>NC_016132.3:10607000-10910500 GCF_000005505.3 Brachypodium distachyon
TACTATGTGAATTATCGGGCCATTCACAATTGTTTAGACGCTGCTTCTAGCTAGACATGTTTTGGTTACTTTTTCCGAGCACCAATGCTATGTAAGTTACAAGACTATTCACAACAGAGTTATCGGTTCGGGAACTAATCTCACTTTGGAAGTTTCCGAGATATTTTTCAAATTTAAAAGTCACCAGTCAGTAACAGTACGAGTTATTATACTATCCACAAGTAGTTATCAACTCAAAACTAGACCTTATTAGATCTCAATTGGTTATGTTTTGACGATGTTTGCTTAAGCTTGTAAGTTATCAGACCACTGATACATGAGTTACCGTACTGTTCAAGAAATAGTTACCAACTACAAACCTACCACTCACTTGGATATATATTGGGAACTCCTTTTACGAGCTAAAAAGTTTACCGAGCGGTAAGATGTGAGTTACCGGGTTAGAGTATTCACAAGTAGCTAGCATCAACTGCAACACTAGATAATTTTTGTGTGTTTGGGCGAATGCTATGTCGGGGTACTACATCGTCTTAACTAGATTTTATCTATATCCATATTGTGACGGTGAGTGACTTTTACACAACCGGGTAACTAGGTCGGTGCCATGATGATAAATTTTATATGAAGATTTAGGTAACTACATTGGTGTCATGATGATAACTTTAACATGAACACCTGGATAACTCCAGCACCGCCATGATGATAACTCTAACATGAACAACTAGATAACTACATCGGTGCCATGATGATAACTTTAACATGAATAACCGAATGACTATGTTAATGACATGTTAACTTTAACATGAACACCTGGATAATTACATCGATACATGATGATAACTTGAACACGAACAGCCGGGTAACTATGTTGGTGCCATGATTACTTTAACATGAACACCTAGATAACTACACCAATGTCATGACGATAACTTTAACACTGGCTGGATAACTACATCGGTACCATGATGATAACTTTAATATGAACAACAGGATATTGATGTTGGTGCCATGATGATAACTTTAACATTAACAGCCGGGTGATTATATCGGTACCATGGTGAACTCAAACATTGACAACCCATTGAGCAACTTTAACAGGGATAGGCCGGTAAATACACTGGTCCCATGGTGATAACTTTAAGATGGAGGTTGAGTAAATGTGTCCGTACTGCTACGAGTACTAAGATGACAGTTGGTAACTATAGCCCGAACATGTGGGTAATTCCATCAATGCCATGGTGGTGGTCAGTGTGACTTGGATACCTGGATAACTACACCATTGTCCTGGTAATAACTATAACCTAAACTACAAGGTAACTACATCAGTGTCATGGCAGTAACTATAACTATTCGTTCTCAAAGTAGAGTAGTGAATGCATCAAACAACACACACCTCATTGAATTCGTCACAGATACGTACTAGAAGTGCATGGTTGATGAGTAAGACAATGAAGAGGAGATGCAATGGATCAACCACTTAGTGCAACTACAAGATTAAATCTGAGGCACCATTTCATCGAACACCTCAAGTGCTTAAAACACCTTCTGAACCCCTCTTCATCTTCCTCTAGTAGCACATCATTAAAACGAATTTAGGCTCACCACAGAACATTTGGCCTAATAGCAGCTAGCCGCAGCGGCAGCCGGCAGCACACAACAAGCAGGCAACACAACAAGCAAGCAACAGCTAGCGAGCGGCACAGGGGCACAGCAGCAGCGGCAAAACACAGCAAGCAGGAGCAGCAGCTAGCTAGTTCTAGGGCAAGTTCGCGCGGCAGGAGGAGTACCTCCGCGAGTTGGACAAGGTGCTCGCGTTGGTGGGCTGCTTCTGCCTCTTCGACCTCTTCTTCATGTCCTAACCGTGACTGGTGTGGTGGCTGAGCGACGGTGAGTGCCACATGAGGAAGAGCCACGGCCTCATCCAGCCCATCATCGCTGGCGTCGTCGACGAGTGCAAGGTGGCGTGATCTGCAGCAAGCAGCTTGCAAGGCGCGCGGCTCGCGAGCGGCGGCGGCAGCCTCAAGCTCAGAGAGAAGACGTGGGGGATGGTGGCGGTAGGGACTGGGGAGAGGAAAAATCAGCTGCGAGCATCCTCCGAGTGTTCGTATGCATCAGAAAGAATACGAAGAAGATGGCTGTCCGTTCGCTCATCGAACATCGTGGAATGCGTCAGTGCGTAAGGAAGTTTTCCAGCCGGCTGGAAAATAGATTTTCTGAATGTTTATTATTTCTGAGATGTTTTGTACTCATAATTTACGACAGTAAAATTGGGCACAATCCCAGCCCTCTCAGGCCACCTACATTTTCGGCCGTCGGATCTACCGTCTAGACGAAATCTGGCCTCCCATTTGGGCTTTTGTCCTATGGAGCTGCTGCTCCCGAAGAAAAATCGAAGGCTTTACGTTAATGGGGCCGATCGGGCCGCCTGGACCAAGCTGGGCCGACCAACCGAGTTGTCCATGTCTCCGTCCACAACTCCAAGCAGAGGAAGCAAGAAAAGGAAAAAAAATCTCCCGGCCTCGCTCCGACCCTCTCCCATGTGCACCACTGCGCCGCCTACTATCCCAGTCCCAGGCTGCCTTCTCACCTTCCCCTCATCGCTGCCCCTCTCTGGGCTTCCCCAACGCCCGCCGTGCCGCCTCATCTCCCCCTCCGGCCTCCGCCTCCGCCTCCGCCTCCATTTCCCCCTAACGTCCCTCTGATATCTTCCCTTCAATTCGCGACGTCGCTTCACGGGTGCCCATCCCAATCCGCGGTGGCTTCTTTCGCCGCCAGAGAAGAAGGGCCTGCATCAACCTTGATGTGCTGAATTCATGGAAGATGATGTCACCGGCGGCGACCTAGGGTACCACCTTGCATCCTGGTCGTGGGCTTCTACAACCACCGCTGACCATTGCGTCGGGGCAGGTGGAGCACGACCATGTCTCCAACCGCTTCCCTGCCCGTTCCCTACACAACGGTCTCCCCGTGCCCTTGGAGAATTCTACAGGACCCCAAAGAAGTTTCTTACTGCTGTTGAATTTGTTTGTAAGTTCCTAGTTTTGCAGATTGGTTTTATTTGTTAAAGATCTTATGTTGTTTCTACAAACTGAATCTTCTCCATGTAGCATCATGATCTAATACTACAAAAATAACAAAAAGCATGGGGAAGCCTGAGAAAAGAAATGATAGTGGACACAAGCAGTTCAGGGTGTGACGAGACAATATTAAGAAATTTACTTTGAAGGTACTCGAAATATCTGATCTGGAACCTTTCTTCTTGCTTGGCTGTCCAGTTCTGCATTGCATGATACTTCTTATGTTATAATCAGATTTGAGCTAGCAGAGGAAGGTAAGTTTCTAATCTAATAGGTATGTTTCCATCTATCACAGCCTTGACCACAGGATGGAATGCATTTGTCAACAGAACCCTTTTTCTTTTTCAGAACCTTGTGTTTGAGGATGCAGCACTGTACCTTCAGTAATGATTTATAGCTCATGATGCCATTCACTGGAACCTAAGCTAGCTTTCATTTTGGTCATGATTTTTCATTCTCCTCCATAGGTGAAATTAAAGATTCTGCTAAAAATTGTATCCCCTTTTCTTTCACTTCATAACCATGTTTGAAGTCATAGTAGTCTATGTGATGTTGTCATGAAAGTATTTTCACATTTTGTACATGCATGTTTTTGTATTTTCTGTGGCATGTCGTGCATCGTACCTACTGATTTCCATAGCTGAACCTTCATGGCAATGTGGACATCATGAATTATTGAGTGTTCTACTCAGGTCATAATTGCAGACAGTACACAAGACAGTCAATCTCGCCTTCCCTCTTCAATTACAAACTTCTCGTTCAACCAAAAGGAAAAGACTCTTGATGACCTGATACAAGATCGTTGGCTGTCATATACATCCCCGGGCAACATTGGTCTTGGCATTAGATCATTTCTTGATCTTCGAAGCTGGTTTCGCAGTAATGATATCCCATCATGCGAGGTTTGCAATGAAGCTGGTATAAAGGTAACTTCACTCTGAGAGGGCATTTGCTTGTTCTTGTTATTTACTCCGCACCATATACTCTACAGACGTCTTTTTAGAATCTTTGCAAACTTGTCTTCTAGAATCTCTGCAAATGTTGTTGTGCTCTAATATCTGTATTATTTGCATTCACAACAGGCATCAACTTGTCCTAACGAGGGGTGCAATGTAAGAATCCATAGCTATTGTCTTAAGAAGAAATTTTCACAACGCAAGGTAGTTTCCTAAATCCAGCTCCACTGCTCCTCGTGTTGACGTCAGACTCAGAGTCACGGTTTGCTAATTTATTTGCACATACAGGCTTCGAGAGCTTGTCCTGGTTGTTCTACAGAATGGCCTCGGCAGGAAGACGAAGACGATGACGATGAGGATACAAATGAACCTGAGGAAGGCCAGGAGGCCCCATCAGCCCCACATCAGCTGTTCGTTCTTCAAGGAAGAGACGCAAAGGAGTCAAAGCTGAGCTGGTTGAAGAAGCTGAACGCGCAGGCCTGTCATCCGCGATGCCTAGGAGAAGTTCGAGGCGTGCCAAGGCTGAGGTTGCCCAGGAGGCATCATCATCCGCAGTAGCTTCTCAGCCAACCAGGTCTTCCAGGAGAAGGAAGAATTGATGAGATTGGTCTTCTCTTGCTTGCGAGGTCAACGATGCAATGCTGCTTTTGTGATGTACATACCATAGCCAGTATCTACTAGGGAAATGCCTAATTTGCACTTTCGTTCTGCACCACATGTCTGGGCCTTGAGATTGGTGATGGCCTGTATTCAAAATGTATTAGTCATATAAAATTATGTATATGCACTGAGGGCAGTGAGGCCCAGGCGCCCAGCACGTGGGGGTCTCGGTCTCTCTCCCCATATGCATCGTCTTCTCTACCGATCTCTCTTCCCATGGCATCTAGTTCGAGTAGCCGACGGGATTCCATCAAATAGGTCTTTTGGACTGTGATTTTAGTCAATTTTGCACGATGGTACGTGGCCTCCCGCACCATGTATTCCACTGCGAGCGGCATAGTCAGGCCAAATCCTGCCCCAAGCGATCGGAGTAGTAAGTGTGAGCAATTGACAAGAATGGGCTGTAGCAAAAAAAAATGCCCAGCCGAAACTGGGATTCCAGAATTGTATCATTCCTTTTTTTTGACAACGAATTGTATCATTCCTTAGTCATGAAGCATTCGTCAGATCGTCAATGAGGCTGTCTCCAGTTCACGATATTCATTGCAAAGATTTAACAGAATCTTCTTAATTAAGCTGTCTATTAAATATGGTACGTCATGTAATTTAGCTTTTAAAGGCTTGCCATATTAACCCTTCCCACTTCCCAGCCCATTATAAATAAGGGTCGCTGGAGGATGAACAAAGAAAAATAGCTTGACAATTCATTATTTTCTACGATATGTTAGAACACACAGCAACTACACTGATTATTGTTCTATCATATATTGTTTTCGCTTTGGGAGATGGAACATCTACTCATCAGGATGCAGTCAAGACCGTTCTGGTACCCATAAAAAGCATTACTTTCTCTACCATTTCTTTGATATAACATTGTTCTAGGGTTCTAAGATGTATCGTGATCTTTACAATAGACTGAAGATGGTGATATCTTCGAGTGTATCGATATACACAAACAACCGACTCTTAGTCATCCATCGCTGAAGAGCCACAAAGTTCAGGTCGGTTTCTTGTCAGCGTATTTTTGTTTATGTATAAAGTACATCATGTCACCAAAAAATTCCAATGGTTAATTTCATGGATGGTAGTACCCTCATGGACGCTAATTAAGCACATAGGAGTAAAGATTTGGAACGATTGACAATACAATAATGTTATGGCAAGAAGGGGTGAGTTGCCTTACTATCACAGGATGTACTGTCAACTATAGAGCCAAACATCGGCCTGCGCGTTCCGTTAGACCAAACTGTTCAGTTCGATTCTTTTGGTTCACAAAGATGATCGGTTGGTTTCTAAAGAACAACTAACCTAGGTTTTGGTCCTCCGAAAAAATTCGGTTCTGTCTCAGTTCTTAACCGAGGAGAACGATGTTCGCTGCAGCATCGACGAGATGGTCGCACTCCCCATCACAGATTCACAGGGATGTGGGAAGTTAATGGTGGCCTTGGGCAGGCCCTGAATCATGTCTCGGCAAGGATTTTTCAGGCCGGGTGAGGCACGAGTCACGTGGTGGGCCGGGTATTTTTTTTCCATTATAGGCACGTGGGCCGGCTTGGGCACGGCCCTGAAAAAGATGGCTCGGTCCGGTACACGGGCCTGGCCGTGCATGACCTGTCACGAAAGCCCGCACGGGTCAAAAAGTGGGCTGCATCCATCCCCTCACTTTTGTTTTCTAATTAAAAAAAATCCCGAACAGGCAAAAGCAGCGGGATGCAACTTCCTCTTGCCCCCAAACTATTCCCTCCGATCCATAATAAGCATCACTGATTTAGTACAGCTTAGTAATAAATCAGCGACACTTATTTAGTAAGAAATCAGCGACACTTATTATGTATCGGATGGAGTATGTATAATTCTACGATAGTTTCTCAAAAATATAGAGTCAACGTGGTTTACCTGTTGAAACAGATGAAACCTAGCACTTTTTCGTATGAGCTTCAAAACCGGTCTTCATCTGTAACTACCAAGTCATTGGCACAAGTTCCTACCATTTCATGCCCAAGAGGAACAGCACCCATATTACAAGACAGAAAAGGTGACATCAAAATTTTTGAAGGTTTCCACACGATGGATGGTCCTAGTGGAGAGGTATGTTTCTGCTTTGTAGGTCTGTTTTTTTTACTTATACAATTTCCAGAAATCTAGTACAATAGAGATTTGAGATTGAATCCATTACACACTCGTGAACTAATAGTGTTGGATGTTCAATTCAATTAATGCATACTATTCCAATGGTGTTGTCATTTATAATAATATGCTAAACTTTCTTAAAAGAATAGATACTTCACTTACTAATTAATTGGAAAATTCAGCTTAAAACTACTACCTCCTTCCATAATTCTTGTCTCAAATTTGCCAAAAAAGGATGTATCTATTCCTAAAAAGCATCTAGATACATATAATATTTTGACAAGAATTATGGAACTGAGAGAGTAGCTTGGAAGAAAAATTACAATTAATTAAAAAAAGAGTTACACGACTAACTTGATATCCCGTTATTCCAGAAATCTATGTAAGTTATCTGAATTTGTTTGAAAAAAGGGAGTGTTATTTGCTTCAATTGATTTTAATATTTAAAATGTTACATTGAATGATACTTAACTAATAAAGTTAAATACAGACGCACTTGCTGATGAAAATCTGCAAAAAAAAAAACATATATTACTTAATTAATAGGGTTAAAGTCCTCGTAGACTTTAATTAGGTTCATATTGCTTATACTATCGGTCCCCCATATAGCTCCTAGCATGATATATATGGTTTCTGCATATACTTCACATAGTTCCATTTTTATATATTTTTGTTCTCAATCATTTCATAACAAATAATATATTTTTTGTAGCTGGCGGTCATCAAAACAGTAGATGATATATATGGCTCTCGTGTTTCGATAAATGTTTATGAGCCAAAAGTGAAAGAAAAGACCGAAGATTTAAGTGCATCTTGGGTCTTGATGTTAAACAAAGAGAATGCCAGTCGTATGGAATCTGTTGGCGCTGGTTCTGTTGTAAGTGTAGATACATCTGTACATCGCTGATGCAATTAGGCAATAAATAGTCATGTGCATTAAAACATGTTACATGCATCCAGAATTGTGCGATAAAATAACTTATATTTGACCTCTCACAGCTGCTTTCCAGGGATACTAATTAAAGTATTCAGGGCCAATCTTAGCATTGGCATGTTTAGCTAACCATAGACATATCGCACTTGTATTGTTAATACAATTTAGCTTGAGCTGTTTTCTGAATTTGCACATCGGTCATTTTAAAAACAACCTTTGCAGGTATGGCCGGCCTTTAGTGGTGATAATTTTGCCAGACTTCACATTAATTGGGTAACAACTATTTCATATTCAATTTTTTTTACAAAATATCTCTTTGATATGAACTTACATCATCCGTTAACATATTTTCTTCTCGCAGAGGGACAACACCCGCGATGCTCTATGCTATGACCATCGGTGTCCTGGTTTTGTGCATGTTAATTCAAGAATTGGTCTTGGGTCAAAAATACAACCAGTTTCTGTTTATAATGGTCCTCAACATTTCATAGACGTTCTTTTATTTAAGGTATTGTTCCTAGGCTTACAATTTGTTTGCCTAATCATTTGACAAATAGTTATGCCATAACCTTTTTCCAAACCTGCATTGATCGTATAATCTTAATGTTACAAAGTTTTGCTTGGTCCATATCAACATATCAATGGATATAAAATTATGTAAGAATAGTAGCTCCTACAAATTTGTGATGTCATAATATTCAATATCACATATATTTTAAAAGCTTGTGACTCATACCATAAACAATCAACATAGATATATGTGATAGATGTTTGTGCACTCGATAGTATCTGTATTAATATGTTTAATCTTTATCACACAATCTTTTTGTAGGACCCAAATACTAAAAATTGGTGGTTCTTGTTGGGTGGAACCCCAGTTGGATATTGGCCAAGTTCAATTTTTACTCACTTGAAGGATAAAGTTACCGAAGCAGCTTGAGGTGGACAAGTCTATGGTCCAACGGTTCAATCAAACTTCCCTGAAATGGGTAGCGGGCATTTTGCTTGGGAGGAGTTCGGGAAAGCAGCTTATGTGAGCAATATTAAAATTGTACGTGGGAATAATAAGTATTATACACCAGATACCGACAGCACATTTGCTAGGAGTACCAGACCACGTTGTTACGCAATTGACAATTATGGTCAAGATGAAGGCGGCATGCATCTCTATTACGGTGGACCCGGTGATTGTAGTAATAATTTTAATAGGTAGGTACATCCTTTTGGAACATAATTTTCAAGTCTAATGATGGATCATATGCTACTTGTGACGGTGTTGCATGCACATGATAATAATGTTATATGCGAGAGTTTTGCCATGATCGAAGGTCCTATATTTACATGTCATTGCAAATAATATTGCTAGCCAGGGAATAAAAGTTTGAGTGTCATGAATCATTGTAAAAAAAAAAGCAAAGAACTCTTTCCCGGCATAGCTTTGTGTCAACTATCATCCTGTCCATCCGTTTCCTGGAGATTGGTGCCGGGTAGTTTGGGTAACACCCTGTGACTGGATTCCAGAGAGAGCATTTTGTATTAAGTTGTGGGTCCCATGCTTTTTAGCCAATTCTTAGGCCAGGCAACCAGGCAGCCTCCAAGGCATATTTTTAGGCACAAACTCAGGCAACGTCCCCTTTCTTCTCCACGGCTTGTCCTCGCCATTCTGGAGAGGAGCTCGATCGCCCCGCCCCCTCCTCCTCCTCTTGTCAGGCCCCGCTTACTATCAAAGAGAGGAATTGACAGATCGAAGGAAGAACACGATAGTTGTTTGTACTCTAGATCTCGATCAGAACTCATCTCGACCGGATTTATGTATATTGTATATCATTTTGAGAATAACATTCAGCAAATGGATAAAACGTTACAGAGCGACAGCTCGCCATATATATAGGCCAAGTTCAGATACTGCTGAAGTAAGAACATTAAGGTAAACAGTAAACGGTAATTACCGAAGTAGATCTCAGCCGTTGATCATCATACCGCTTCGCGTAGACACCAAGCTTCTAACTGAATGTACTGAAGAACTAGACAGTAAGCCTGACAATGCCTCCCTCTCAAACGTTACTTGTCCTCAAGGAACGAAATTGGTGCCGTGCTGAGCCCACTGTTCCACCGTGACACGAAAAAATTCTGGGAACGTCACCTTGATGAAATCAGCATCTTCCCTAGTAGCAGATTGGTCATCAAGATTCTGCCACTTAATAAGCCACTGAACCACAACACAATTGTCGCGAGGGATTTGATGAACCTGAAGTACCTGAACAGGAGCTTGCTTAATGGTGCCATCATCATTGACCAAGGGCAAGTCAGGGCTTGGTATAGCTCTAGGTCCCAAATGCTTCTTCAATTGACTCACATGAAAAACAGGATGTATTTTGACCCCAGCTGGAAGCTGTAACTTATATGCAACCTTGCCCACACGATGTAAAATGACAAAAGGACCATAGTACTTAGTCTGAAGTTTAAGAGCACCACGAAACCCAAAAGCTGCCAAATGACAGGGTTGCATTTTGAGATACACAAGATCACCCACTGCCAGTGTGCGCTCTACACGATTCTTGTCAGCATACTTCTTCATCTTGGCCTATGCCTGAGCTAAGTTTTGCTTCAACTGCTGCATCATCTCCTGTTTTGCTTGCAGAAACTCAGTAGCACCCAAATCAGTAGGGCCAGAAATAGCAGCTTCACTGATCAAAGGAGGAGGGAATCCATATAAGGCCTGAAAGGGAGGAATCTTCAGAGCAGTGTGGTAGGTGGTGTTATACCAAAACTCTGCCAAGGACAACCAATTTAACCACTTTTTTGGATGCTGGAATGTCATGCAACGAAGATAGTTCTCAAGACACTGATTTACCCTCTCAGTCTGACCATCAGATTGTGGATGATAGGCTGAACTGTACCTCAATTTCACTCCCAATGTATTGAAAATGTCCTTCCACATATTACTAGTGAAGATACGGTCACGGTCAGACACAATGGCCAAAGGAACTCCATGGAGTTTAATGACATGATCAACAAATGCTTGGGCCACAGTTTTGACTGAATATGGATGAGCTAAAGGAATGAAGTGAGCATATTTTGTTAGTCTATCCACAACCACCATGATCACCTCTTTACCATGAGAATTGGGAAGACCCTCAATAAAATCCATGGACACATGTGCCCAAGCCATATCAGGTATTGGTAAAGGATCTAGCAATCCTGGATAATGACAGTGCTCATGTTTGGATCTTTGACAAACTGGGCAGTGAGAAACCCATAGTTCAATATCTTTTTTCATTCCAGGCCAGTAGAACAACCTCTTCATTCTTTGATAAGATGCTCTCACACCTGAATGTCCTCCTAAAGCTGAAGAATGCAGTGAAGAGAATAATTGCTCCCTAAGAGCAGGAGAGTTACCAATTAATAGTCTGCCCTTATATCTCAAAACTCCATCAGATAAAGTATAAGGTGAGTCTGGCAAAGGATGAATATTCAGTTTTTCCAGTAAAGCAGTACAATGAGCATCCTGTACATAGCTCTGCAAAATGTCCTGGATCCACAATGGCTGAACTTGTGTAATAGCATTTACTTCAACTGTTTGCCTGGAAAGAGCATCAGCTGCTCTATTCTCCTGTCCCTTCTTATACTCCACAGAGAAATCAAATTCTAACAGTTTGACCATGAGCTTGTGTTGGATGCCTTCAGTAATACGCTGGTCAGTCATATACTTTAGACTCTGATGATCAGTTCCGATAATAAGTTTGTTGCCCAAGAGATAATGACGCCATCTTTTGAGAGATTCAATAATAGCAAGAGCTTCCTTTTCATAAGTGGATAGAGCTGCATTTCGAGGACACAAAGAAGTGCTATAATAAGCTAATGGTCTACCCTGCTCCATCAGAACAGTTCCTAATCCATTGCCAGAAGCATCAGTTTCTAGAATGAAGGGTAACTGAAAACAGGGGAGGGCCAATACAGGAGCAGTTGTGAGGGCAGTTTTTAACTGAAGAAAAGCTGCATCATGGTCCTGATTCCACAGAAATTTGCCTTTCTTGAGAAGATCATGCAATGGTCTGCAAATGACACCATATCCTTTGATGAAACGCCTGTAGTAGCCTGTCAAACCCAAAAAGATTCTGAGTTGAGTCACATTAACATGGATTTTCCAGTCTGCCACAGCAGCAATCTTAGCAGGATCTGTGGAAATACCAGCTGCACTGATGATATGGCCCAAATATTCAACTTGTGAAACTCCAAACACACATTTACTCAGTTTGGCTGCCAATTTGTGTTGTTGCAGTAAAGAGAGTACAATGGTTAAATGTTCCAGGTGAGAAGACATGTCAGGAGAATATACCAAAATGTCATCAAAGAAGACAAGAAGGAATTTCCTAAGATGGGAACCAAAAATCTGATTCATCAAAGCTTGAAAGGTACCAGGTGCATTAGAGAGACCAAATGGCATTACCAGATATTCAAAAGACCAAAATATGTTCTGAAAGCTGTTTTATGGATATCCTCAGGATGCATTCTTATTTGGTGATAGCCAGATCTGAGATCCAATTTAGAAAAAATTGTCGTAGCCTGGGGCTTAGACACCGGGGATGCGAGGCACTCCCTTTTTGGTTCGGCAGTGGACGTTGGGGATCGCTCCGGCGATCGCCGGTGAGGCCAATGTCAAGCGTAAAGATGCACAAGACCGTTTTACCCAGGTTCGGGCCACTCTGAGGTGTAAAACCCTACGTCCTGCTTCTGAGCTTGTATTAACCAATGAACTAGGGTTTACAAGTTGCCGGGGGAGTCCCCGGGCGCTCTCTCCTTTCCTGCTAAGTGCTACTTGCTATTTCTGAGCTAAAACTAGTAAGAACCGAACCGAACCCCTTGACCGTTGGTGATGGTCCTCCTTTTATACTCAAGGGGATACCACAGGGGCCTTGATGTATGGGTGACAAGTGTCGAGCTTAGACGTTAGGCAGCTTGTCCTTGCTGCGCTGGCATGCATGCACGGTCCAAAGCACTGTACCCAAGGCGGTATGTGCCTTGGATTACTGAGAGCCACTCACTGTGGGCTGACTTGACAAGGAACCACCCTTCTGTTGGAGCATTTAATGCTTGCTTGTGCCACACTCCTCGCCCTGACGAGTCCCGCGCACAGGTAGCCTGCCGGGGCGGCCACGTGGCGCAGACGCTCTGCCTGCTGGGCACCAGCCCTGTCGTAGGCGCCAGCGCCCGGGAACACCCTCCCGGCAAGTGACCTTCCTGGGGGACATTCTGACCAAGATTCCCTTGCCGCCTTCCGGGGTAACTCCCGCAACCCGGCTAGTCCCGCTGGGCCGGTGACTTCCCGGGCAGCTCGAGCGGTGCTACTCAGGGCGCTGTCCTTGCGGGAAGCACGTGGAACGACCCACGCGTTAGGCAGTGGTGGGACCCCGGGTGCCACTACTGCGACAGTAGCCCCCGAGCGTGGGCCGACAATGCCTGCTCCCGGGCGAACTCATCCTTGGTCGGTTGCTGGGCTACACCATTAACCGACGCGTGGGTCCCGAGCCGCTTCAGGTGCCCGTTTATGCGTTACTCCAAGGACTCTGCCGTTACGGGCAGAGTGGTGGGGGCGAGATTTCCGCCCTAACCTCCCCTTAATCGTGGGTGGTTAAGGTCACGTCCCGCATTCCCCCTCTTTAAGCGTAGTTATCCCTAGCGCACCCGTAGGGTGCGGATGCGACCATTGCTTAGCGCCGGGGTGCTATAAAACCCCACCGTTGTGCTGAGGGGCAAACACTTAGCCCCCAGCCCTTCTTCCTCATCTCCATTCTCCCTTGCGCCCCTGAATCCTGCTAATCTCCGCCCACATTCCCCATGGCGCCCACAGCCCCCAAGAGAGGGAAAGGCTCCAAGAGTTCTGCGGCCGAGAAAGGCGAGAAGGCTTCCAAGAAGCCTCTCTTGGAGAAGGACCAGAAGAAACGGGAGTTGAGGGCCACGCAGGCCTTCTTCAGGCCTGGCTACAACGGCGAGGGGCTTGACAAGATCCGGCATGCCGTCGCCTCCCGGTTCAACGAGTACGGCGAGATGCTCGTCTTCCCCGCCGGTGCCGACCACCAGGACAACGACTTCCAGATGTTCGCCCGCTTCATCCTTGCCGGGCTGGTGCCTCCATACTCCCTCTTCCTCCACGCACTCATGGCGGCGTATCAGCTCCGGGTTGCGCAGCTCCACCCCACCTCCCTCTTCCTTCTCGCCGTCCTCCAATTACTCTGCGAGGGGTTCGTTGGGGTGATGCCATCAGTGGCGTTGTTCCGCCACTACTTTTACCTGCGCGTCGAGCAATCGGGGGTGGTGTTCCGTGCCCGCGACAAGATGAAGTCGGAGTTCATCGTGCGGACGGAGAAGAAGATCAAGAAGGAGTGGCACGCGGATTGGTGCTGGGTTTGCGTGGAGGAACCCGATGAGTTCATTTACGTGCCCACCGCGTTGCCGGTGAGCGACGATAGTTGGCGGGACCGCTACGGCCGTGACGTGGAGCTCCTCCTCATCGTCGAGAGGATCAAGGCCCTGCGACTAGCGGGGCTCACTGATCTTGACGTGGCGCGCACCTACATCAGCCGGCGCATCGCGCTGCTGCAGCTGCGGTCTCGCCCCGCGTGGATGTACACAGGGCCCTGGCGGTCGTTGCCCTCATCGATTCGCCGATTCGTCATTACGGTCGTCGTCCTCCTCGATTCGCCATGTGCTGAAGTTGCAGTCTCGCTCGCGTCGTTGGTTCGGTAGAGGGACGGGAGGCATGGGGGACTGGAGGTGTTTACTCACTCATAGGTTTTGGGCTCTCACGCATGGGCACATGACAGTGGTCACCATGTGCCTTGGAGGGGAGCAGCTGTAGTTGATTGACAGATGGGTTTTGCTGTAGGCAAATCTGAGTTCCTAGTGTTGTTCCTTGTATCCGATATGTATCTTCAGCATTGGGACTGCAGGAGACCAAGGGCATGACAGCCCAAAACCACCTTCGCGAGATACAGATACGAAGGAGCAGTTCTATTCTGAAAAGAGGGCGTGATACATGACCCTCTCCACCTGATATGAAGGAGCAGTTCTGCGGTTATGTCGCAAATCTCGACCACATCAGTGCAATCCCGGTCAAGTAAGGGCTAATCCTATGTTAGGGGGCAAAACCAAACGAGAAGCAATAGATTTGGGGGTTAAATAAGCTTTCTAAAAGTTTAAGGGAAAAAGTGAGCCAAATGGTTTGTTTAGGGGGCAAAAATGGACTTTGTTCTTAGCAAAATGTAAATTACTACATGGTTGAAGTATCTTTGAAAAGTTTATTGACCGTGAGGCGGGAGTCCATGGAGGATGACCTCACTGTCATGGAGCTACTGCGCATTGTGTCCGTCGACCGTCGGCACCGGCGTGCTGCTTTACGACGTCAAGTCATATCCCGTACACACGAAGGAGAAGGCTGTCGTGACTAGTGAGAGGGGCGAATGGAGGATGGCAGGGTTAAAGAAGTACACATCTTTTGTTAGACGGAGGGAGTAGTTGAGTTTTGTGAATTCAGGGCTATGTTGGCCTCCCATACACGTGGGATAACAAGCATGAGGGTGACATAAATGTAAGGTTATGAGGATCAATGGTGGAGGCAGGGACCAGGCCCAGGGCCCCCCTATGATTTCGTATTTCTATTTAAATCCTTTTATAATCTTTGCCATTTCAGCGTATGAGCTTCATATCTTTATGATTTGACCCTTCCTAATAAATCATCCTTTTATTCTGGTCCTACCTATATTATTTTCCTACCTCCGTCCCTGACGAGGATTTGCTGAACAATTTCACCTTTTACAAAGGTGACACACATTCAGACTTCTGAATCTGATCATAATGCCTTATTAATTATCATATCAAGACAAAAACCAGTGGAATCTGGAAGAGGCGGCCACATATTTAGGTACGAGAATATGTGGGCAAGGGATTCGACCAACGAAAATCTGGTTAACGACAACTGGGCTTTTTACTCCCGAGGGATACAGGGTGTCATGGCCTCGCTGAAATGTATGCAAGGTTCTTTGCCAAGGTGGAGTCATGATGTGTTTTTGCAATGTCCTTTTAATATCAGTCAGATTCCTTCCTCTATGTAACAGATGAACTCATGTATTTATGGTTTCCCCATTAGAACTAGAAATCTTCTGGCTAATTGTTTTGCTGCTATATGTTGGACTCTGTGGAAAGCTAGGAATTTTAGCCTTCTTTCAAAGTAAATTTCCTTCAGACCCTGCTTTTTGTTTTTGAGAATCCTTCGGACCCTGCTGATTTAGATTCAGAGTATCGTAACGTTGTCGATTAAAAAAAAATGGCCGTACACATAGCAGGACTCGATTAACCTCCTGGGTTAGGTTAAGACGCACTACAACACAAATGTGTTGTAGAGACATTTTTGTTGAGGCAATATACTCTTTGTCTCTATCTAGAGATAATTTTGAGGCAGAATTTCATGTAAAGGCAATCTATGAGGTGCTATAGAAAATGTCTTAAATATAGAGACACTAATTGAGACGTTATGGTGTAGAGACATTTTTTGAGGCATTTAATATATTGTCACAAAAATCTGTAGAGACATGGTTTTGGGATACTTTATGAATGACCTTATGGTATGGTTAGAGACACTATTTGAGACACGTTTTATGTTGTGTAGAGACATTTTTAGCAAGTTTGAGACATGTAGTAGACTGCTCATAACAATATCATTTGGAGAATAAGCACAAATTGGTATTAGGTTGAGATGGTTAGGTGAGTGTGTATTTTTCCTTCAAGTCTTGAGTTCGAGGATTGGTTTCAATATGATTTTTTTGATGTATATTTTCTAGCACATGGGTATAGGGACACAATGTAATGCCTTTAGAAAATGTCGCATTGAATGTAGAGACAATATAATGTCTTTATAAAATGCCTAAAAAGTATAAAGACACAATGCAATGTTTTTACGAAATGTCGTATTGAACGTAGAGACAGTATAGTGTCTTTATGAAATGTCTAAAACAATATAGGCGTTTTATTAGTGTCTCATCACACATAACGATACTGTCCGTAGTTGCAGTATTGTGACACTGTACCAAGTGTGTCTAAAGTTATGTAGAGACAATAATAATATCTCTACGAATCAAAAATAGTGTCTCTACGGGCTATTACTCTTGTACCGACGAAGCGATTGATCCTACGGACTCACTCCCAAATTTACGTACGTACTATAATAGTGCTACTTTTAAGAAACCAGAGCAATATAAAACAAAGTGACAGAGCATAGTGGTCTAGCGGCTGTACATATCCAAGGTTTCGTGCCTCGAGCTGGCTATTGTCCCGTAGCTTCTTTGCTCTTGCTTCATTACTGTAGTTATATTTAATCGATTTACTTAGTACTATCATTTCAATATCCACAACGGCTTGATCTTTACTCAAACAGCACTAGCTAGCCAGAACAGTTCAACGAAAGCCGCCTTGTTTCCTTGTATCACACCACTTGTCGTCGTTTGCCTGCTGATTCAGTCTAAACTGGGCATATATACATGAGCATGCAGCTGTATGCCAATAATCCAGAGTTTCCCCCTCCTTTAATTATTTCTCTTCTATCGACTCAACCGTCCGATCACGGTCTCGAGATCAAATCGGACGGTGACCAGAGGTTGTGATTTTATAATGACACATGATGCAATGCAACACCTGATGACTTGTGTTATGAGATGCTGGTCGTCTGGATTAGTTAATCTGCCTTTGTGATCCCAGCTGGCACAAGCTAAGCTATAGGCTTGGCTGCGTCAGCAGACAAGCAAGCAAGCAGAATAGGTCAAGCATGTAACTCCATGAAGAAAGGAAATGAAAGGAAAGGAAATATCGCCAGCAAGCTTTCACTTTTTCAGAAACATTATGACTGTCAGTACTGGAATTGTAGCTCTGAGTGAAATACACAGCTAGTCATTGAACCTGTGTTACCCGTTTAATCTCAAAATGCTCATATAGGTCACCGAACAAAAAAATACGGTGCAATACGATCCTCTACGGTGGAGAGCTACGTATTTTGCTGACGTGGCATGTATCTGACATATGAGACCTACAAACTGACAAGAGGTGAATTGCGGTTTACCCCCTAATGCATCCCGAGACGGCAGCTGGCGGCCACGGCCGTTGCCAGGAGAGAGGTGAGGATGGGGAATTTCCGTTTGGTCGGATGTGAGAGAAGGTGAAGAGGTGAAGATGAAAGGAGGGAAATGATTTAGGGGGTAAATTGTAGTTCACCTCATGTCAGTTTGTGGGTCTCACATGTCAGATATATGCCACGTTAGCGAAATACATAGCTCTTCGTCGTATAGGATCGTATTGCACCGTATTTTTTTGTCGGTGACCTATATGAGCGTTTTCAGAGTACGAGAACTAAATTGAACGGACAATACAAGTTCAATGACTGCTGGTGCATTTTACTCTTATAGCTCTTGTGGCCCGTCAGCCTGGACACACTAGCCGTGCTTTCAAGCTCGAGGTCGGCACGCTTGGGCTCGGCCAGGCTCCAGCTCGACCCGCCACATGAAAAGCCCGAGCAGAGTCACCCTTTTGGGCTCGTTTCAGCATGTAGCCAGTGGGGGCCAATGCCCCACTTAATTTTGATATACCATTACAAATTTTAGATTTTCACCATTGATGTCCCCTCTAATTTAAGTTATATCCTTTTAAAAATGTTTAAATGTCTCTCTCAAGTTTTAAAAGTCTTGAAACTGCAGCAGGCCATTCCAGCGAGAAAACCATCCCACTCATTGGATGGCCTGCTGCGGTTCCCATTTTTCTCTCAACTTTAGTTGAAAACAAAAACTGTAGTAGCACGAGAGAAAAGAACTGAATTTTCATGGGCGAACTATAGATTTGCAATCTCCCTGGCCTACTCCCTTGCTATCTAGCCCATATAGACCCAAAACCACGGTCAAGTACGCTACGGCCCAAGGTACACACTTTCCAACTTTTTTTTGTTGTTGTCTCTTATACGATTTGCCACTGGCCAGGCCGTGCACTGCCAGAAAGGCCTATACATGCAGCCCACTAATGTGCACACAGCGACCGGCCCAGGACTGCGGTCAAGCACGCTTAAGCTTTAGCTTTACTCTCCGGCAACGCCGCGCCAGCGGACACGTGTACGGCTGGGTAGATCGTACTACTACTAGTTCCGGTATCGTGGAGTAAACTGTACGAGGGGAACATAGTGACAGTAACCACGCTTCTCGGTCACGTAAAAGCCGGTGTGCCTCAGTGCCTGACAAATGAGCAAGCACGGGCTGGCAAAAAGTCGGTGGTGAAGGCTAAGGAAGGATCAATATTCGATCATCCGCCGCGGACGACAAACACACATATCCACGTACGCGTGCTGTTTGCTTCGTTTTCCGATCGAAGCAGAAGGGAAACAACAAAACGCTGTCCAATTCATTTGCTTGGCTATAGTAGCCTGGTCAGCAAAGAGCAAATTAAGCTTAGAGCAAAAGAAAGGAGGGAACGAAAGAACCGAACATGCGCACGTCGGCCTTTGAAGCGTGACGCGACTAGGCAAGAGCTATATGCGTGCGTGCAAGTAGGTAGGAGGCGGCCGGCGCAAACGTTATATATGCAGGCACGTAGCGGTCGACCTTTGGACTGGATTTCGCGGCTAGAATCTTTGGGGAGATCGTGTCCGGTCCGGCCCAAATGTTGATATAGCTTGGCGAATCAACGAGTGTTGCGTGGTACGACGACTTGTACGTGTCTCTAAATATATTAAATAGTGCAATGTTCGTGCGTTGTAACGGGACAACAAAATTAAGCATATGAGTACCGATAAAAAAATCATTATTCACAAACGACTACATTGTTTGTGACTTATCACTCGTTGATATTGGGCATTGCATAGAATCAGCGTCATCTCTAGCGTTAAAAATGGAATTCTTGTGAAATTAATGATACTCCCCGGCTCGAAATATTTGTCGCACTGTCTTATACGGTATTGTTTTAACAAAAAAAAACCCATCTAATTCTAATCTTGTCAACGCGGCACATTTCTCAAACTTGGTCTTCTTCCTCCGTCGTCTCCACCGAGCTCCGCGCCCGCATCCCCTCCCTCTCCACCTCCCTTCGAGCGTCCGCATCCGCATCTGCTTTGCTCGCCGTCAGAGGTCTCACGCGGGGGTCGTGCCACCTCACCCTGCTCGCTGCCAGCGGGGGGTTCTCCCTCCTCGGTTGACGCATCCTGCAACTCCAGTGGGCCAGTCTGATAAAATTTGATCTACACAACAGCAGCAGGGTGATTACTCTGAGAAAATTTGATCAACACATCGCAAAAATCACACAACGGCATGAAGATTACTCATGTAGTACTTTGATAAAATTGGATCAACACATAGCAAAATCACACAGCCACATCAAGATTCGTTTATTACTCCTGTAGTCCTCTGTTAACTCCCGCAGTCTGCCACCAATTCATGTTCCACGTACTGTTAACTGAACTGATATGAGAAGCACCACTACTAACTGGCACTAAATAAAACAGGAAAAGTTAGTCTATTCGAAGGCTATGTGCAAATCTCTTCAGCAAAACACGGTATTGGTGAATTAACAACAGAAAATGAACCCCCGCAGAAAACAACAACAGAAAATGAAGTTCCTGTTTCAGTTCGTGCTATTCTGCTTGAAAGTAATCTATTGCAAAAAGGAGAGAAGTGGCGTGGTGTGCCATCGCTGCTGCGGTCTTCCTCCTCGTGGCCCTCTTCCCGTCCCACTCCTCCAGGACCCAGTTACCCCCCACGCTGGACGCCGCTCGAGGGCGCAACAACATACTGCAGCGTCTGGATCCGTGCCCGCAGCGAGATGATGGGGCTCGCGGCCGTCGGGCTACCTCGTCGTCGTTCCCTCCTCCTCTGACGCGTGATCCATGCCGCGCCCCCTCCTCTGATGCCTGATGCATCGGCCTCGCCTGGCAAAGCAAAGGGAGGGAAGGAGGCGAAGGTGGGGGCGCTAGAGGGGGGCGAAGGCGCAGATCGGGAGGGTGGAGGCGAAGCGGGGGCGGCGGCGCAGAACCAGATCGAGAGATTTTTTCAGTGGACCCGCACGGCTCGACCCCACGGGGTTGGATGTACTTGCCCGACGGTTTTTAGCACGGACGGACGACGACGGAGGAAGCTTTCCTCCTTTTATTATTTGGGTAGATTAGAGTTGGTGGTGATGGTACGGTCGCGGCGGTACGTCACTTCACCGAAATTACAAATCTGTCATCGATGTCTTCATGTGTCTTTTAGTCCCGGCTCCTACAGTTCTCAAACGCAGAAAAAACACGTACCGCCAAAAAAAACCAACAGAGCCTCCTCCTCTCCTACGAATCTCACCCCCTGCCCGATCCGGATCTCGCCCACGCCCGCCGCCGCTCTTGTCGCCTCCACCAGCTCGTGCGTGTCGGCGGCGTCCGTGTGCGGAAGGCGGTTGCGGACCCGCGGCTCTGTCGCGCGCTCCGACCGCAGCCTGCACGGCTCGTGCGTGCTGGTGGCTCCCCGCGGGACTTGGACGGCAATGGGATGAGGCTGAGGCCGGGATGGCGGTAAGTCTCTTGCATGCAGCTTCAGCATGTATTGCTACCAGAATGTGTATCGCTCCCTCACTGATAAAAATAACACCTGTATTTATAAATAGTGCCAAGAACTATAGGGATGCGGACCGGTTGTAATTTCCACGTAGCCGAGTAACAGGTCTTTCTTTCTTTCGTAAAAAAAAAGAGTAATAGGTCTTTTCTTTCGCAAGAAATACTACACAAACTAGCAGGTGTGCTACCTGTTAACAAAACCACAAACCATTTTATTTTATTTTTGTGTGTAGGCAGCTCATGGCGCCGTCGAGGTCGGCATGCAGGCGTGGTGGCATCGGTTATAAGACGGGAGTGAAAGAAAATAACGGACAGTAAATTTAACAAAGTTGACCTATGGCGCCCAATCATCACCACCAACTCCAATTTAATAGTTAGTAATAGATACTATTTAACCTGCTTTACGATACATAATTGTGTCGTCTGATAACTCCATCTCACTAAAAACACATCCACGTTGGGGACTGATCACCGCTATATATCCACTCGTTCGAGAGAGGCCACGGTTCCCTTTTGATGATCCCAGCGAAACCGTTGCTTCCGACTCCCTTCGTCCACTGTTCCGACAACCGGAAGAGGTAGGCGCGGATCGCCATTTCTGTTTTGTGTTGTTCATAAAGGCATGTACCTTGTTTTGGTGCTTGGGCCGCATTACGCGTCAGATAAAATTGCCCCGGCTTTCTTTTAACCATGGAGACGTCCTCGAGGGTGACGGTGAGAAGCCTGTGGTCTTACTTGCTCACTAGATCATGATGGCGCGCGTTGCCGCGCCCGTCAGTTTGGACAAACGATAGAATTTGACAAATATATAAGGCATATTTTGTATAATTTTAAAATTACATGAAATAAGATTTATATTGTAAGTAAATTAAGAGGTGAATACTCTTTAATAGTGAAAAGTGTGAAATTTCAAGATATTTGGTCTAAGCCCGTGTTTAAATTGTCAAGAGCATACAGTGAAGGCATATAATTCTTATTAATTGTTTTTCTTGACCAATTCAAAGTAATCACCCAATATTTGAAGAAGAAAAGCAAGCAGCATCCAGACTTTTCATGACAATGCAAAATAAACAAGCATGCATGACCGAATGCATCTTTTCAAGACAATTTAGAGACCATAACAAAGCCATAAATAATTTGGAAATTGTCATAAAGAGTGAGGAGAATGATATTTACACACCCCTAACGAATGACCAGTAACTAAGTACTAAATATCATCATAACTATCCATAATACAGGCTGCACACTAACATTTGATGACATCAATTAGTCCTATTCTTCGCTGCTAATATAACAGGGACAAGATTCTAATTACTCATGTGAAGGAATAGATGAGACGGTTTTGCAAGTATTGCAGTTTTGGAAATTTTGGCCAAGTATTTACAAATGAATATGTAAAAAGCATGCTTTCACTTTTTCAGAAACATTATGACTGTCAGTCCAATGCTGGTTGTCCATTTTGGATCAACTACAACTATGTGATGATAAATAGATGTTGTATCCATGTGGTGACGTTTTGCGATTGTCTTTCACAATTTATAAGGAAGTGTTTTGACACTGAGAGTATTGGAAGTACCTTATGAGCTCACAAGCTGCTGTCTCCATGCCGTGCCTTACGACTACCACATTGATCATAGTGAATATGTAGGTATTAGGAAACCATGCTTGCAAACATAAGAGTAAAAGATCATGGCATTAATCCATTTCCTGATTTGCACATTTTAGATACTGTTATCATTGACAAATAAATTAACTAAATGTACTGAATAAATAATCTCCGATCTATAACATTAATCCATTTCCTAATAGATATTGTTATCATTGACTAATAATTAACTAAGTGTACTGACTAAAGAGTAAAAGATCCTGGCATTAATCCATTTCCTAATAGTTTTCTCTCTCTCTCTCTGGCCACCGTATTGCAAGTATCTGGAGCCTATTCTAATGTTTCAAACCTTGTTCCTGCTGACTATGCTATATATTTATTTTTTGTTGATTTAGTTTTTTCCATGGTTAATTTTTTTTGACCGGAGATACAATATCTGAAGTTAGGGACATGGAAGAGCATGCAATATATATTGGTTTGCCTTGCAGTTAGGTCTGGGCATGGTTCAAGTTACTGACAAGCAAGGACAGAAAGATGAAAACTATAGGGGGCTCATGTGCAACATCTGGTGGTGCAGCACTAGCGGCAGACGGTCTTTGTTTTGTAGCCAAGCTCACATGGCAAATATCATGAGCTTTTGGCCTGACAATGACATTTCAGTTCGTATAACAATGAGCTTTGTAAGAGACAAGAATTATCTTGCTTGCTTTGAATTACTGTACTCCTTCAGACCTTCCTAAATAACCGAAGTATTGCAATTATCTAGATGTTTCCATAGTCTGGATGCTTTATTCCCTTTCTATTTGTGTTTATAAATTAGTAAAAAGCGAGTGATGTACCAACGATGAGATCGACACCTTTTTATTTTGAAAATCAATGTTCATTATCAGTGTGTGAAGAAATTATTCAGTTTCACAGTAATGTGATGAATGATATATGCACGAAAAACTACATTCTTAGTACAATTATGTATAGCTATTTGGTTGTCTAATGTCAAGTGGACTTAGAATTTTTGGTTTATTGGTTGAGAAATCTGGTCGTCTGTTCATGGGTTTTAGAACAACTGACCACAGAGAAAATTTGATGCCTAAAAGTTGAGGTACTAACCAACTAAAAGAAACATACTCAAAACAAGTTTTCAATTTGTGCAAATATAACAACGATGTCTGATGTCTCCGAAAATTACCAAAAATGGATGCGGCATCCTTGGACATTTATCGTCTTTCTATCATTGTATTGTCGCAGCTGATGGGCGCGGCAACGCGCGCCGTCACGATCTAGTGAACCTTTATAATAGACTACCACGCGTTGCTACATAAAATAAATAATTAAAAGAGTAAATTATGAAAAACCACCACATGTGGATTAACGTTAACAGAAAAACACTTGGTTCAAAACTTTTTACCTGCGCACTATCAGTTTTTTAGCGAAACAGACGGCCTTTATTACTCAATTTGTACCTAATAATAAAAGCAGTAGCGTTTCCATCGTTGGGTTTCGTCCGTCGTGACAATTTTGCGTTTTGGTCCTACCTTTTTTCAAAAATCAACGCGCTGGCCAATTTGAGGACGGAAAAGTGGCGCTTTCGTGCAAAATTTGGGGTTTGCAATGCTCCCCTGCCTCCACACCCCTCCTCCTCCCGTGGCCGCTCCTTGCTCCCGTGCCCGACGCTGCCGGCCCCCTCCTCCACCTCCCGAGGCGTGCCCGGCACCGCCGGCCCCTGCCTCCACCCCTCCTCCTCCCGTGCCCACGCATTGCTCCTGTGCCCGGCGTCACCGGCCCCCTCCTTCACCTCCCGAGCCCCCTTCGTCAAACCATGACACCTCATCAATTAAATCATGTCTTCTTTTTTGGAGAAGTTTTTCTCTTTGTATGCGTCATTTTGTCATGCAAACCATGCCACATCATTAAGTCATGCATGTTTTCTTTCGCGGCATGTATGTATTTGTTTATATTTTTGCGTCATGCGACCTTATCAATTGAACAATGTCTTTTTTCCTGGGTAACATTGTTTCGGAGCAAGACTCAAGGTATCACCTATTTACGTAAAAATAGACCAAGTACTTTAGATTAGGGATGTAAGTGGGGTCCCACTGAAATCCCACTTATAGTTCATTTGGGATTTGCTAGTTCAAAATTTTGTCTCAAATTTTAAACTAAAATTGAAAAATTGAAGTAGAAGTGGGATATTGATGGGATCCCACTTGACACCCTACTTTAGATATAAATCATTTTTTTGTTATTTAGTTGAAAATAAGATTATTGTATGTTAGTGTTTTCCAAGATTCCTTCGGGTTTTATGGATGATGTCGCAACTTCCTTATCAAGTGAACCGGACTAATCGATAAACAATTGGTATTGTACTTAGATATTGCTTTAACTTTCTTGATGTCTGTAAGGTAATGAATATATCATATAATTTCATCATATGTTTTCAATTATGAATACATTTTCGGTGCTGCTCAAAATTTCACTCACACTAACTGAAAATTCCTGCAACAACGTGCGGGGCATCACCTAGTTACTCTAACACACACTCCACATTTCTTCTCTCTCAAAACATAGGATGGTCACGAGCTGGAACTGTATGTTCAAGACGAAACGTTTATTCAAAACATATGATGTTGCTTAGTGTCACGGTTCTCAGCCAAATAACCGTTTATTATAGGGCGCACCTGGTTTTACTGCTAGCTACAGGGTCGATCAAAAAGCGGAGCACCGTACATGAACATGGGCTCTTCTTTTCCACCTTTCTCAATTTGCAGGAGAAAAGAGTAAAGATGCAATTTCAATCTACACTAGTCAAATGCTCGTGGGTTGCTAGGAATAACAAACATGTGTTCCAAAGCTACGATCAATGATGTACCGAACCAAACAATCACAAGAAGACAACAACACTGAGATCAGTTAATAAGATTCGGCGAACTTGTCTATTCCCGGAGACGGATTAGGAGTATAAGCTATTTATTCTACATCCCAAACCTAATATTGCAGCAGTGTACACATGACTGAATCATCAAAGTGGAGGATAAATAGCTTGCTTCAGGCTAGTTGCCATACTTCAGGTAGTTAATTCATACCTTTTGAGGATACGATTTCACCTGAAGTACAAA
Organism: Brachypodium distachyon; assembly: GCF_000005505.3. Taxonomy (NCBI): domain Eukaryota; kingdom Viridiplantae; phylum Streptophyta; class Magnoliopsida; order Poales; family Poaceae; genus Brachypodium; species Brachypodium distachyon. The sequence continues at coordinate 10,633,086 of NC_016132.3, forward strand.
AATGTGACATCCTATTTGTACAAAATAATAATTAAAGGGGGGGGCAATTTACATGTTAGGAAGGAACATCTTGAAATTTCTTTCTATTCTGAATTCAGGACAGCATGAAGTTTTTTATGAAGAGAAGAGGAGTTGTACATACAAAATTTGGTACGCTGACCCGTGAAATACTGTTCTATAGTCATCAGAATCATTCGAGGGACCTTTATTTTGTGATTGAATTATTTGCATCAAAATTAAACTTTATTGTTGGCGACAATGTCCATCAACATGCAGCAATAATCCTTCCTCATCTCCACGGGCAGCGCCAGCAGAGTCCGCTGCCTGCGGCGATCATGGCCGCAAGCAATCACGCCGTAAGCTCTCATCCTCTCTTCATGATCCAGCCCGGGGATCTCCCGAATCGCCGCCAGGATCTCCTCGTTATCGGGAGGAGCTGAATCGTCCACGCAGCTTGTGCTCGCCGGCGCCGGCGCCCCGATGTCATCTTCTGTACGCCGGCGATTCGCTGCAGCCGGAGGAGAAGGGTTGAAGTAGCTGGAGACCTCGCTGGGAAGGAAATCTTTGCCGTTGTAGTTCTCGCCCGAGGAGGAGCAGAGCACGGCCGCTCCGGCTAGCGACTTGGTCCTCGTGTCGACGGCGACCGCCCACGTCGTCGTCTTGTCGCCGTCGCGGGCATGGACGTGGCGGAGCTCGGACACGAGAAAGACGACGACGTCGGGGTCGTCGGCGCTGAGGACAGGGAATTCCATGCGCAGGCGCGGAATGCCGAGGCGGCGGTAAGCGTGGAGCGTCCAGAGCTCGCCGCAGTCCACCACGGCGTCCTTCTCCCAATAATGATACCCCGCCACCGCATCCGGCGGTCTCAGGGTCCAGGCGGTGATGGTGAAGGCGTGCTTGGAGAGCGCGCACTGGGTGGCGCCGGGGCCGCCGCAGCAGCAGCGGGGTGCGACGTGGACGAACTTCACCGCGCCGGCGGTGGCGCAACAAAGGCTCCGGGACGACGACTCGGGAGGACTATCATCCCAGTCCTCGCGCCGGCGGAGGATGGGGTCCACCGGCAGCGGCACGAACCTGAGCTCGTCCGATCTAGACGTGACGTCGGAGAAGAGGACGCCGACGCGCAGGTCGACCCAGTAGAGGAACCGGCCGGCGACGGGCACCACCCTGTCGGTCCGCCATTGCCCGGCAGAAGCGCAAGCGGGAAGCTGGTCTCCTTTCCCGAGCGAGAGGCGCTCGGTCCGCCACTCCCACTCGCCCGAGGAGCGGAGCACGCACATCTCGGCTTCCCGCGACGTCTTGGAGGAGAACTCCAGGCTCGCCGCCACCACCAGCTCCTCCCTCTCGCCGCGGAGGATGCCGGTGGTTTTCCAGCACATGGTCCGCAGCTCCTTCCACTGCATCCTCGCGCGCGAAGATATCCTGGACGTAGTAGCAAGGCGGGAGAAGCGACAGCGACGGCGCGGTAGACGAAGTAGTCGCTGCCGACCCGGTGCGCACTCCGCCCCGTCGTGGATGTGATCGTGATCACGCTGATGAGGACGGAGTCGCCGTGCGCCGCGACGACGTTGGCGCGGTAGGTCTCCAGGAGCACGTCCGCGGGGCTGTCGACGTGGAGTTCCAGGCGCGACACCGCCGGCGGCGCGGCGAGGAGTAAGGAGATGCGGACGGAGTAGCCGGCGGAGGTGTACGCGTGCGCCGCCGTCTTGGCGTCGGCGGGGTACTGGACCGCGTCGAAGGGACGAGTCTGCTCGTCGTCGAATAAGACCCAGCGAGAGTAGTTGCCGGCGGCCGCCGCGGAGGTTTCCATGTGGTACGTGGCGTGGGATCGATCGATTGCAGATCGCGACATTTGGGGATGAGTAGATTTGTTCAAGGTCAGGGGATGAGTGGGTTTGTTAAGGTCACTGAATTAAATCAATCAATAGAGGACGATGGCGAGATAATTAAGATATTTATAATACTCCATGGGTTCCAAAATAACTGACGTGAATTTGCGTCGGGTACAATATTTTTGATCCTAACGAAGTTACCGGTCAGAAGAAAAAAATCTCCGATTCTAATTAAGTCGCCTCAATATGTATACAATTCCTTGGAAAAATGTTTGTTTTTTGTGCTCTGCGAACAAAAATAACAAAATAGTTTGCACAAAACAAATTGCCTAAATGTTTTCTGGGAATCAAATTCATAAACGTGTGTTGGAGTAATTTGTTTTGTACCTCAATTATTTTTTAATTTTACACATTCAAAGTTAATTCTATAATTTTACAAAAATTACAAAGGATACCTTTCTCATTCTAAGTGCTTCTGGGCATTTGTTTTGCTCGCATAGATATTTACCACGACGATACAAACATTAGACAAGGTTATATTTCAGCTTGTTCAGGCGCCGTAGTGGTCGTCTAAGGATCATGACGTAATTTTTATTATTTTTGAGATGTTTTGTACTTCTAATGAACCTATATAATAGACTATCATGCGTTGCTATAGAAAATAAATAATTAGAAGAGTAAATTATGAAAACCACCACATTTGGAGCAACGTTAAAAGAGAAACACTTGGTTTAAAAGTTTTTACCACGCATTATCGGTTTTTTTTAGTGAAACACACGGCCTTTATTACTCAATAATGATCAAAGAAATACATGCATCGTCCCATGGGTTTGAGAGAAAGTGAACCGACCGTGCGCTAGGGACAACGAGGTTGTTTTGATGGTAAAGCTGATATGAGGGCCCATATGTCGCCACTGTGGCCCAACATGATCATACCTAGTCGAGCCCACCAACAAGACCAACACAACCCTCTCTACTATTGCCAAACGTCCCGGTACACCCCCTCCTATATACTCCCCCCGTCCGGACCCTCCCCCACATTTTCTTAATACTCTCACATGCATGATTAGCAGATGGCTTCTCCCTCCCATCTCTCTCTGCGCGTTTCTCTGCCCCCTCTCTCTCACGTCTCCCACTCTCTCTCTCACCCCTGCGCACCCCCACTTCTGGATCCAGCCCCAGGACGCCGGCGGCGGCCACCACGCGCCATGATTATCAGATTGCTCCCCCGACGTCTGCCGACCCTGCTGTCCCTATCTGCAGCCTCTCGGCCTCCACTCCGACGCCGTCTCGGGCTCCGCCACCACCGCCGTCGTCCCGGCTGCCCCCATCGTGCGGATTTTGGTATTGATTTGATTTGTGTATCCCCATCCCGGAACATGGACAAAGGTACATGAGGTATTGTTTTGATTTTTATATCCCCATCGTGGGTTGTGGACAATGGATGTTGTTCTCTTGATTTTGATTTTGGATCTTGCGGTTTTCTTTCAATGAGAGGTACATGTACTTTGATTGATCCATGCATGGGCGGGCCCACCTCAATTCAAGGGTATTCAACTGAATACCCATCAATTTTGGCAAAAAAATCGGATATATAGTACGTATTCTGTACGTATATATGCGAAAAGAATTTCAGGTTAAATCTAACTGTATTCACGTTTTGGCCCTTCTCTCCACCCTTCTCTAGTCCTTTGAGTTGGGCCAGCCAGTAAACTGAACCATCTCTGCTCGTAGCCTCGTCTTCAATCGAATCGATGCGTTCTGACCAAAACACCTTGAGGCTCCTCGTCTTCAATCCCTAGCGCGGCTGTCCCAATTCCCATATCCCATGCCGAATTCTACTGAGTTGTGAGCATAAAATTGTCCTCCTCATCTCATCGGGTCCCTGTGTGGCTGCTGCTCGGTGCCGTCCGCTGGTTTCCCCCTGTCAGCGGACACTGCGACAGGCCGACGGTTGCACAACGCCTCAGCATCAGCGATCAACCGATCACTCGATCAGAAATTGGACAAGCTTGATCGGTTCTATCCAAAAGATTTTGAAGATGAAAAAATGAACCAGCTTCCTTATCAATAGAAGCACTATTTTAATTATGTGACTAAGGATGAAAACTTCAGACATTTGTATAGATTCTTGAACAACTAGTACTCTAATTAGTGATGTTATGCTCGGCTCAGTTATACAATTTCTGATGGGATGATCAGTTATACGAAATTTTACTCAATTATGTGCTATCTCTTCTATGTATGAAAACGCAGTACTCCTATATGTGCTATAATCAACTCTGTATGTCAAAAAAAAAGGCTTAGCTATAGCATTCTTCTTTTACATTTTGAATACCCACTTCTAAAATCCTGGACCCGCCCCTGGATCCATGAGGTACTTTGGTTGATGAGGTAATATCATGGATACATGAGGAGGTACTAGTTTTTTATGAACATCTATGCTGTGATTTTGTCTTGGTACATGATGTATATAATTTGATCTGACGAGATATCTAGAAACTGTTATGGTACATGTGATGTACCATACGATATACTCATATCATAAGCTAATGTACATGAGGTACATAAAAACCAATAAGGTACATGTCATGACAATAATGTACTTAAAATATGACAAGATACAATTCATATCCATAATGTATTAAATATGTACTTAAAAACGAGAGATAGAAACAAAAATTATCAGGTAGTCCCAGTGTTAATCCCCACCACTATTTTAATTCAGCCCATAGATTAAAAGAGAGAGGAAGGGAGAGGATAGCAAATACGTGGATAGGACGGGGTGTAAATCGCAGGGGGTTGACTGCCTCCGCGTTACTCTACTATCCCGCTCTCCTCTTGGCAGCGGAAGCGGCGGTGACGTCAAAGGTTGTCAATGATGATGGCAAAGTGGTTGCGACATCAAAGGTCATCAATGATGGCAGCGGTGGCGATAGCTGCGGATGTGCCATGGTAGACCATTGGGAAGGAGGCAAAGGGGTTGGGTTCGGTGATGCCTCGCAGCTGACCCACGCAAGCGAGGGAGAGGCGAGCGCAGGAAGATGGGTCGTTTCGAATGGAGCCGGAGCATGTACTACTTGACGTCAATGCAGATCATGCTCAACGATCAGCACAGCACAACCTGAATCAAGGATACCAAAGAGAACAGAGGACACTGGAATTGCATAGGAAAAAAAAAACTAACCTTCTAATCAAGTTCAGAGCAAAACTGAACTCTAATAAACAGCCATCAAACATGGTCACCCAACAACACCGGCAGAATGAACTCATATCATCAGAACAAGAATATCATAAACAGGCAATACATTTGTATGTTGTGTGTCAACCATATAGCAAGAAAAAAGGAATGAATTATGCTATAATCAATAATAATTACACCCCGAAATAAGCAAACATTTCCAAAACTATGCATATCCCACCAACATAACTTCGGAAAATAACCCCAAAATAATTCTAATCAACATAATTTGACAGGGACCTAACATGACATAGTGACATTGTTATGCTAACTACCAACAACATTGTTGTTCACAAAAGAGAAGACGTTTGGTGTTTGGTCTCCCAGCACGATTCACTTAGAACCGTTGATTGTGTTCTCCCGCTGCAGCAAACACAAGCAAAAAAAAACTTGTGTTCCATTGCATGCATGCGGTCACTAAGCGAGCATCGCTGTCAAACGCTCACCCAATTGTGCAAACAACCCGCCGTATGAGCGCCCATTATTATTTATTCTATTGACACCCCAATTTACCACAGAACTAATTGCTCATGCATTGCTACGGATAAAACCGATCAGACTAACAATTGTATATAATAAAATATCGCACCCACTATTGTTTATTCTACTGACACACCAATTTATCACAGACCTAGCTAATTACCCATGTGTTGGATAAAGCAGATCAGACTACCTATCGTACTTCCATTGACACACCAGTTTATAACAGAAGTATATATAATAATAGATCAGACTACCTATGGTACTTCCATTGCATAATTGTTTTTTATTTATAATGTTACAGCCTGACACTAGAACTCATGACAAATTTCAGCACGGCAAGAAAAGAGTCTATAATGCATAAACATTCACCACAAGCACGCTAATGTCTACTACACGAGGTCGCAAGTTAAATAACACATGATCCGACAACTATAAGCACCCCATGGTAGAATGCTGACTGATCAGATGAAAACGATCGCATTGATTTAAGTATATAGAACAAAAACGAATAACTCGAACATCATTCGGATTCAACAGCACTTGACATTATCCATCATAACACGATATTAAAACGACAGGCACAAAATTAACCAACAGAGATGCAGGGGTTCTGTTCCAAAATGCTACTTTAATACGACAGGCAGAAAATTAACCATCTAGCGAAAACTTTGTTTTTCTTCTTCTCCAAGAGAAGAGAAGATCCGAGCAGATCAGCCTACGCCTTCTGGTTGTAGACGTAGGTGAGGCCGCACTTACCGCAGTAGTGGCGGTCGAAGTGGTTGGCCATGAAGGTGCCGGCGCCGCAGTCGGCGTTGGGGCACTCCTTGCGGAGGCGGGTGACCTTGCCGGTGGAGTCGTCGACCTTGTAGAACTGCAGGACGGCGAGCTTCACCTTCTTGTGCTTGTGCTTTTGCTTCTTGGGCTTGGTGTAGGTCTTCTTCTTGCGCTTCTTGGCGCCTCCCCTCAGTCGGAGCACCAGGTGCAGCGTGGACTCCTTCTGGATGTTGTAGTCGGCGAGGGTGCGGCCGTCCTCCAGCTGCTTGCCGGCGAAGATGAGCCGCTGCTGGTCCGGTGGGATGCCCTCCTTATCCTGGATCTTGGCCTTCACGTTGTCGATGGTGTCCGAGGACTCCACCTCCAGCGTGATGGTCTTACCCGTGAGGGTCTTCACGAAGATCTGCATCTTGGCAAAACGCTCACCTCGGACGGCCGCGGCAGCGGCGGCCTACCTACCTGAGGCGGGGAGGAAGCTCACGACGGCGGCTGGGTGGAGTGGTTCGTGCGGGGTAGGGTTTAGACGAATTTAGAGAGAGGTGATAGTTATATAGGTGGGATGAGGTGGCTTGCACCCTTCGATTTCGTTGGGTTTTGATCGAACGGACCAAGTTAGCTCAAATGTATCTGTTGGGCCTTATCGGCTTTTTAAGCTGGGCCTCTAGTATTTTTCTATTATTCTTACAGTTAGTTGGGCCTCTAGTAGTGTAATTGACGCCCCAGGTCGTGTGTGTTTTTTCCCCTCAAAAAAAAAAAGGTCGTGTGTGTGTTCTCTCGTTTGTTTTCTCCCTGACGCCTCGCCTCCCTCCGGTTCCGCCGCCGAGCCGAAGCCAACTACCGCCGCCGCAGCAGCGCCGGCGAGGTCGCAAGAGGTTACGTTGAGGATGGCGTCGAGAAGTTCCGCGAGCGAAGCTGGCGGTTCAGGTACGGACATCCGGGCAGCCACCGGCGGAAAACTGAGCCGCCGTGTGCGCCTCCCCTACCTCTCTCCTCCAGCTGCCCCCTCCCTCGTCCTGCTCCTCTGCCCAGATCCGTCCTCCCCGACGCACTCGTCTCCGTCTGCTGCTTGACGTCCTCCATGTGCTGCTCGATACCGTAGCCACCGGCCGCCATGCCGTACCTCCTCGGCCTCCTGTAGCAGCCCCTCCTTTTACCTCCTGTAGCTGCGTTGTGCCTGCCAACTCCACCCCGTTGCCGCACCGGCGGTCGGGATGAAGCGGACGCTGCCAGATCGCATTTCAAGCTCCTCCGCTGAATCCAACCTGCCTTCGTTGCCCAAGCTTCAAACGCCCTACGTCTGTCAGAGATTTTATCTTTGCAATACTTCAATCTGACGTCTCATAGTAAAGAGCAACTAGATGTAAATTAGTTTGAATCAATGTTGCATTCATGTTGGATTCAGAAATTCTTTCCCAATTTGGCAATTTCCTACCACCAATCTTGCTTTTAGGCGTGTAGACAGATGAAATTCATAGGATACATTTACAATTTTGCTACATTGGATACAGAAATTGATATTGGTCATTAACGGAGTGGGAATATAGCTTCAAATGTGTCAACGCTTTTTAATTTGTTGTGAGATGCACTCAAAACTCTTTGCTTGACTTTGCATTGCCACTGGGATATCATTGAGATGCGCAATACATTTTTCCAGCTCATATAAGATCGTTTTCTTGACATTCTCCACTGCAAATGGATAATGTATGCACCACTACATAGCCCTAATCCTGTTACTAACTTACTGCAATCATAGTTTTTTCTTAGAAATGAAGGAGTAAACAGTGCAATCATAGTTTTTCTTAGAAATGAAGGACTAAACAGTATAATCATAGTTTTTTTATCAGAAATGAAGGACTAAACAGTCCTCTAGAAATGAAACCAGGGAAACAAAACAACTCTATACTTCTAGATAAGGAATTCGTTTAAGAGATCAAAGTTAATAACTTTATAGAGGATCAGTTTGGAGTCACTTGGATGTGAATTTCCTTCTGTATAATATAATCTCCTCGCCATTTAGGTTTTAAATGCTGAGCAGTTTAAATTTGTTTAGTACTTTTTTAATAATTATTGTACTTTTGTGATATGTCAAGTAATGTGTTCCTGTTTATGGCCACTACTCTGAAGTAAGCATAAATTCTAATTGAATTGAAAGCCTGGTAAAAAAGATTAAACAAAAGAAGCAACGCTTTGTCAAGATTTAAAACTATTTCCAGCCTTTTGCAAAGAGTGCAACTAAGGCCTACTCAGACCCCTAAACATTGTTTCTAAGCATTGACCTTCTTTTCCATTTAGGAGTTTGCATTATTTATTGTAGTTGTGTAATTCTCATCTTGTATGTGTTAATGGCAGGGGCTAAAGTTGTGGCTGCAGATGAAACACTGCCAGCATCTGGAAATGCTGATGGATCACAGCATCAGGTTCACGATACTGGTGTGTTATACTATTAGTTCATCTCCATTCTTCATTTTTTCTTCTCTGTTGCTAAAGATAGTTGATTTGTTTGCACATATTAATTCATATAAGAACCGAGAAGCCATCCCTTTAGCTATTCGCATCAAGATTCAAGAATATGACAGCATGATGTGTATAATTATATGGTTCATTGTCACATGGAGTTGTCATCCAGGCTCTTGATGATGTTTGTGTGCTTTATTTACCTTGATATTATGTAATATCTAACAACTCACCATTTGGCTGATTATGATATGTTTGAATTTCCTTGTCTTCTAGTGTTCATACTATTAAAGCATTCATAACTGGACCCATATTTTGTTTACTGACAAGTAGTCATGGATATAGAAAACACCAGTGAAGGACAATTAGAATAAAATTGACATGGACTATTTTTGTGTTAATATTTTTTATCTGTATACATGAAATTGTGTAAGCCACCTCTCAGAAATTAGACTTAATTCTTGAATGCATGGTCTATGTCGAGCTTTTAATACCAAAGTGTAACATCTCATGCGTATTTGATCCTTATGCATATTTTGTTACTGTTATTCGACAAATGCTTCTGTAGACATAAGCACATGGCGTGAAGCTTCATTTTTTGACAGACACAAAATCTCGTGTGGAGGATGTTTGGAAGAAAATGAACAGTGGTTTACCTGCTAAGATGCCCAAACCTGCAATGAATAAGCTAAATACAGCAGCAAAAGAAAAGAAAAGTAAACCGACAAATGTGAGTATCTTTGTGCCAATGATGCTCAAAATGTTATGTATTATGTTTCTGTCTATTAATAACTTTATGATTTGATTTCAATAGTTCTCTTGTCCTTTTGAATTTTTTCCTTGTAGAATTGGATGACCGTTTTGGGCATGTCAACAAGTAAGGCTTCTATACAGGATCAGGTCACAAAAAATGGGCAACAGCAGACACAACACGAGACAAGTGAGGATGCCAAAACACTTGCAGCAAATGCTCTTGCAGCTGTCAGAGATGCTGCTGCCGCTGCATCTGGAAGAGGGAAAGTGGAGGTAAAGCCATACTGTCAGCATCCCACAGACCATTACTTTTATTATTATTAATTAAGTGAAAGTAAAATATTCATCTTAAAAGTGTATCGGAACATGGCAAATGTTTAGCTGTTTTTGTACCTTGTTGCTTGGTGTTCTGTGTTCGATTTTTTACTGCAGTACACTAAGACCAAGTGGCTTTTAATTCTGGAACAACATAGATAATGATGGATGGATACAGATGACAAACTTCTGACACTATATGGTTTGTGCATATGCTTTCATGTGAGTATGCATACATCGCTAAACTTCTGGTTTAATATGATCCAACAGATAACTGAGGTAAGGGACTTTGCCGGCAAGGATATTGAAATCAAGAAACTTGTGGATGCCGATTCAAAAGAAGCGGTCGAGAAGGCTAAGGCAGCAGGTGCGTCCCCATCTGCTGTCGACAATATTCTTGAGCAGATAAGGAAGAAACAGAAGCTGAGTGTCCTTGACAAGACGAAGAAAGACTGGGGAGAGTTCAAGGTAGAGAACAAGGGCGTGGAGGAGGAGCTGGGCGCGTACAAGAAGAGCTCGAACCAGTACCTTGATAGGCAGTCATTCTTGCAGAGAGCTGATTACAGAGAGTTTGAGCGTGAGAGGGATGCACGGTTGTCGATGATGGCGAAGCGCAAAAGCGAAAATATGCAGGATGATGACATGTAGACTTCTGGAAAAGAAGTGTAATTGTGGCTCTTTGCCCTTTGTGATGTATACATTCTTTTGTGGGAGTGGTGGAAACGTTATTTGTCATGCCTTGTTTTCTTGTTTTTTCAATCTCTTGATCAGTGTGAATGAAGAAGGCCTAAGTATATCTGTCAATCCATTTGTTTTAATTTTTAGAAGCTAGGTTTGGTAAAATTTCTGAAACTGCTTACAGGGCAGAGGTTGCGTTTGGCTTTGCGGTGGATTATAATAATTCCGTTTTTTCCACTCGCTTTTGGCTATTTTCGTGTTTGGTAACCAACTTGCTACTTTTGTGTGTATTCTTCAATGATTTTTGCTACTTTTGTGTGTATTCTTCAACGGCAGATTATAAAATAAGTTTAGAACAGCACAGAACTAAACCTAAATTGTATTGGTCGTCAGAAGTTTCAGAACCAAACTAATCTATTTTTCTGAAAGTGGTGTGAAACTGTGAATAGAAAGATTAGCATTAAGGCTGAAAAACTTGTTTCGCACAATTTTCGTATGACAATAGTGAATTGGCATTGAATCAGTTGTTTGCGTTGACATGGCCCATGAAACCAGACGAGTGTGCTTGTAAAAACATCGTAAAACATAAATGTAGCAATTCTCCTAAAAAAATAATCCGGGACGGAGGAAGTATATGATCACACCAAAATTTCAGGAAGAGCCTGGGTGTGATCAAAAAGAAGAAAAGAAAAAAGGACCAGCCATTGACTCGTTGCTCTGTGTTACTCGGACAGCGCGATTTGCTGGCGTCAGAGACGAAGTACTGAACTGAAAGCTCAGCCTGAACAACCGCAGCAGGCTGCACGGCTAATTGCTAAAAAGCCTATTGAGTTCTTGTGGTCTCCAAAAGACAGCAGTTACAGAACCATACATCGACACGGCCACACGGGGAGAGTCACAAGTGACTAGGTGAGCCATGGCCGCAGGAGCCGCCTGCTACTACCACCTGGCGGCAGGAAGGGGGAGCCCCTCGTCGCTATCTCTGGGCCTCAAGCCGTCGCAGAGCAAGGTGTTCTTCATCAGAGGCAGCGCCGGCAGTAGCACTAGCAGCCGGTGGTGGATGAGGAGAAGGAGAGGTGAGGGGAAGGCGAAGGGCGGCAGCAGCAGCGGCCGGGCTGCAAGACCGAGGCCTGCCTTGTTCTCCCCTGTGGTCATGGAGTGGCAGGAGTGCAGGTAACCCCAACCCTTGCACATCTAGTTCTTGTGTCTGCCAGAAATCTGATACAGTATTATTACATTTTGGAATTTGGATTGCTATTACGATTTGGCTACAGTAGGAAGTACTGAATTACAAATCTTAACTATCTCATGATTGTGCTGACTCGATTGCTGCTGCTGGTTGACTCGGAGAATTTTTTGTTTTTGCCCAATTATTTTGTCTTGCAGGCTGTATCTTATTGGCATATCCAATATTTGCTGATTGGTGGTGTATTGAGAGCCTATCGTTCACCTGTGGTGGTGTTAGATGAATCTAATGTTGTAAGGGCACTAGGAAGAGGGATTTGATCAAATGCTCCATCTTACTCCAGACTAGGTTCCTACATATAACAACCCCTAACACATATCAAGGCTGGCCAACATTTGAAATAACCTCGAGTTCGCTGTGCCCTAATTTTTTTATGTCATCCTGAATCATGGTTGGCTCTTCATAAGCAGATGAATATCTTAGTCATTCTCTCTTCGGGGAAGCAACCAGCTTCCTCTAAGATTCATGCTTAACTGCATTTTAATTTTTACAGATTTTTTTCCTGTCTAGTCTCTCCTTGTCATGACTGAATGTTGTCTCGAGTGCAGCACTGAGATAGAAGCTGATGTTCCATGTTCAATCGCCTATCAGTGTTACTTGGAACGTGAGACAATTCCTCAATGGATGCCATTCATATCATCTGTCAAGGTGCTTGTTAATCTTTTTTCTTAGCACATTTATTTCATTTTAGCATGCCTTGCTTGCTTTGAGGCGAATTGTTTTTTGTAATTTCATAGGAGTGAACATCATACTATTGCATCGGTAAGGATGGTCAACAATACTTTATACTGCGAGTCATGAATATATAAACAAAGAACAAGCAATCATTGCGTAGAGTAAAATGAATAAATAAAGAAGAAAGAAGAAATCTTTGATTCCCAAAACGAAAGCAAGCAGGTGTATCTCATGATTTTTCAGTCCAGTTGTTTACTGACCCACTTTTGGGCTGTATACGACGTTGCCGTTGTATAAGAATGCACACTTTGCCACAGTATGACGGTGCGACATACAAGCATAGTTTTCACTTTTAAGATTAATCTACATTCTGAATTTCTGCTATAGATTTTGTAATGTACACTCCACCCTTTTTTCTGAGAGTTAATTTGATATATGCCACTGAAATTCTTGCGTATTTAAAAATGCTACTGTGATTCTCATCTTTCGAAAAAAAAAAGTCACTCTAAATCTGCAGATTCTTTGAAAATACCACTGAAATGGGTTGAAAAATGCCTTGTGCAGCTTCTCTTCGTGATACTATTAGATTTCTATAGTTCCTTTTGTGTTGCTTCTCTTCCTAAATGGCCATATTACTCACTAGCATCACTGTAGCTAATGTATGTGTGAATAATTCATATGGTTCTTCTGTGCTGTTTCTTCTTAGCCTGGTTGTCCATAAACTAAGCTTTGTCTTTCAGTTTCAGCACACATAGTTATGCATATGATAATTTACAGGTCCTTGAAGATAAACCAGATCTTTCACGTTGGACTCTGAAGTATGCGATACTCGGTCGAGATGTAGAATTTTCCTGGCTTGCCCGAAACATGACCGTAAGTCTATGCTATGACAAAGCTGCTACCGATCTTATTCTGAATATTCATAATTAAACTTTCCGCTTTCAGCCAACCAAAAATCAAAAGATCCATTGGCGATCTCTTGAAGGTCTTCCTAACAGGTGAATATTCGACAAATTCCAACTTGTGTACAGTTTTAAATACGTAATTTAGTTATTGTTCCCACCTTGTTAGGTTTCATCGTTTAGTTTTGTTGGAAGTTAGCATAACGAATTTCCCTTGTTGCAGGGGTGCTGTCCGATTTTTCCCTAAAAGTCCATCATCTTGTAGAGTACAAGTGAGCAATCTTCCCTGTGAATTTGACACTTGTAAATTCTAAAATGAGCTACTTGGTCACAACTTTTGCTTATTACTACGTGCAGCTAACTGTGGCCTATGAAATTCCTGAAATTCTGACACCAGTTGCATCGGTAAGTGAAATCCACACATTGTTTCTGTAGTATTTCTTATGTTTCAAGACGTCGTTCATGCAAATCCTGAGCAATCCAACTATGCTTCACCAGGCACTGAAACCATTTCTGGAAGGGTTGCTTCTCAATGGTTTGGAACGCTTTGTGACATTTGCAAAGGAGCGCCATAGCAAGACCCTTCAGCCTTGAGGAGATCATCCACATTCCGGACAAAGAATGCCAGTTTCATTCACATTTGCTTTAAAAATTGTACAATGCCACTAGACGTGGCTAGTGAAAAACTGTGCTATATCCAAATGGAAGAAGAGTCACGTTTCTTCTAATAAAATGTTGAAACTCTTACGTTCTCACTGTCTACTCATTTTTAAGCCTGACGAATGTCAGAGTCAAAACACACAATCCATGATTTTGCAGTAAGATGAAATCCAGCACGGGACAGGTCTTCCATTCAGCAATGCCTATTATAACCACATTGGTCAGGATTTCCACTGGAGTTGGAGATGGAATTAAAACAAGTGAATTTGACCGTAGAATCAAATGCAGTAATGGATGAGAACAAAGACATATAAACACATCATATAATGGTAGCAATACATCTACCAGAAATATCAAACATATCATACCATTGCATTACTGTCCGATGTTCTCTATTATCAAATAGTAACTGCCCAGCGATGCATCCAGCACTGGTTTGTGAGCACAACAATGTAGCTTTAAGATATTATTATTAGGGACGAGGAGCTAAAAAAGCAAAATTAAGTGGAATGTACTATAACCTATGATAATGGCAACTGGCAAAGTGTCAATTCACATTGAAGGTAAAATGACAAGCATAGGCCTTTTGTTTCCATAGATCCAAAATTATTACAAAATTTTGGAACTAGCTGACCGAAGTAGTTTGGACAATTAATACACAGAAAAAAAATCATATGTGGATGGCCTTCGAGAAGGTTTGCAAGCAAGCCTCCTTGAGGGCTTCGCTCACGGTGGGATGTGCATGGCATGTTCGGGCAACATCCTCGCTCGATGCTCCATACTGCAGGGCAAGGACAGCTTCATGGATGATTTCTCCGGCATTCTGTGCCATTATGTGCACACCGAGAATCTTGTCAGTTTCTTTATCAGCCACGACCTTAACCAATCCCTCGGCATCATCAATAGCCTTTGCACGGCTGTTTGCCAACAGAGGGAATTTGCCAACCCGATAGGCAATCCCTGAGGCCTTCACCTGCTCCTCTGTCTTCCCAACAGATGCAACCTCTGGGTGTGTATAGACCACACCAGGCACCAAATCATAGTCAACATGACCTTCCTTGCCAGCAATGAACTCAACACATGCCACACCATCCTCTTCAGCTTTGTGGGCAAGCATGGGCCCAGGGATGGCATCGCCAATTGCATACACACCGTTCACATTGGTCATGAAGCGCTTATCAACGAGAATCCTGCCACCCTTATCTGTCTCAACACCCACAGCATCCAACCCGAGGCCAGCAGTATATGGGGTTCTCCCAGCAGAGACAAGAACAATATCTGCTTCAAGGATGCTCTGCTCACCTCCAGCTGCCGGCTCAAGTGTTAGCTTTACACCATCTCCAGTGGTATCAACACCGACTACCTTTGTCTTGAGCATAAACTTCATTTTCTGCTTCTCCAACATGCGTTGGAACTGCTTCCTGATTTCACCATCCATTGATGGGACTATATCTGGAGCAAATTCAACAACAGTGACCTCTGAACCAAGCCGGTTCCAGACTGAACCCATTTCCAGGCCGATGTAACCTGCTCCAATAACAACCAGTTTCTTTGGGATACCTGACAAGCACAGGGCACCAGTAGATGAGACAATCTTCTTCTCATCAATTGTAATTCCAGGAAGTGACTTTACGTCAGATCCCGTTGCAATGATTATGTTTTTCCCTTTGACAACAGTGTTGCCACCATCAATCAAATCAACTGACACTTCTGAAGGGGAAGCCAGTTTGCCAAAGCCTTTGACATAGGTCACTTTGTTCTTCTTAAAGAGGCCTTCAATTCCTTTTGTTAATCCTGCCACAGCCTTGTCTTTCTGCGCCATCATGGCTGGGAGATCCACTTCCAGATTAGAGATTTTCACTCCATGGTGTGCAAAAGAAGTCCTTGCTTCGTGGTACATATGAGAAGAGTGTAACAGAGCCTGGAGATCAGAAGCATAGACAGGAGTTAGAAGCACTCCCAGTAAAGCACATTTGTGAAGATATATCACCAAAGTAGATTATACTCCCTCCGATCCATAATAAGTGTCAGACATTTGGTACAAAGTTAATACAATTTAGTATTAATTGCCCAACACTTATTATGGATCAGAGGGAGTACAAAAAAGAACTACATTAACATGTTTAGATCAAGATGCACATCTTATACCAACAAAGAGGAAATATGATTCACATAAGCAACAGCATAAATATTCTGTTGGAACTATAGATGGGAGAGGGCTGTAACAAAGATGTTTATCTCCAACAAAAAGAAGTTTAGGATGTACATTGATAAAAGGGAATATTGGAGCTATAGGAAGGAAAGTATAGATCTGTAAGCAAGTGCTTAGCTACCACATAAAGAGATGAAAATTAATACTCCCTCCGATCCTAAATTGTTGTCGAAATATTACATGTATCTAGACGCTTTTTAAGAATAGATACATCCATATTTGGGCAAATTTGAGTCAAGAATTTAGGATCAGAGGGAGTACTTCTAAAAGAACAATATTCTGGTGAACTGGCAGGAAAAAAAACTACAGAAATCCATTTTCTCAGTTCACTATTTATGCTGCATCACATTGTTAACCAGGTCAAAAAATTCAATCCGTTAAAATTCGTTGCAGATGATAACCCTCACAAGTGAATACAAAATTGATAGAAGTACAAAGCCTCGTGCATAGATGTTAAAAGATGTCTCAAGACACAAGGCTCTGAATACATCCAAAAATATCACGACAGTAACCCTTCATTTCAAACAAACTACAGCAAAACGCCTCAACAACTGATGCCAAGAAGAGAAGTTCGCACACATTCAAATCTAATACTCCTCAGGAATATTAATTATTATTGAAACATAAAAACAAATAATATAAAGCTATTGATAAGTAATTATTTATTGAAACATTTCATGCCAGTTCCCATAGATGAACAAAGATAAAGAGAAACAAAAATAACTTACACATGGTGCTTAGAAGTTGGAAGTTTGGAACAACAGTATATGTTATAAACAGATTTGTTATCGAAACAGAATATAACAAACCAAATCTTGAGGTGCCAGAAATTTGCAAATACTTTATGATATTAAATTGGAGCAGAACCTCTAATCATTAAAGACCGACAGGAGATTGCAAAAGGTTGTGTAAGAAGTGCACGTATTTGCATAAACTAATCATGCCAACAGAAGATAATCAAACCAACTGCATATTGGAAAATGCCATCTGGATCAGCCTACCCGCTGCAAGACCAGAGTTCATGCATCATAAGAGAGCGCTGAGCGCGTCGTATTAACAACGAGATGAACCTAAGAGCCCTCGCAGATCTAACCGCCGCGTCATCTCGCGTCGCAGCGCAAAGGGAACAAATCGAAAGAGCATCATCACCTTAGAGGGAATGCATCCGACGTTGAGGCAGGTCCCGCCGAGGGTGCCCCTCTTCTCGATGCAGGTTGTCTTGAGCCCGAGCTGCGCCGCCTTGATCGCCGCCACGTACCCTCCGGGCCCGCCGCCAACCACCACGACGTCGCTCTCCTCCCCCGCCGCCGCGTACGCCCTCCACGCGGACAGCGCCGCCGCCCCGGGGGCGTGCGGGCGCCGCAGCACGGCCTCCGCCGCCCTCCGCCTCGCCAGGATCGCCAGCGCCATCTCCCCCTCTCTCTGCCTCTCTGTCCTCCCGCCCTTTGCTTCGGCTTTCTCTTTTGCGTTCGCCTACACACCAGGGGGATGGGGGAGGAAGAGAATGGAAAAGAAGAAGAGAAATCGGAAGCGCCTATCGCGGCGGCTGCCTGTGGCTGTGGGACCCGACCAGAGATAGGGCAGGGCGCCCCCAGCCCTACGATGCCACCAAATTTCAACCCAACCGTGTTTTTAATTCCCTAATAACAATGGTTTTGTTTTCCCCTTTGTTTTTCTATGCAAGGAACTAATCACTCACATGTTTATTGCATCTTGCTATTTTCTCAATGTTTTTTTTCTACAATCATTTAGTAGAAGAAGATCTCAATGCTTTTTCATGCATAAAAGATGTATTGTTTCACATAAAAATTGTTGTTTCCTATGTTCGCATCCATATAAAGGTAGAGTCCATGATCAGATAACTTGTCACTACGTCTTAGACTAACTCTACAAAAGTTATAAATGCGATGGTTAATGTTATCTTCCTAGAAAATCAGTTCTATGTTTTCACGTCAATAATTATTCAAGTAAGAATCACCTCTCTTCTACGGTTAACACATTTTGTAGATGCGCGAACGAATTTTTTGTTAACGCAATTTCATTGTGAAATAATTGGATGGTATAAATAATGGTGATCGCTGGCTACAAACTATGTTCGTGGTCAATTGCTGGTGAAACTTATTCAATGAAATATGTTATCTATCGGACGTGGCAGGATGTTTCTGCGTACAAGCAGAGCTTTTGTGCCGCAGAGAAGGATGAGAGTGAAGTTGCTGGCTCACAGTTGGCGTGCAATCCTGCAGAGGATATGCCGTCGTCCCCGGTCCTTTTAGACCACTGAGATCCTGGCGAAACTCAGCCCTCATAAGTCAACTTCGCTATCTCTACTTCTCTTTCAGAACCAATAAAAACCACAGCATGCTTCTCATTTTATCGCATTTCAACAACATTTTTTTTGTTGAGATTGAATTCATAACTTTGCCATGCTCAAGTTCAGAACTTGGGTTTTGCATGGAAGATTGACTATTAACTTCACAATGGCATCAATATTCTTTCTACCAATGCATCAAGACTTATTTTTTGGCGTTTTCTCAAAAATAAAATAAAATAATTTGGAACGGATGAAAACTGAAGATCTTTCCAATTTGCAAGTATCTTGATTTACAACTCTCATTGATTTACAACTCTCGTTTGAGAACGTCCGTGTACACAGCTCAACATTTTCCTCGGTGAAACTGCAACCATCGATCAGAACAAAAACAATGCTGAGCGCCTAATATTACAAGTGCTACAACAGAGCCTGAACAAACTTCCTACCAAACATAAAAATCCTGGTAATATATTGTACAACAAAAAGAAGACTAATCTGTCACATCCTCGAATGACCGCCGTATTTGCTAATGCTGATGCAGAAGCTACTCACAGCATTCTGGTTCAGATTCTTTCTGGAGCTTCTCCCACAGGCACATCATAAGCCTTGGGCTCTGATAATGCGCAAGAACGTAGTATGACTCACAGCCTTCGCTGTAGAAGCGGTCATCACTTCTGTAGTTCACTTCCTGGCCGCTGTCTTTGTATTGCTGGATCCATATGCCCATCGCCACATCTTCGAGTTTGAATAGCTGAGGCAGCAACAAGATCAATCAAGAGCTGCATCTACGTGTAATAACATTATACAAGAAGAGGTTTCTGAATGGTTTGTGAGCTTGTGTTCCAACCTTAAGAGTTCGTTCTTGATGACCCCGGACAACAAATTTTGCAATGTCCCTTGAAATTATGTATCCAGGACCATGGGCCCATGGCGGATATGCTTCGACAGGCCATTCCTGTGTTTCTCAAGGGTAAGAAGAGCAGCCCAAATAAATGAAATCTTGGTGCAGGGTGATTGGAAAACACAATACCTTTTGACTGATAAACCATTTGCTATTCTTGTCTCTGTGTGGTGAAGACTGGAAAGAAATAAGACCATACAAAAGCCCATGGGGGGCGCTTTTCTTTAGGCTGGCAATGACCTCATCAATCCTAACAAAAGCATCATCATCCGTTTTCATGATGTACTTTGCAGGCATAATTTTGGTCTGTAAATTTGTGATAAGCAAAAATATAAGTTTATGTTCCTAGCATGAGCATATATTTAGTTATTTTACTATAAGCTATGCTCACATTTGGAATTCCAAAAGGTGCCACATCTATGGAGGTTTCAGTTTACTTATAATATACTCCCCCCGTCCCCATATTAAATGATTTTCTATTACATCTATCTAGACGCGTTTTAGGCATAGATACATCCATATTTGGACAAATTTTGAGTCAATATGAGACGGAGGGAGTAGTAAAAAACATGGGGCTATTTAAGCCAAACTCGACGTAGCCCTGGCCGAACGAGGCCCAACGGTGCCTTGCCAGCAGCCGCACCTCAAGGGCAGGGAGGAAGGGATCTGGAAAATAGATTGGTTATTCCCTGGTTAAGTGATAAAGGATACAAGCTCTCCCTTTTATAGAGAGGTTGGCTTTGCCCCTAATTTAACTTAAGGTAACTAATCTTATCTAAAAGAAGGTAATCATACCAAATCATAAAGAGATAACCATCCATAATAAACGGCTGACTAATCCTTGGTCCGCCACCTATAGGCTGCACGCATGACAATGACAAAAGGAGTCTTTCTTTATCTGTATACATGTTTAGCCACATCACCTTTTGGACCATAGCCATTAAGATCTAATCAAAGAGTTCTAATAAAATCCTAATGGCCCGATTCGGACATTTGGTGTTGACGGCACATGACAAGGAAAGGGTGCATTGCATATGCTTATGGGTCAATCCTGCCATGTATAGTTCACATGGGCTAATTATGGGTTATGGCAGTACTATTGTGCCAATGACCGTCAGTTAATCAGAGATGAATGGCTGCTGTCGATTTTGAATGAAAGTACCCACTGTGAACGCTGCAGATGGAACTACATCTCTTCAATGCATATAAACACTGAACCATTTCATCCATAGAGCGCATCTCAACAGATCATAACAAAAATATTAGACTCGCACACTTCCATCCTACAACAGTACAACGGGCATATGTAAATATATTGATGGGAGAGATGACAAAGATCCCAACGAATACCATCACACACCCAAAATTCTGTCTCTTTCCCCCCAAATTTTCACTTGTGCTGATGGTGTGTTTCAATTTCGTTCAAGAAGGCAAAGATAAGTCTACATTTAGTTATTCCTTTTTACCTTTAGTATGAACATGCGGCCAATTTCTAAAAAAAAAATGAACATGCAGGTAAATTGTATTACAAATTTAATAGGATCATTTTCACATATCAAACTAAATAGTTTTTTATTAACTAATTTTCAAATTAAGATAGAGAAGGCAGACTGCACACTTTCTAAATCATCTTGCTCTTTGACACATGGTAGAAATATACAAAATAAACATAATCATACGCCCACATGACACATTAAAATATTTTGTCCTCCAAATGTTCTGACTAACTACTCCCTCCGTCCCAAATTAACTTACGTGGATTTGTATAGATTCTTATACAAATCCACGTCAGTTAATTCAGGACGGAGGGAGTATTAAATATACGTAGGACCAATACTACCTTGACTAAATAATATGTGCATTACAACTTCTAAAGCTAAGTAACCTGTTAATATTAAGGTCTTGAGTTGCAGAAAAAACTAAATGAACAATAAGCCACGCAACTTAACATCAGAATTTACAATTTGTTAAATACATGATGGATAGCTTACGCTCAACTACTGCACAATACTAAATGCAGTGAGATAAGATATTTGTAACTTACTTACAAAACTTTATTTGTATGCACCACATTAATACATAACTAAGTTAGATTGTCTTTCACAAAGTTTGATACTAGTGGAGAAATGTAGCTGAACACTCTGCTTAGCATGCCTACACATTGTCTTCTATAGTAAATTTCAAAGATAGTACTGACATTCGCTAAAAATTTCCACAGCAACACTTGTATCATTTCCCCATTGGAGTGGCAAGGCAACAATGCTTTGTGCCACAACTTTCTCAGTTTATTTTCATACTTTCAGTGTCAAGTTTTGGTCAAGATATGTATGACCCAACATAAGGCGATGTTTATAAGTTGCAGTCTGACTATTCCTGACCTGTTGATATGCCAGTTTACATGGTTATGCTACAACTATAGAAGAATGTAGAAATAGCAAATTTGAAGACAAAAGACCTTGCAATCATTTATTTGTCCGCAGAGAGCAGTAAAACTTGACTATGTACTTGCGACAGAGAGCAGGGAAACGAAGTTCTTACAAGCTGCAAACTTGAAACAGAATACGTACCCCAAATGTACAAATTGCAACGGTCTTTAGAGTGATCAAGGTATAGTAGTCAACAAATGGCATAAACTGGATATCACCATAGAGTTGAGCTTCCCTCCACAATTCCATATTGACTTGTTCATTCTTATGCTGCATTCGATGTAGACATATGATGATCACATTGGATGAAACTAGAATAAATCACAACTAAAACAATTGAAAATGGAAAGCAGATTATACAAAGAAGAGTTGTGTTAAAAAAAGGAATGAATGCACAAGCTACAATCATCTAATGTAAGCAGTATTGAACAATCTTAAACTTGCAAAATAATGCTGGGAAGCAAGAAAATAGAAATAATATGAAAAAATAATGCTGCAACCATGCACATGGGCATACGCAGGTACTAGATTTAGAGTGAACACTGGAGCAGCGTATTTGGCATGGATAAGAAATTTTAAAAGACCTATTCCTTCAATATATCATTGATATGCTATGGGTTGTTCTTTGCAGAAATGACACCATTGTTTTCTCTGCTGCATCAAAGCTTTGTGACTGTCGTGAATCAAGGCAGAACCAAGAAAAAAGAATAGCTACAGTGTTGGGATATAGACTTTGGTATTCACTTTCACTCCTCTTTCGGCAATTTAAGTTTTATATTATATGTAAGAACTGAAAATGTGGACAGTTGGGGTCTTCAGGCTATATAAGCCTAATCAGGATGTAGGAGGCAGGAAATAATTAAATCTTTTTCTTCAAACAATGGAAGCAATGAAATCTAAATTGCCTAATTTGTCCATTGGTGTCCCTCTGCCCCTTCCTTTCAACTTTCTTTCTGGTAGTAATTAGCTTATAAGTAACTAAGTAGGTGACTAAGCTACAACCCTTCTGTCAAAATGAATAGTGACTAATTATTCCTCAATACAAAAACAAATTTAGTAAGTTAGCCAACATCATGTGATGTTGTGTCATCTGATATTCATATTACGAAGAAAGATGGTCAATCTACGTATATTGGTGCTCTCTTTACTGGAGTGTGTCCATGTCCTACAACATAGAAGCTCATCTGTAGATATAATCACTGCTATAGGATACTGGAAAAGCAATTAGGTCTACAACGATGCAAGAAATAAGCAAGTGGTGCTCATTCCAATATGCAGTCACAACTGAACAAAAATAGAAGAAAAAAACTGGAAGTATTGTAACTGCACTCAAAGTGAGTATGGTAAGCTTACAAGACCAGTGAAAAACCGCACTGCTACTTCGCCTGAGCGGACAGGCTCATATTGCATCCATGTTCGCCTCAAAGCCATCCGGCGCTTGAAGTTGTTTCCAGTAGAGAAAACACCAACGAGTAGAAAAATTCGCTTCTTTGGAAGAGGTGGCACCTTCAGAAGCTCAACACTTGCCATGTCTGCATCTTCTGAAGCTGGCAATCCACTAGCCAAGACAGAGAGGAGCTCCAAATCCCCAGAAACCTTGACTTCTGCTACTAGCCATGGCTCCAACCTCTATCAAAAACCTAACAGCCTTCATTATTATCTAATACCCATGAACATTCATGAATGCAGTCTTATCACTTCGTGCAAGCTCACCTCTCTGTACGCAAATGACGTCTCATGCCTCCCATTTACTGTCATGTGGAAGCCCCCAGCGCCTGCCCACACTGTTGCTGTAAAAGGCTCTCCTTCAACAATTGGGAAACTGCCACTGAAATGTGCACGTCCTTTTGGCCTCTTCTCATCTTCAGGCTTGTTCCCCGTAACATTCTGCATGGTATTGTTACTCCCCTGGATGATGCTGGCACCCAGTTGCTGATTGCAACGGACAAGCCCATCGACCGGACTGATCAGACTCGCACAAAAAAAATAGTATTATTGTTACCACCAGAAACTATGAAGACTGAAGAACAATAAAAGCATTTTGTAATTTAAATATACAAACAGTTATTTACTTCTGAACAATAAGATACATGACAGAGTCATAAATGGAGCATATTGGGCATCCTATGAGTAGTGCATCTGTCAGTCATGACCACAGCCACTACTCAAGTAGCAAATCAAAATTCTAAGGGTATATAAATTTTTATAGAAATTCTTGGATATAGAAATACTCAACAACCACCATCAATAGTTAAAACTCCACCAAGCAACAAAAATAAGAAATATTCACTGGTAGCCTGGTACTAACTTTTTATTAACCATATGAATTGATCCATTGATATCGATATTTGTAGTTATCACCACGATTTTTGTTAGTGGTAATCTTGATTAGACTAGTGGTTAGTGGCATGCATGAGTTTGTTGCTCAGGGGTGTGGACCAAGTTGGCTGCATGCAGTAGGGACCGTTGCTGGCTGTTGGAGGCAGCCGCGTCGTGCGCGTTGGAGCGCGTCGTGCGCGCGGCCAGGCGAGCGAGGTGGGCAGCGTGCGTGCGTGCGCATGTGCTTGGCCCGTGTATAAAGCCCGTACTGCTTAGAGAGCTGTGTAGAGAGTAGTAGCTAGGAGAAAAATGTAGTCTCCAGTAGTCTCTCGTGTGGGTGTGCCCCTGGTGGTTGCCGGGGCTGCCGTCGTGTAGGGTCGAGTCCTTGTACGTATGTGCGCGAGGTATGGGTATGTGCCCAATTTGAGTAAAGAGAAGCCGTTCGTCGGCGGAGGCATTTGTGCGCCGAGGCGTATGTCGCCGGAAATACTCGTGTCTCGAGTTCATCTCCTTCCGTCATCCGGCGTTCGTTTTGCCGGAGGGCTGCTCGGCGTGTGTCGCCGGAGGGCTGTGCCAACAATTTTTAGTGTTTGTTCATAGAAGTGCACTAGAAATCAAGAATAATGTGTCTGACTGTGCGACCACATGACAGACAACAACCATTAGAGGCTGATCATGATAAATTTGCTAAGGACACAATGTGACATGTAATGGACCTAGACCTACTATGTGAATAATGCAACAGGCCAACAGCACCCTGTTGTCAATCATCCTCAATCTCACTGCAGCATACTTAATTGCTGTGCATTATGATGATCAACACAATGTTAAGACTCAAGCAATATTATATGAAAACGAAGCATACCAAACGCGGCACGCACATACGGAATTCTGCAGGATGACACTATAGAGAAATGCCGATTATTAAGGGTGCAAGTGGGCAACGTGCAAAGGCCACACATAAGTATATCTAAAGTCAAGCATACGTTAATTTTTTCAAGTGAGAAATCACACTAAGTTGACTTTGAGTATACTCATAGCGGGTTTTGGCAGGTTGCCCATTTGCATCCCTTGCCGCATGATCATGTTGCACGCGCAAAGTCAAATCACTAACATGGACCAATGCAAAATACCAGTGCCTTCGAGGTAATACCACAGTTCAATCATCTGTTGATGACACTATACAAACATTGTCCAGTATGAGATAAATATAAAATTGAGCTGGATTCACAGCAACAGTAACTGTATGATCAGACACCGATGGACCATTCCTATGTCAATTTAGCTTAGAATCCTTGTCCATCAACATAGGTGATAAAGGCATCTCAAACACGATACAAGGACCATTCCTCAATCAACAGATCCAATCAAAGAACACTGATAATAGGTACAGTTCTAACCTGCATGTGCATAATTGTTTCGCCGCTTATAGAAATTTGACTGCCTTAAACCATTTTATACGATCTAGTCACTAATTTGCATATTTAGCCTGTGTTTTTAACTTTCTACAGGCTACAGTTAGTTCATTAACAATTCTCAAGTACACTCCCAGCGCTCAGCTATGCTCATAAATTTCATTATTGACTTGACAAAACCATCTAAGATGTCAGATTATTAAACATTTAACCAGATAAGACTAAGCCCGAAACCAACTAATACTACTTTTTTTAAGAACAGCCCTGAACCAAATACTAACCATCAAACCATGCCATAGTGACAGGAACCAAACGTCCAAATTTAAAATAAGAAAATAATGTCAATCACTGGCATTACTGCCTTCTGCGCCAATACTAAAAACCTTCACAAGTTCTTGAAATGAAGCTGGGTTAATAATCATCGAGACTCACTGCTACCTTTCACTCCTACTACTAAACATAGTAAACAATACCAGCATACGCAAGTCACTGAAGAAATTGAGCTAAATATGAAACACACCGTACCCACATTCCTCGAAAGTGCAATCAAGCACCCAGATCTCAATTCTCAACAACACTAAGACAGATGATAAGAAAAATCACCTTAGCTGCCAACTACTATTGCTGGCGACGTCACCAAGAGGCGGGCACTGCTCCCACTCCCCCCAGCCCTCCTCGGGCGTCCAAGAATTGTGCTCCACCACCATCCCCGCCGCCCCCAGGCTCACATTGAAGCACGCCACCACCTCGCCGCCTCCTCCCACCATCTCCACCCGGAACCCGGCCGCCCCCTGCTTGGGCACTCCCACCACCGTCACCGCAGAACCCTCCACGAACCCACACGGGATCCTGGCTCCACGCGTGCGCAGATCCCCTTCCACGGACGCCGAGCAGGTCACGTTG
This sequence comes from Brachypodium distachyon, assembly GCF_000005505.3. Lineage (NCBI taxonomy): Eukaryota > Viridiplantae > Streptophyta > Magnoliopsida > Poales > Poaceae > Brachypodium > Brachypodium distachyon. The sequence continues at coordinate 10,659,586 of NC_016132.3, forward strand.
AGGGGCCCTTTGTTGCTGCGAGCTGCGGCCGCAGCCGCGAGGGCGAGGGTGAGGTTGCGCCAGGCATCGGCGGCCTCGAGGACGCCCGCGGCAGTGCCGGGGATGGCATCAGAGCGGGAAAGGATGGGACGGAGGAGGCGCCAGGAGAGGTGCGCGGTGGAGTTCGCGGGGGGCGGGTAGAGGCTGGAGAGTCCCGGGAGGGAGGGGAGGAGGTGGGGGATTGGGCCGTCAGCGGCGGTGGCCGGGCGAGGGGTGGTGTAGGGAGACGGCGAGAGGAGGAAGAGAAAGGCAGCGAGGAAGATGATGAAGATCACACCGGAACACTTCCTCATTGCAGTGGCCTGAGAAGCCTAGGAGAGTTTGATTTCGCGTATTTGAGGTGTTTGAATGAGAGGAAAGAGGTTTTACCAAACTCAACCACCCACTACGGCCACAGCTGCCGTCGTGCACGTTTCGCGTGTCTCACGCAAAACTCAAATACCCGCTGTCTCAAGATGAAGAAGAAACTGAATTTAGGCGGCGGTTAATTGGTTCTGGAAAAAAAAACATAGACATGAGATAGAAATGCAAAAGGAAAATCTATCTATCCTCATAAAAAATTCTCCAATTTAATGAAAGTACGGTGTGTCCCACGTAATCTATCGCAAAGATGCACATAACATTAATGACTGAATAGGATAAATCTATCAGTAATAGGTCATGGATTTTATAGTGGCATAGGCGGGCACTGAGACCATTGACTATGAAGATCACATCACAATGATTGTGGTGGTGGTGAAGCAACATTTGAATAGAGACATGTTAGTAAGGGACTGGAGAAAAAATGGCTCTATAATAACGATGACCAACACAAGTCTGGCATAAATGACAGAGAGAAGGGGAAGTGACTTTTGTGAGCTTGTTGAGAGAAGTGCTTGAGTTAGAGGTTGTCGATGAGTGACAATGTATCGAACCCTGCTTTGATGTTGTTTCGGTTGCCTCCTCCGATTTGCATCAAACATTTTGTTCAGTGATATCTCTAGTTGCTTCTTTCACTTGTGCCTCGACGAAGTGGAAAGTATGAAGGAGAAAGACAACATAATATTAGGAGAAAAGTGACGTTCAATTGGCACCTCACGTGGCATGTGGGAGTAGTCTCTCGAAGCACACGTGCCAAATAAAAGGGTGCCTCGATAAACTGTTAAGCTGCAAGGGAGATACTCCGCAAAAAAGATCACACCAGCACACCCGGTAGTTTGTGGAGTATTTCTCATGCAAGACAGAGTGATTGTTTTAATTATTAATAAAAAATGGCAACCAAAATTTTATGTGTCTTATTTTTAAAGTAGATCATGTGGTATTTTTGCTTGCTTGCATTGTGTAAATTGGCAAAACAATAGAAGAAAAGAAATTGGATAGCTCCCTACTCATTGCAAAACATTATCCTTGGCCACAACCACCCTGCTACATATATGTACCAGAATAAGATCATTTAGTTGCGAGCTTTTTTTTCATGAGAAGCACACGCTCAGCATATTTTACCTCTATGAATATCTTCAAGAGGCTATGCCGGCACATATTGAGGTTGACAAAATCATCATAGATATTTCGTTGTTGACGTATAGAACTACTAGTAACTGGATGAACTGATTTCACTACGAGGAATTAAACCAACTGCTCGGATTGCGTTGAGTTGTCATCACCGTAGTCGTGCCAATTAGCTAGAGGTCATTGAAAAAACAATTGTGTGTCAAAGTCGTGACATTGCAACAGAAGCATATAATTTCCTAACCAAATTACAAACAGGAGAGCACGTCAACTTTAAACTCTATCAGTCATTTGAGTGCGACATTTGGTTTGGAGCAAGACCAGCTAGAAAGAAGTTGGTGTCTTTGGTTTGGTGCCCACACTAGTCAAGCCAAAATATTGGCAACCAAAATTATTTTGTTGACACCTGTTTGGATTCTTACCAAGATTTTGGTTGTCAACATGCACCATCTCATCTCTCTCACACATTTTTGCTAAATAGTTGGCAAAATAAGGGTTGAGAAATCTTTTTGATAAAAAATTGGCAAGCCAAATCTTGCCTTCATTTGGTAAGGTTTTATGGAGCACCAACCAAACACACTCCTTAACTTTAATCTATATCAGTCATTTCAAAAATCAAACCCAGATGGTTTGCATAGAATATTCAAATACCTATCTCAGTTATCCGGAACAGTACATTACCTATCTCAGTGTGAACATGTCGTGTCTAATTAAGAGAGATCATCAGGAACGAAACAAAAGATAGCTCAGCTGCCTATGGACATTTGGGCCTCAAATGGGCTTAGTCCATTAAAACCGTCCGACCAAGTTCCGAGCTTAGCGGCGACGCCTCCCTGGCTGGCTAGGGTTCTTGGGGTTTCATAGCGAGTGCGTTACCTCGCTACTCACTATAAAAAGACATCACGTCCGCGGCGCTGCTCACACTGCACTGCTCACCACCACCACCGGGCGAGAGAGAGCGATCGAAGGCGAGGAGGGAAGATGCAGATCTTCGTCAAGACGCTGACGGGGAAGACGATCACGCTGGAGGTCGAGAGCAGGGACACCATCGACAGCGTCAAGGCAAAGATCCAGGACAAGGAAGGTGCTTTCCTTCTCCGATCACCAATTTCTCCATGTTATTTGACGTTCGCCGGCCGATCCGCTTCATCTGCGTTGCCTTGGTCCTCGTAATCAATCCGTGTTCAAAAGCTTAGCTTCCGTTTTATTTTTCTCTCGTTTTGGTTGCTCGTACCATTCGCATACCCCAATAATCTCACCTAGGTGAGCAAATTATCAAATGCTGCCGTGCTTGGTCGTCACTCGCTAACGCAGAGCAGATCTACCTGGGGTGCTTGGACGCTTGGTCCTTTTGATCTTAAAATCAAAACTCTCGTGTTTGATCCGATTTGTGTAATGCTGGTTTGTCTTGTTACTTGCTAGTCTAGAAGTATGAAATCGATTGGTCTCTTCTTTGGGAACTTGCTAGGCAATAGAGATTCAACTGAATCTAGCAGCAGATCCCTGTTTGGTAGCAAATCTAGTCGATCTCGGGTCTAATTTCATCACTCTACCCTCAATGAAACTGCGAGTTCATTTATTAGCTTACTAAACTTATGTAGATGAACTAATTACGGAAGTTTTTGGGTTTGCTTTGCATTACCTAATCGTAGGTATCCCCCCAGACCAGCAGCGTCTCATCTTCGCAGGGAAGCAGCTGGACGATGGCCGCACTCTGGCCGACTACAACATCCAGAAGGAGTCCACGCTTCACCTGGTGCTGCGTCTCCGCGGTGGCAGCAGAGGCGGCTACCCCAAGTACCTGGCCATTGACCTCCGCTTGCTTGCCCAAAAGTACAATGAGAACATGATGGTCTGCCGCAAGTATGGCTCCGTGAAACCTTTATTACAAAATATCGATATGTCCTTGTTCCTATCGGCAGTTTGAATTATTTTTAGATAATTGTGCAAGAGCGTATGACTTGATCTTGATTTTGGATGCGTGGCCCGTTCTCTGATGCATGTGTTAGTGACTGCAAATTACGGATGGGTTTTTTCCGAGTTAACTAGCTTAATCATCTGCATGTTTTTGTTATGTACTCCCTCCGATCCTAAATTGTTGTCGAAATATTACATGTATCTAGACGTTTTTTAAGAATAGATACATGCATATTTAGGCAAATTTGAGTCAAGAATTTAGGATCAGGGGAATACCTGTTTACCTTAGGTGTCAGTATAAGTATGAGGTATCGACCTGTGTGGTGCATGCCAAGAAGTAATTTGATGGAATTTCTACCCTTTTGCACTAGTGGACATTTGAGTAGCTAATGAACACTTGATTTGAATTTTGCAACAATGGCACCTGCATGCCTTCTCTGCAATTGTAGTTGTTTTCTAATTCATACTCTTTTGCACTGGTTTGCTTGGTTGATTGGAGGGAATGAGGAAAATATCTAGATGAATGGTTAAAGGCAGTAATAATGAATTAATTAGATGATAACTGGTCTAGATAAGCATATTCATGATATGCCAATCTATTTGTTGACTCACTACTCACTAGCCTTTACAGTATATTCAGAGCATAATGATATATCACATTAGCCTTTACAATATATTCAGAGCATAAAGATCAGTTGGATAGTTTATTTCCAACAGTCAGTCAGATTGTGAGAATGTGAGTTAAACCTTGCGGACCAAAAAAGGCACTCCCTGTAAAGTTTAAACATTCAGTTCCTGCATTCTTCTCTTTTCTGTTGCTTAAGTTGATTAGTCATTCAGCATTTTTTGCCTGCATTATATGTGTCAGTATATCTTACTTTTTCATCATTTGTCTTGCAGGTGCTACGCACGCCTTCCACTCAACTCTACCAACTGCCGCAAGAGGAAGTGTGGCCACAGCAGCGAGGTGCGCCTTATTTCGCCCCCATATAACACACCCCTCACACATAAGCTATCATTGTCCATGTGCTATCTCTTGTGTTAGCATTATCCTGTTCATGGCCTTAATTAGTCCTCTTAGGCTCTTAGCATTATCCATGTTCTTAGCGTTATGATCTTAAATTTAGTTGTCAAATTGTCATATGCCCACTGTTTTCAGATTGTGTAATATTTGCTCTTAGCATTGTCTAATGTGCGCCTATTCTTAATTTCTTAGGTTCTTTCTTTAAGAAAATTTTCTTATGTTCTTAGTATCATGTAATGTGCTCTATCTACCATGTTAGGCAATTTTCTGTAAATATACGTTCGATGTATATATATGTTCCAATTAGTACTTGTTGATATAAATCATAACTGAACTGAGTCCTACTGGATACATACGTCTTCACCTGATGTTATTTCCACTGTTCTTTTTCAGGTGAGGATGAAGAAAAGGTTCATTTCTAAGTTTGGGAAAGACAAAGACTAAACATTGGAAGCATGACATGCATCAGCTGAATCAACTGTCTTAGTGTCGTATCAGAGTTATGACTAGAGTTTATGTTTTTCCCTGGTTGAAAGTTTCGCCTGGATTTAGAACCTTGATTACTCTTATGAATGCTGGGGATTTATGCATATCAGTTTCATGGTTAAGAAATGGTGGTGACAGTTCTCTTGGATTTTGTACCATGATAACTCATGCGAGATGACCGAATTGCTTCTTAGAAATGAATCTTGTTGTTTAAATGAAGTCCTACTTGCTCTGTTTCTTGTGTTGTGTTGATGTCAACTTGTGGTGATTTATGTTTCTAAGATTGTTGGCTTGTCACAGATCATACTGTTCTTAATTAACATACAATTTAGCTAGTTAGGGGTTTGTGGTGCTTGTTGATGAATATTGTTTATTTAATTTAGTTTCTGTTGATCCTGGAGAAGAGTTCACGCTGGCTCGGCAACTCTGTCGATTGGCTGTTCTGCCATCTAGAGATTTTGGTTGCTGTGAATCTGCACATGCATTTATCATTTTTTCTTGCAGAGAATTGATGCCCAATCTTCGTAGGCATGTTTTTGTACATGCATTTAACTTGGTGCAATTGTTTTATGGACAAGTATTGCAATAGCTGGCTGTAGGCAAATACTGAATGGACTAGCTTCCCGGGCAACTGATCAGAGTGATTTTTGCTTTTGCATGCAAATCTGCGTATTCTTTTCTGCAGCTGTGTTCTCATGATTTTGTCGTCTCTTTGTAAGGACTTGATTAATTTTTCGTATTACACTAGTATTTGTGAAGATTTGGAATCCAGATCAGGCAAAAGTATGTGTACTAGTCCATATTTCAGTTCTTCTAACAGCTATAAAAATATTTTAGAATAATCAATATCATCGTATTACTGTTTACTACATGCACATCTGTTTCTAATTCTCTACCAGCGGGCGAATCCTTAATTTTCAGATGTGCATGTGTTAGAAATAAGCACAAATACTCCCTCCGTCCCATATCAAGTGACTCAAATTTGACCAATTATGGATGTATCTATACCTAAAATGCATCTAGATATACATGTAATAGAAAGTCCCTTAATATTTGATGCAGGAAGTATTTGTCTACTGTGGTCCATTATATCTTTGACTTTTATTTCTAGTCCATATACAACCACATCTCATTCTCACTCCTCTGTCGTCGCCCCTCAAGTGAGACTTGTAGCCATTGGCTGCTATTTTTCTTTTAGAAAACATAAGCTTTATCACCTCGTTGCTATCATCTTAACCTCTCGTGAGACTCAATCTGTCTGGTTTCATCGTCGCCCTAACCTCCAACATTGATGTGCTATTCTCGGCTTGTCCACCACACACAGTGGCGGAGCAAGAAACGGAGAAAGGAGCTTCTAAAATAGGTCTAGTGTTATAATCTCTTCATTTCTAAATACTTGTCGCTGTTTCAGTGCAAGTTTGTACTAAAACAGCGACAAATATTTAGGAACGGAGTGAGTACTTGTGAGTCTTTCATACTCACGAGCTAGATAATCAGTAGATTCTCTTCTACAGCACAAGTAGCACCGAGCCTGCTTCGCCGCTGACCACACATCATTTTCATGAGCACTGCCTCAACTCTCATGTCAAACACACAAGGGAAGGGCTCTAAGATCTAATTTCCATTTCCTTTCTCATACTTAAAAAATTGAGTTCACCATGCTACCGCAGAATGGCCTATGAATATGACAGTCGGTTGAAAACTGAATGTGTATTTAAATTAAGATTTTTCCTTGGTATTTGCTTAAGCGAGAGGTTAATGCTAACAAAGGATAATGTACTTATACGAAATTGGATTATTAAACATTTGCTTTCCGATAGTTTCACTTGCATATTTATAAGAAAAATACAAAAAAACGGTGTATTGCTCTCCGCCAGGCACTTGTCGAGTTGATCTCTTCATCCACGTGGCACCATTTCTTTCTCCAAGAGCGCTGTAATACATACAATTCATTTTGTACGGTTTTGTTAAAGGGCAGAGCAACAATTCGTGCTGAATAATTAAGCAATTTCGAGAATAACAATTCAATGAATAATTTCAGAATATAGATCATGACGACAGTAGCAACTAGCAGACGCATCTCGAAAATACTAGAAGTATTAAATAGCTCAACGAACAGCAATATGAACTCGCAGATCATAACTAAACAGCAGATCGAATCACAATGTACGTACTGTTGCGGTGGAGAGGAAGCCGTTGTTGTTACCTTCGCTTGACGAAGTTGTTGACGAAGAAGACGGCGACGCGTCGCGCACCCGCCGGATCGAGAAGTAAGACGACCCATGGTTGCAGGGAAGCGAGCAGTCGCGCAGAGCGCTTCCCAAAAACCTTATTTGCCCTCTCCCGTACAGGATCGCAAAGGCGAAAGGTTCCGGAGACCTGCTCTCCCAATCGCTGGTGCACGCCGGCGCTCGGGATGGAGTAGACTACGATGACGGCGCAAAAGCGAGAGACTGGCGAAACCCTAGCGCGGTTGTGTTGTGTACCGATCGGAGGGATAGGCGGCTGTATATATAGTCACGCAGGTATAGGTCGGTTCGGTTTAGGAAACCTGAACCGACTCCACAAAATCTGCATGCGTCCGTAACAGATTCCAAAAATACCTCGCGTGCGTGACAAAAAAGATAAGAGGCCCGGCCCAGCACCGAACCGGCACGATCCACGAAACGCGGCGCGCGCGCGCGTCGTGACGAGGCGAGGAGGAGGAGGAGGATCGCGGGTGGGGATTTCCCTTGCTCACTTGCTCGATAGGTGAGAAGCAACATCCCTTATATGTTGGTCTCACTCACTCTAAACTAGTAAGGTGGGACTATTCCCTTCCCACCCCCCTCATCCCACTTCATGAATGGGTCTTTGAGATTTTTCAGAATTTATTAAAATTGGGCTTGGGCTGATCAGGCCCACAACACAAATTCTAACAATTCGGCTGTGCCAGCTGATGCAGACCGGTGTTGGATGGCTTCCACGCTTGCCACTTGTCCGCTAGAGACCTGCATGCAGCTCTATCTTCTCCATTTTTTCTTTACTCTCGACGCTCTCGTTTTGTATCATGCTATTTCTTCGGTACCTTCTTGCTGAGCATACCTCATTCCAAACTGAATCCTCCTCGATCCTTTCTCTTCTCCCTTTCAAGCTCCTCGTCCATCCTCAGTCTTACATGATGGCCACGGATCTAGTCCATGGAGACTCCTCTCATTTTTCCCCCTCCTCCTCCTCTATGCAGTTTGTGCCATGTATGGCTTCATAGAGCTCAAATTCACCATTTGAGCACTAGGGCCGAGGGGAATGTAGTTCCATGGTCTTCTCAGGCTACCTCCATTGTTGATGATGAGAGTTTAGTCAATTTGGGAATTTTTATGATACAAAGGTTTTCTTGATATGCTGCAAGTTGGTATATGTTTTCCTGCGTACAAAAAAACAATATGTTGCGATGATTCAGTGGGCCTACTACAAATGTTGCAAACATGTTTTTTTTGGATATTCATACATTTTTTTCATGTTGGATTTATTGTGGCCTATTTCACAATATTTTTTTACAACCAACTGGGATTTATTGCATGCATAAAAAGATTGTTGCATAGATGTGTGTGAGGTGTTGCAGTGTTTTCTTTGCATTGGGACAAAAAATGCTACATTGATGTTGCACAATAAAAAAATGTTGCATGCGAATTTTTTTTGGCTGCCAACGTTAGGCGGCCACAAAATCATATTGGATGACTGGAAGGATGGCCGATCCTGCGCTAGGATGAGCCAGACGCCTAGAGGCCCCCTAAAAAAATTGCAGTATATATTGTCCTATCTATTTTGTGTACTCGGAGCATTTCCGTTTCCATGATCCTGCTCTGCACGCAAGTAGGGCGAACATGCAAGATTTGTCCGGGCCATGTCATATACTTATCTAATCCTGTGAGCACGAGTTCCCGTGTGACTCGATGAAAAGGAAGGTGTGGTTTTGTAAGTCAAAGTGAGGAATAGTCATCCACTAGTGTTGTTCTAATTAAAGTAAATGTATCATGCGAAAATCTCTATGCGGTATAAATTTGAAACTTTCAATCCTAGTCAATATATCTTAAATAAACGAATCAGATAAATGTATATTAGTGGTTTTTTAGGAACAAATGTATATTAGTGGTTTCACTTTTCATATATATTATCCAGATCTAGACTTTCTCACGTCAAGGGTTTTTCATAAATTTTTTTTTTGAGAAATCATAAAATATTTTTAAGTTTTTTTAGAGTAGCCTGTAATTTTATTCAAACTCGAAAATCATTACAGGTACAATGCTTTGGATCATAAACATTAGAAATTACTCTCCCGTACCGAAAAGATTGGCGCGGTGGCTATTTTGCAAAAACACCCCCAGCTTTTGTTTGTATCAAACCGTACTCCACCTCTTCAAATACCAGCAACTGGCTTAAAAAAACAGAAACCCCTTCGTCTCCTCAACCTCCCTCTCATCAGCCTAAAAAAAAGCCTCCATCTCGTCTCCCGGGAGCTTCCTCAATTGCTCCCCTCCCCTCTGTGCAGTGCTCCGCCGCGGTTTCCTCCATCTCCAAGAAAGCGACAGATCCAGGGGCGGCGACGCGGGATCCGGTCACGGAGAGGCCAGATCCTGGGGCGGCGACGTGGGATCCGGCGATGACGACGCGGGATCCGGACTGCACCACCGCGCCATGGCCTTGGCGACGCCGCTCCGCCACCTCCTCGCCGCCGCGGCGCAGCCCCCCGTCGACCCCACACTACAACAAAACACAGTTTAAGTAACACAACCTTGTAACACATAGAAAAATATGTTACAATCTATTTTATAGTAACACATTATATGTGTTGCAAGGACAGATAGTAACACATAATAGATTAGATCCAAAAATGTGTTACAAGACCATTGTAGTAGTAACATATAAGTTTGTTTTACTCCACATGTGTTACAAACTATAGCTACCATAGTATCATAGTAATGTAAAAACATGTGTTTAGTACTGAAGTGTTACAAATTGTAACTACAGTAACACATGATTATCTGTTAGTACCTAGTGTTACAGGTTATATAACTCAGACACAAATCATTCCAAAATCATACAAGCATTGTCCACGGCATGCTTAAACAAAATATGGTGCTGCAACACAAAAAACTACAAAGACAAAGTACATAGTTCCACGGCTCATACAAGAGAATGTAGATAACATACACTTTCGAGAGGCTAATCTCAGTAGCAACCTAGAGAAAAAAAATGCAGCAGATTCCCTACATCCAGTGCTTCAATGCTACAACTGTACAAACCTTCTTTTAATTTGACATGATCACTATGGGATTCACAAACTTTTTTTTAATTGTACAAACATCATCCAAATAATGATCCACATGACCAAGTAAGATCAAATTCCACCAAATTTCAATTATCATCAAATACACAGTTCGCATACACATGATACTAGCAGGAGCCACCCAAAATTAACAGCATGCATATAGAAGTACATGCACCTACAAGGTTTAGCATACATTTAGACCTGAGTTGTTCCATAAAAGATAGTAACATGCGTCACTTGCCAAAACAAATGCTTCCACAAGTACTTGGTCCATGGCTGGTCACAAAATGGTGCTAGCTAGATCATCATCCGAAGAAAAAAAGTTGTACCACCACCGGAACAGCCCTAACGCCGCGCGCCTTCGCGCCCCACCACGGCGGCCTCCGGTCCGTGGTTTCTGTGCCCCTTTCGCAGGAGGATCCGGTCAAGGGTTTGGGATTCGATCTGGGATTTGGGATTCGATCTGGGATTTGGGATTGTTGGTGCCTGCAATTTGAGATTGCTGGGTGTAATTCTAATATTCTGAAAACTCGAGAACTTAATTGTAAAGTTGTCTTGTGAATGATGCCGCGCCAATCTTTTCGGCACGGAGGGAGTACAAGGTAACTCCTATAATTAAGAATTACAATAAAATCTCTAAAAGCCATCTTTTCCGTGGTATCATTCTTTGCATCATGAAAAACTGCCGAGGCTTCAACATGAAGACTGCAATTAGACTGGGATAGCAACCTTGCCATCGTATCCCTGCACGATCTTGACTACCTTCAAAGGTTTCGAAAAGCCCCTTGAGTCGCTCATCCAAAAAGATGAGAAGCCGTGAGCGTTGAACGTACTTGGGCCGGGGATGATCCCCTAAAAGTACAGGTCGTCGAACCGCAAGATTTTCACCAGAACACCATAGGCGGATCCCAAAGATACAAAAGATAAAATCAACAAAATCACCATGACACGCTAAGAAAAACTCAACAGATACGTATAAACGGATCTGCGAGTACACAAACCCAAGATCCGCAAGATCGGGTACATTGAATCTATGATGACTAAAACTTTCTGGCTCCGCGGCAACGCCCTTTGAGACAACAAAACAGCTGAGAAAGAAACAGAGTACCTTTATTCACGATGGCATCGCAACCTCCGTCGTTATGTTGCCGATCAGAAAAAAAAATTGCTATAAGCAAATACTTCTGAACACTTATGAGAAATCGAGGTTCCCCTCACCTCGCAGCGCCAAGATGGCGGCCGGCGGCGAGGGGAACCGTGAACCTTTGACGACGGCGGCCAGGGCAGTGCGCTCCTGGAAAAATGCGCTAGTGGTCTAAAATATTTTTAAGTGATTAGTTGTTTCACTTATCATCTGATCCGTTTTCACATGATAGGCCGGCCTAATTAAAAAGCATGTTATCCGTCCAAAAAAGAAGAAGAAGCCATATGTACCTTCGGGCCTTAATGGGCTTTTCTCTGAATTGCAGATTCCCCATCGGACAGGAAAAAAGGAATGACTCCTCTCAAAACAAAAGGAAATTGTTCTCGAACGGGGAAAAGAAAAAAAAAAGGAAATATCGAGAGCCCCGAACGTAGCGGCTACTCTTTCCTTCGCGGTTCTTTGGGTTTTCGTAGCGCCCGCGTTATCTCCCTGCCTATATAAAGACATCACGTCTCGGCAGTGCAACTCAAAAGTCAAAACTACCATCACAGAAACAACCCCTCCCGACGAGAGCAAACAATCGAGAGCTAAGATGCAGATCTTCGTGAAGACACTGACGGGGAAGACGATCACGCTCGAGGTTGAGAGCAGCGACACCATCGACAACGTCAAGGCCAAGATCCATGACAAGGAAGGTACTCATCATCGCGTCTACTTCCCGGCCAGTACTTGTTCGCCTGCGCCCCACTCGAACCTTGATTCCTCCATGTTGCTGTAGTTTGATCGTTTCGCTGAGATTCGCTCTGCAATCGGTCTTGTTTGGCTGCTAATATACTGCTTCGGTTAATCGAAGGGTTTAGATAATGCTGGCTTGTTAGTCCTTGTGCTTCTTGCGGTAGGATTGTGTCCTCATGCATGTTCAGAAACTTGCTAGGAAATCAACCTGGATCATCCTCTGTTTTTTTCTGTTTAATCACACCATCACATTCACGAGACTGACAGATATACTCAGATCCCCTCTTTGGTAGCTAGAGGATCAATCTAATTTAATCCATCATCGTGTTCACGAAACTGCGCCTGTATACTCTTAAGTTTTTGGTTCGCTCTCCTCCACAAACTGTAGGTATCCCCCCGGACCAGCAGCGTCTCATCTTTGCGGGGAAGCAGCTGGAGGATGGCCGCACCCTGGCCGACTACAACATCCAGAAGGAGTCCACGCTTCACCTAGTACTGCGCCTCCGTGGCGGCAGCAGAGGCCAGTACCCCAAGAACCTCGAGCCCAATCTCCGCATCCTTGCTCAGAAATACAATGAGAACAAGATGGTCTGCCGCAAGTATGTCCTTCGTTTGTTGTTCTGTAGATATGCATATGTCTGATTTGAGATGCAAGCAATATGACTTGATGATTTTGCTTTTGTGGTCTCGTTTGCAAGGATTTAGTTTAGGCTTTAGACAGAGCATGTTGCATGTCCTTGCAATCTTATGTGCCAATATATCCTATTTTTTTCACCATTTTTTCTTTTTGCAGGTGCTATGCACGCCTCCCCCTCAGAGCGACCCACTGCCGCAAGAAGAAGTGTGGCCACAGCAACCAGGTGAGCCTTATTTTCCCTCTTTATCAAAGTGTTTCACTCTTAGCCTTGCTTGCAATGTCCATGCTGGTTGTTTTGGTGATATCCGAACGGTCATTCATATCCCTAATATGTATGCATGATGATCAGTGTTATATGACATCGCGTGTGCCGATCAGTTAGGTCACTACTTCAGTTTTGATACGGCTATTTTAGTTTTCTATTTGGTACTGTTTATTTGCCACACACACAACATTTTTTTGAATTATTGCAGTTAGATATATTTTTCTGACAAAGTGTTGCAGTTAGTGGCAGCAGAACATAATTTGAGTTCTGAATATTTGTCCAATTTTTGACATGTATATTTTCTTGTACCATTCATTTTCAGCTGAGGGAAAAGAAGAGGTTTATGTCCAAGTTTGGGTCGGACAGCTGAATCAACTTTCGTGGCAAGCATCATATCAGAGTACTTATCATCAGAGTTTAAGCAGTCGTGTCCTAGCTAGCTAGTTAATTTACCTTTTCAAATACTAGTGGTTTATGCATAGATGTGGCGTGGTTATGAAATGGTGGTGCAAGTCCCCTACCCAGTATTGTACATTGAACCTTTTCATCGATGAAGAAAAGATAATAATGCTAACGAAATCTTCTTTATCTGCCTTTTGTTTTTCTTAACCTTTTTATGAACCCCATTTGAGGGCACTGGTTTTGTTAAAAAGATGATAGATATGCGCCGGATTGTTCAATGAACAATGGGGTAATCTCGCTAATTCATGCGCGGCCATCAGCGATTGGTTCTCCTGGTCGGCTGCTCCTGCTGTCCCGCAAGGATGCGGCCGTCAGGTCGATGGCTAACCTGACACCGTTGCAGAGCGTTGCTTGCTTTTTATACTGTTCTGGTTTTCCAACTGGCAAATTGTTGTTTTGCATTTTTTTTCTATTTTCTGATTAAGCTTTAACCAGACAAAAGCTTGGATTTTGCACTATCGATTTTCTGATTAAGCTTTAACCAAACAACAGCTTGGATTTTGCATTTTCTGTTTTCGTTTTAAGCTGCATGTTGCAGTTACTCACTCTGATAGTTCTTCAACCAAGCAAAAACTTGGATCTCGCCGTTTCCTTTTTCTGATTATAAACTTATTTTGCAACGGATTTTGGCAGTTTCCTTTTTCTGACTAAGCTTTTTTTGCAACCAAATAAAAGCTCTTTGCAGTTTTAGTTTCGTGATTAAATTTTGCATTTGTGCATTTTGATAACAGTTCTGATTAAAGGGATGGTGGACATTAAACAATGTTTCCTTCTCTCCTTTCCGCCGGGCTCCGAACAACACAAGATGTTTTCGATTTTGCCGGAGATTGCACCGTTGGATCTCCACGAGATAGTAGTAGACACAATTCCACACAATCCCACCAAAGGGATCGACGGAAAATTTCTTGAGTCAACGAGAAACATGCAAACAAGTCGGATCTTCGTGATATCCTACACGGCTGTGAGAAATCAAAACATCACTCGGTGTTTTAAGGTTTTCAGGAGATTCCACCATTGGATCGTGATGACATTTTACATTGTAGTACTAGACACAATTTCAAATAATCTCACCAGAGGGATCGTCGGAACAATTCTTGAGGCAGCAGATATCTTGCAAGAGAGAAATGAGGCAGGAGGAAGGAAAGAATAGGCGACTGTAGAGCAAGAGGAGGAAACGTGAAAAGACCATCTTACCTTTTTGAGTTTAAGGAGGGGGGTGTATTGAATCAGCCCTCTTCTGATAATTCCTTGAGCCAAAGAAAATATTGGATTTCGCAGTTTCCATTTTTCTGAGATCTTTGCAGTTCTGATCTAAAGACAAACAAGAGATCTAGCCCTGCGAATTGCGAGGGCCACCCCATCTCTGAACATTTCAAATGTACCACAAGGACACGTTATTTCTGAAGAAACCTATTCATTCCATGGAACAGCCACACGGACACGGTATATATGATCTCAATTGCATGAACGCACCGTACATTCATGGAGTTTCTCTCACGGTCGATCAGACAGCTTATAATTAGCAACGCTTGTTGTGTTGTAGCGTAAGTACGTCACGTGTTGCAGAAGTAGCCGAAGGGTAGCTTTGGCGTGGAGAACTCCGAGGACAGGATCTTGGCCGCGACGACGGCGTTGGCGGCGTCGGTGTAGTGGACACCGTCCCAGTTGACGAACTTGGAGCCGTCCTCGCACGCCCGGTAACCAGGGCCGAGGCAGCTCACGTTGAAGCTGTAGTTGTAAGGCGGCCCGCCGTAGCCGCAGCATGCCAGCAGCGGCTCCTCGAACCCTGAAACAACAACAGCAGCACGTCACTCAAAATTGATGTGGCAATCTTCTTCACGGCAAAGCTGATGAACGCACGTACCGTAGCCGGTGTGGTTGGCAATGAGGTCGTACTTGATGGCCAGGAGGTCGGTGTAGACGATGGTGGCACCTTTGAGCTGCGTCCTCAGCTTGTCGCAGATGGAACAGAGCTGATTGTTGAACTCGTAGGAAGCGCTGTTGAGAGTTTTGAGACAGCCGTTGTAGTCGAGATCGCTGTCGTCCGTCCTTGGCTCGGCGAGCTTTTGGGGCAGGCAGCCCAGGGGCCCCGTGCCGTGGACCCAGAAGTTCTTGGCTCCATTGTAGTACAAGGTCTGCGTCCAAAAAAAAGTGTGTGTCTAGTGTTAACCGATGTTACGTGTATACAATTTGGTAATTGTTAGTGCTTTAGTACCATGATGGCATCCTTTATCTCTGAGAGTATGGCTGGAATCCTCTGACTGATGACGTCGTCGTAGGGCACTCTGCTAGAGAACGCGGCGGAGAGATCGTTCTGGCCAATGTCGATTAGGTACAGCGCGTCCCGGAAACCATGCGCGTCCACCGGCATGCTCTCGCCTGCATGGATGGACAAGTGGACATCGACCGGCATTGGTGATCAGTCAGTCAGTGATCAGAATTCATTGAGCTAGCAACCGTGTTATCTGAATCTGAAGCCGGGGATGCAGTAGTACTGTGAAGACGCAACAAGAAGGCGTGTACCTCGGCTGGCGAGGTCGAGGGAGCGCTGCTTGAAGTGCAGGAACTGCTGCACCTGGACGTGCAGCGCGAAGGGCCTATCACGCGGCATGGTGGCCGCGCCCGCGATGGCGAAGTTGGCGCCGTTGCTGAAGTCGGAGCCCAGGGCCTCCAGGTACGGGCTCAGGTAGCTCATGTTCAGGCTCTCACCTGCGAGAGCCACCACAGTAATCAAACAAACGTACAGAATGAGCATAGAGCATACCCCAGAGTCTGTACAGGTCGTACGCGATGCAGAGTATGCAGGGCACCACACGGAACGACGGGTAGACCGATCCAACTAGAAAACGTACACGTACATCGATCCCCCAATTTTAAAGGGAGCAGGACATTGAACTCCTCCACACGGTTCTCTCTTCTCTGAACCTACACAGTAGCGAAACTGAACAGAAAACAAATTGATGACCACATCATCTACACTCAACAAAGTGCCTCGGCCTGCACACTAGGAGATAGGCCGTCCTCGACGGTGATTGACCGGTTACTACTGTCGGTTACCCAACCATTTGCTTCATGCTGCCGGTCTAAACTTAACTCTCTTTTTTGCGGGTAAAATTTAACTTAAACTTTCAATTTTTTAATAGAAACTTGAATATAAACTAACAAGAAATTCTGGTCTAGTATAAAGCTGAGAAAGCACTCTCACTACCCCCACGCCAAAGCTCTACGAGTCTGGATTAATTTTGGTGGGAACTTCGTGGGCGCGCACTTGTCATTTCGTTGAGATGGACCTTGTGCATGCGCGGTTGTCATTTCGGAGACTCGCAATTTAGCCGTCACATTTGATATTGGCCACCAAACAATGTGCCGGCCGACTGGTACGGCGTACTAGCCAATCACACTTTGAGGAAAAATTAAATCGAAAAGGCCAACTGGCACGAATAATAAGGGGGGAGGGTATGCTCTTTCTTTGAAGGGAAAATTGGCTGGGGGACACCGTTATTTTGTGGCTTTTGTCGAAACACACCGTCGGAATGTGTCTTTGTTCAGTACCATTACAATTTTGTGGACATTTGTCAGAACACATTGTATTATCTAAAACGGAAAGTTTGACTTTTTTCACATTAAATTATCATTCTACCCTTTAGCAAATGTGTCTAGAATCTTTCAAACTATTTGTTCGAAGCGTTTTTCTCTCCTAGAGCGCGGCAACAAAGGTGATGAATGCCCACATCGACCAACGATGGACCCTACTAGATGTCAAAAATTGATTCGTAGAAAGGGAAAAAAGTTTTCAAAATCGGATTTACGATGGTAGTCCCAAATAGAATGTCAAATTCTCAATTTTAGTCGACGCAGTGTGTTCTAGCAAATGTTCACGAAATTGTAATGGTACTGGACAAAGACACATTCCGACGATGTGTTTCGACAAAGGCCACAAAATAACGGTGTTCTTCGGCAAATTTCCCCTTCTTTGAACCGGGCAGCGGCATATATGCACGCTCTTTCTTTGAACCGGCCAGTTTAAGCAACGGGCGATATGATCCACTTCCGTGTGCTAATTATATATGTGCGGATAAAACAAACAAAAAATCCTGTGGTCATCTCATTAGAGTCGTTACACACTTTTCACGTACGTGGGAGTATTTAATTAGCCGGCCCACTACATGTATATGCATGTGTATTAAAACGATTCGCAGCGGGCGTGAGGATATGGAAAGATGCCATGTCATTGTCACACTCACAGAGGTAGTCGACGACGAGCCGGCCGTCGCAGAGCCGTCCGGTGGAGCGGCGGAAGTGCGTGCGGCCCTCCGGGAGCGGGAGGTAGCTCCCCAGCGCCGCGCCCATGCCGCCCGTGTCCGTGTTCGAGTCGCCCAACGCGAACACCACGGGCCGCCGCGCGCACGGCGACGCGGCCTCCTGCGCCGCGGCCGAGGCCAGGATCGTCGACGTGAACACAACCGCGATCGAGATCGCGGCAGCAAAGGCACCAGTGGTAATAGCTGCCATATATTTATGTAACCAGCTGACGAGGCCCCCGCCGTCACTGTAGCTAAGCTTGCGCACGGCTAGATGAGATGAGACAAGAAATCAATGTATGCGTGATCGCAAGAACAATTAACCCGGCCGGAGACGGGCACGCCTGTTTATAAGATAGCCGTGGTGTGGGTTCGCCACTACGTACGGCCACGCACGCGCGGTATAGTGGAGACGCTCGCACGAGAGGAACGGGCACGCAGCGTAGCCGTCCGATGATGAAAGATGCCAGTTTAGATATAGCTGCGACGACTAATGCTGAGATCAAGTGCTAGCTAGAACATGATCACAACTAAGTTCACGATCGACCTAAACGTGAAATGGGCTACTCTATCGGCCGTACTAGTCTGAATTTTTTTGCAGTACCTCATGCTCCATTCTGTTCTAACAGAGTACCAGGCAAAGACAATTTAGACTATTGACATTTGAGTTTAGGTGCATGCGTGTAGCTTTTGGTTAGGGTTCGACTTTATATATCTGAGTTTTAAGAAAGTACACGTGCAGTGCGTTTTTCTGCTTACAGCAGAAAATTCAGCCTGTTTTTGCCATTCATTGGACTCAGTACTCTGGTTCAGTTTCTACCATATGTTTTTAATTTCCTTCTCTTCGGTGGAGGGCAGCCCTCGGTGGAGCTGCTGTCCATACTATCGACGTGCTAATACATCACATGCATGACAGAGACTGCAAATCACATCCCCATATATATATAGACACGCGCGCACACACAACATAAGCCTTGAGAGTAGCAAGTAGTCAGGGCAGCTAGCCAAAAAACTATCTGCACACAAAGATAAGGCATTTGTAACATAAGACTGGGAAGGTAGTAAAGTAATTTTTTTATCTTTGTGTGAATCCTTCGGGGGTTCCTGAAAAGAAAAAACCCGTATGTAAGCTGTATTGTGAAATGAAATAGTTTTGTTTTTCCCTCGGTCTTTTTAGCATGTTTATATGGGTGGGTGCTTATGCTAGGGATCCTATAGGAGAAACCTCTGCGTGTAGTTCTCTGTTAAGCCGTGTGTATGGCGTTGAAATGAGAACCTTATAACCGTAGAGAAGTGTTTCCTTCGGGTGGAACTTCCTGGGAAGACGATAAGAAATCACCTAAATAAACCTGACTAAAGACGCTTAGGGAAATAAACTTAGCTACTCCTGAAGCAATATAGTAATAAATACGGTGAGTACTGAGTAGGATTATTACATCACTGCGAAAACCGTCGGTAGTTCCGTTGGCCTCACCAGCCTTAAAAGATCCTGCAAAAGATAATCATAATATTAAAATATTTAATTAACATATAACCTAATATTAGCCTTTATTTCCCTAAGCGTTTTTAGTCAGATTTATATGGGTGATTTCTTATCCTCTTTCCAGGCAGTTCCACCCGAAGGAACACTTCTCTACGGTTACAAGGTTCTCATTTCAACGCCATACACACGGCTTAACAGAGAACTAGACGCAGAAGTTTATATATATAGTACGGCCAGCAACTAGCAATATGCTACTCCTAGCTACGATCAAAAGGAGAAGGTTACAAATTGCAGGGCCGGGCGTAGTGTGCACCGCGCAATCACCATGTTGTGGCGTTGTGCGGTTGTGGGCACATCAACTGAGCAGACGTTCATAGGATCGATCAAGCGTGGTCCACATGCACTCCACGATTGCAACAACTTGACATGCTTATGCTGCCCGAAGGTCCAGCTTAATTGGCATATCCTTCCCAATTAAGTTCTAAGTTAACATTATAGCTAAGCTTGAATATCCACGGGCGCAGTCATATTGCTACTTGCTAGCAAAGACAAGCAACAAGCAAGTTACCGGTAACTAGATCTCTCTTTTGTGAGGATCAAGTTGAAGAAACAATAATGCATATATTATGGGACCGTGAATTCCTCGCCCAGTCTTGTTGGCAATTCATCTCACCGTTGAAGAGTTTTTTTTGCTTTTCAAAAGGAGAGCACCAAAGCCTCTGCATCGATCGATTCACACAATTATATTTTTTTTATTAAAATCTCTAATACTCATCATATCTCAAGCAAACGACTAAATTACAAAAAGCTTGAAAAATATATATTTCTTACCAAGCTTTTTGTTGGCACGTCAATGGCTGGTCATTGAGATGGATGTTGTCCAACTTGGCACAAGGATTGTTCCACCCTTGAAGCATATCTCAATCTCATTTTTGTACAAACTTCAGCTGAAGTACCAATGGCACAAAAATTCATTCAAAAAATGATGACGCAACATTCCAAAAAATGCATGCAACAATTATTTTTGGGTGTGTAACAAATACCCATTTATTGCAGAAAAAAGAGAGAGCTAAAATTGGCTTGCAACACACGTGACATGAAAAACCAATGCACGTGACGTACAAAAATCACCATAAACAACATCAAAGAAACACATTGGCAACATATATATTCAACCCTTAGTAACAAACTCCAAAATAATCACAACATCTCGCTCATTTGTCCGCAACAAACAATATGCATGGTTGCAACATTATTATCTACCTTCACAACATAAAAATCCAAAAATATACAAGCTTCTCACAGTCGTACACGTTTGAGATGTCGTCTTTGCTGATTCATTGGGCTCGCTAAAGCCCTGTCGAAGCTGGATTGGGCAACTCTGAATCTACTTCATTCAAGCCTAATGCCTCTTGGAGCTTGGTCATGCATGAATTCAAGCTTCACCATAAAGTCATCTCATACATGACGTGAGCTCCAGGAGAAGGAGGGCGCCCGAGATGATGGGCGGCAGCAGAAGAGAAGAATCTTCATGAAGGAAGAGTCGAGAGGAAGAGGAAGCCACTCAGAGAAAGGCGAGGACGATGGATGGGTGAGACTCTGGAGGGAAAATATGGGAGGCACGGGAGGAATCGAACCGATCAATCGACCATGGACAAGTGGAAAAATCTGTAAATAGGAAGAGGTTTCCGGGCCACAAGGTTGAGCATGATCAGCTAGCACAGCCGAAGCGAACGCGTTATGATCAGCTGGCCGATCTCTCTCTCAAAAAAAAAAAAGATATCCGAGATCTGAGATAGAGATAATTTACTTCACAATTGAAAGCTTGGAACAATCTTTCAAAAATTGAATTTACCATGTTTTTTTCAGAATAACAGTAGGCCAAAGCCTTCCGGCCCCATTGTATTAATGAAGACATGTATTACGGAGTTCTCACTCTGAATGTGCGGAAAGCAAAAGGTTCAACAATATGCAAACTCTTATAGGAGAGCAGCAAAAGAAACAAAGGCTACTGTCGGACCAGCTATAGAGCCAACAAAGAGCCTCAGCTACAGAGCACGGGGGGCATGAAAGAAAAACACTTGCAGCTCGTTTGGCAATCAAGAATTCATTTCATTTGATCAAAATGAAATGAAATCCAATTTTTGATAGGATTTCATTTGGTTGAATTTGAATTCTGGGTTGAAAAATCATGTTTGTCTACCACATGGAATTGAAGAGTGAGAGACAATTCTAGAGAATGATGGCTTTTAGAGAGGAACTGAGGCTAGTTATAGTATGATTCCATGAAATTTGAGATTGAATTCCCGTCGCTAATTTCGTGCCAACCAAACAAGTTGTTTTTTGAAATTCAAAATGAATTCTACAATTCTATTTCCAAATGATGGGTGCCAAACGAGGAGTTGGTAGTTTCTCTTATTAGCTTCGGTCTTTTTTTTTATCTTATGTTCCCAAAGGGACATATTGACTTCGGTCTTTGTATCGATCAACACAACACAAGTAGCCATTTGCCAGTTTTTAATCACCCACGACATGGGAAACTGAGATGGGATTCGTTACGTCATGGATGCCTGCATGCCAAGTATCCTTCATTTCATATAAATATAAAGTGTCACAATTTTGTTTAGGTATGCATGTACTACATACTTAAAACACATAAAATTACATGTAGAAAAAGTTGCGACGCTCAGTTTTGGACGAAGCGAGCAGTATACCTTACTAGATCAACAAGACATTGGGGCCGGACATGTCATGTGCATCGTCACAGGGCTAGTACTGTTTCTTCCGTGGACACGACGTGACGACGATGCGTACGCGAACCATTACCATTTCTTCAGAGAAAAAGAATGACCGATCTACCCGTCTGTCCCTGCTTCCGTCACCTATACGCTCGTCCGTTGCATCTGGATAATATTCAGCCAGCCAGTGCGTGGAGAAAACGATGGGCGCAATACAGCCGTTGCCTGCCGCCACAAGGTTGCATGCGCCGCGCTCGTTCATATCTTGGCCGGGTTGGGCGGTTTGGCACTTGATCTTATCTGCAACGACCAATTTAGCTAGTGCGAGATTGTGGCATCTTTACCTAGCTACATTACAATCCAAGCAATGTGATCGTATGGGCGTTCGAAAATTCATGAAGATATATTCCGAAAGAAGTTGACAGCAGAGACCCTGCATTACTCATCTGTTATGGCACAGAATTTTGATTTCGCACTCAACATGTGCATCTAGATAGTTGGTGCTTGCTGCAGCATGTGAAAATCGCAGGGATACATTGATTTATGGGTGCATCCACTTGGAGTTGATAGTGCTGGATATGTCGATCCGATTTGGATGGTAACGTATCCATTGCTCATGTACCATGTGTCCATGTTGTTGTAGTTCCATAAGCCATACGGCCATAGACAAATCTAGAACGCCAAGTTAACGCAGCCTGCTCATTGGCGGCCAATGCCGCTCAATTGCTCAAAGCCTAGCCACCCAAAGCCTAGCCACCCACAACCTAGCCAGACCCAAACCAGCCTCACGTCACCACATACTCACTATGACAGTATGACCTGCATTTTTCCTTGGCGACAGCAGGCGAACCTCAAAATATGCTTCCTGAATCCTGAGACACGGCATTGTTAAGGACTTTACTTTTCGCTATCAAGTTTATAACTATTTTGTCTTTTTGGCTCCCAGTAATTTGAATTCGAACTTGAAATTCCAAAGAAATGCTTGACAGAATAATAGCTACCCCCCTCAGGTTTTTTGAAAAAAGATGTTAACGATTTGGCGCTTAACCAAGGGAGTTTTCAAATTTCATCCAAACGGAAATTTCCGCCTGATACATTGCTCAATTCAATTCCCTTGAAGTTCTCGCTTGTCTACCTGTCGGTGGACCTTGAAAATGTCATATATTCATATCCCCTCTCCTATCTTTCTGAACTAGAAGGTAGTATGAAGAACTATTAGACTTTGCAGAATTGATCGAACTTGAGGTTAGGTTTGGAGTATGCAGAGCTCAGTATGCCTGCAGCCACAATGGCATTGGCAGCCTCGGTGAGGTGCACGCCGTCCCAGCTGATGAACTTCGAGCCGTCAGCACAGACCGTCGCATTTGGAGACTGACAGCTCCTGCTCAGATCATAGTTGTACGGGGGCCCTCCGTACCCACAGCATGTCATAAGTGGGCTGTCGAAACCTGAAGAAAAGCAATGGCCTTAATTATCTTACCAGATGGTATGTGAATTGGAGATCTAGTAGATTGATTAGCTCACCGTATTTCGTGTGGTTGGCCACAAGGTCATACTTGATAGCGAAGAGATCGGTGTACACAATGGTGGCGTCTTTCATCTGCACATTCAGTTGATCGCATAGGCTGCCCAGCACTGCGTTGAATGCAACTGCAGCTCTGTTGTAGGTGTTGAGACAACCATTCTGGTCAAGATCACTGTCGTTTTTACGCGGAATGGCGAGCTTCTGAGGCAAGCAACCAAGAGCCCCTGTACCGTGTATCCAGAAGTTCCGGCTCCCGTTGAAATACAGAGTCTGCATGTTTACAGAAAACACAAAGATGTTATGGTCTGTCTTGGCTACAAGAGAAAAGGGTAGAGGAACCCATTCACGACAGGCATAAAAGAAAAAAAAAACTTCGATCACCTGAACAGCATCCTTAATCTCAGCGAGTATTGGAGGGAATTTTGCAACTACTTGATCATATGGCAAGTTGGACAGAAGAGCGTTAACATCATTCTGTCCTATATCTATGGTATATAAAGCATTTTCGAACCCTTCTGCATCAATTGGAGCTTGCTGACCTGCGTATAGAAATAAGTTAGCTCATTTACAATCAACTGTGTATCTGCACCCAATCCCTTGTGAAAACATGTTGTGCACTACTATATTTTAGCTCTTGGGAAATTCGTTTCATCTGCGTTCGTGGAAAAAGAAACAACAAACAAACCTTGACTGATGAGTTCCAAGGATCTGGCTTTGAAGAACATGAACTCCTGCACCTGTACGTGTAATGCAAATAGAACGTCCCGCGGTAATGTCGTTGAACCGGCAATAGCGAAATTTACACCATTACTGTAATTGGAACCAAATGCCTTCAGATATGGACTCAAATAGGTTATGTTCAATCTTTCACCTGAATGTATTTGGTCATTCATGAACCCCAAAAAATCGCTATTAGTAAGGTCATCAGCAATATCCAACAATAAATTAGTGCTTACATGAGTGTATAACGTCTGATAGACTCGCTAAATTCCATAGCAGCAAGGAATTGAACTAGACATGGTAGAAAATCTACCCACTACTACTTCCTAAATGCTTAAAGGACCTGGCTTCTGTATAAAGCTATGCCCCTAGTATGGCCATCAGCAATATGCAACAAGGATCTCTTTCTTTTAAGGAAAATTGGTCCAGGGGACCCAGCTACATCTGGATTATATTAAGAAGTTAAATCCCTACCCATCTGGGTCCTTTTTCCTTTACACATTCACCACACCACACCATTACCGTCCGGTCAGGACTGCTTTTTATGCTATTACATGCCAGATCAGCCTTTTCTAATATGATGCACATTTACCCAAATATGTATACACGAAAACTTTCGTGCAAAAATATACATTTGTGTGTGCTTTAAAACTAATCGAATTCAATGCTCAAGTAGACCAGACATTTCTGTATTTTTGAAGTCTAGTGACATATGGGTAAATTTCATCGATGAAAACAGAGTAGGCCCTTCATAAATCATAACAGGTACTCAGCCATTGTGTTTCAGATAAACAGCACAGATTAAATGATCAATCACTGAAGTGATTGTCGGCACATTACCCTGCTACAGGATAGTCGGTGCAACATTTCAAAATAAAATAAAATTGCAGTACACGTCATTCCCAGTGGTTGCAGTTGCAGTGTTGCATCGGAGGCATGAATGCCACCGCTGATGCGCAAGCTGCCCCCATTGAAGAGGGAAGCACAAGCATTGAATGCTCGCGTCGCGTCAAAAGGTTGAGGCAGAGTTTGGACGCTCGGTCTCGCATGCACAGCTCAAGCAAAGGACACCATTTAATTGGAAGTGAGTGAGCCTCTCGTGTCAAAGATTGAAGAGAACAGCTGGGGCTGCCTGTGATCATGAATATCCTCTATCCTTTTGTTCAGATTTACAAGGACATGGGGATTGAATGAACAAATAGATGGAGGGAGGGACCAACTAAGCTAGGGGTACTACTCCACATGATATGAACATAGTTGCTTAGCTAATTACTCGAGCCGGTACATAAAGTCAGTTCAGGTTGAGCCGTGCCATGCTGTCATATGTGTAAGAAAAACAAGCTCCTTCGGAGTGAAAGGATATTCCGCAGAAAAATGCTTACAGATCAATTGAACCATTTTCAAAGGGGAGTTTGTGTTCAAATGCATTGCATGACACAAAGGACAAGTACTCTGACTTCTCACACGGGATTCATCAGGCCCATCTGTCAGTGTGAGCGACAGTGAGTGCTGTGCTTTAGCGACAGGTTAATATAGCGTTCTTCTTTACTGCACGCGCAATCTAAATCTATTCATGCACGGTAGCACTCCAGTAAGTCAGTAAACTAAAAAGGACAAAAAGAAGAGAATCTTGATGATAGAATAGTGTGGTTAATTTGGAGGGATTGGGGACGGAACTCACAGAGGAAGTCGATGACGAGGCGGCCGTCGCAGAAGCGGCCGGTGGGGTGGTGGAAGAAGGCGCGGCCCTCCGGCGGCGTGATGTGCCAGCCTTTGGCGGCCGCCATGCCGCCCGTGTCGGAGTTGGAGTCCCCGAAGTTGAACACCACGGGCCGGGCGCCGGGCCGGCACCTGAACCCGCCGGCGGCTGACGCCGGCCGCGGCAGCGAGAGCGCCATCAGCGCCAGCGAAAGCACGAGCGCCCATAGCCCGGCTGCCGACATTGGCGACCTACTTGGACCTCTGTCCATGGCCCGTGCCGTGCCCGTGCTTCTCGCTCTCTCTGATAGTATAAAGCGCTGGATTCTGCGAGGACATGGGTCATGGGGCATATATGCTGCTAGTGGGTGGGGCTGCCTGGGATACATGTGTGGGCGCGTGCACAGTTACCCGTTTTTTCCTCCTTCTCCTTCCACTCTTCATTTTTCAGTTATGTTTTATCCCGAAAAGATTTCTTGTGTGTCGCCCACAGGCCACAGCATACATGCGTAGAAATCAGGAAAATCAAATATGAGCCGGCATCCACGCAACTTTTGGGTGCCCTCGCTCTTTCTCAGTCGTCGTAAACTCAACACGCTCTCTAGAGAAACGTCCACGCGTAAGTGCTGCTGCTTTTTTTTTTTTTTGGCGAGGATAAGTGGCGCTACTTTGATGATTTGACTACGTGTGTTAACTTTGGCATACAAAGAAATCTGATTAGCTGACGATTGACGAAGTTATTAGTGGAATGACGATTAATCGCCTCAAGGAAACACCAGTTTCATATTGAGGGGAAGTTAATCAAACAGAGGAAATGAGTTAGCTCCTTTTATGAAAATTAATTAAGGAACCGGATCCAACGGTCGAGCAATTGATTGAGTCATAAGTAAAAAGCAGGAGACTTGGACATAGCAAAACTGAATTAATTAATTTTTTGCAATTCGGCAGTAGTTTTACTGATGCTCCCACACGCAACAGTATAAAATTTGTTGAAGTACCATAATTCCCTCTTATTAAAATCCATTTCTGTTTTCGAGGTGCACGTGAACTCTTGTGTCTGTCTTTGTCCTTTTGTTACGTGCGAGGGAGATAATCAGCTTGGTTAATTCACGTCGACCTTTGTCCTATGCATGCACGATTGCACGCGGTACCATGTTTGGTAATTTTTTTCCGCCCAGCGACCAGTGCTCAGTTGTCGATCTAGCTTGCTTATTCAAAATCTGCGACAAACTATACCATCTTAGCTTCTTTCTTTGTACCAAGAGAGGTTTTATTCTTTATTTTACCTATGTCAGAAATACGCAAAGTCTGGCATGTGACTATGTGAGCTTGGTGCTCCCTGTCGATGCCACAGATATGCAGTGCGATGAGCTACGGCCTACAGTTCCATGCATTATTGGAATTTTGGCAGAAAATTCGTCACATCTATGGATTTTGAAGTATGTTTGAACTGTTTTGTTTTGCATTCTGTCCTCTCAGCAGGCCACGTGATGGATCAAATCCAACCTTAGGCCCACTTTTGCTAGGATGGGATCTGGACCGCGCACCCAAACTACAGGAGGCGACGTACTCAATTGGATCAGTCCAGATCGCTGTCGTTATTTTTCTTCTGAAAAAGAGGTGGGGGGAAATCTCGGTCTACTGCTGCACCCGATCGCTAATTTTGTTTAATCATTTATGAAAATAATGCGCGTTTATAAATTTTTTTTCAAAATAATACGGCCTCGGTTTCATTGAGGCCGACTGGGCCTACCCGGTCTGGCCGAAGACGATAAGCCCCGGTCGGCATGGGCCAGGCCGACTGGAGGCCGGCAGCTTAGCCCAGGCGCCGACGGTAGGCTATCAGTCTGGCCCAAGCCGACAGGAGCCCAGTCGGCTTAGCCGAGACCGACAGGCCTGTCGGCCTAACCGTGGCTGATTGGAGGCTCGGTGGATCGCGGGCCCAATTTTTTTTTTCCTTTTTCCTTCCCTTCCCTTACCTTCTTCCTCCCATGCCCGAGCCAGAGGCAGCCCGTGCCTCTTTCTTCTTCCTCTGCTTTTCTTCTGTTCTTCCTTTTCTCCTCAAATGTCCCAATTTTCGAGCCCAAATTAGTGCAGTTTGATTTCATTTAACACACAAAATCACATCTTCTACCTAGTTGGCACCCAAAGACACCTCGATCTACTATTTTCATAGGCCATGTAGAGCTAATTTTGTGGTGCTAAGTTGGAGCAATGGTGGCGGTTTGGGGTAGTTTGGAGGTGGCGGTGGTGCTGATCCGGTGACTGGAAGCTGCTCGACATGAGGGTTTCACACACTTCAAGGGTAAATCCTAACCCCTCACATATTTATCTTATAATGTATATGTTTATGAGGGTACGTGTGTAGTTATATGTAGCAGTATGTTTTAGGGTTTGGTACTGCTCATTATTTTGTACAACGGTTAATGTCGTACTGCTCAGTATTTGACGCGTACTGCTTAGTATTTGACGCGTGTAAATATTATGGCCGGTAGCAATATGTTTGGATAGGCTAGATTTTTTTTATGCCGTACTGTTTAGTATTCGACACGTCTTAATATTTTTAATATGTCGTACTGCTTAGTATTTGACGCGTCTAAACATTTTTGTAGGCATCAGAGATGTCCGGTGTAGTGAAGTTTGTTTTTTTTACTAAGATTCTGGTATTGTCTTAACAACTAAGCACGGAGTTGATCTGAGTCAGTTTAAGTATGTGGAGTTGGATCTAACGGCCCCTCAAACATGGACCTTTAGTCAGTTGCAGGAATGGTTGGTAGGATGTTTAGGGCTCAGTCCTGAAACATACACCGTTAGTATGCAAGCACCCAGGTGGGACTTGGATTCTTCATCAGACGAAGATGAGTCTTCAGATTCTTCACTGGAGCTGACAATCTTCTTGGATGATTTCTTGGTCTTGAGTTCAATGTTGTTGTTCTTCGAACTAGATCCCGAACCATGGATCAACCTCTTTTCTTCTTGGTCAAGCTCATAGGACACAATTCTTTCAAGCAATTAGGTGGGAGTTAGCTCCTTGAAGTCTGGCCTATGCTTGATCAACTCACAGACAGTGGTGTACTCCATGGGGAGAGCTCGAAGAAACCTTCTGTTTTGCATCAAGTCAGTGATATTGTGATCATCAAGAGTATTCGGTTCATTCACAATGGTGCTTATGCGGTCGTAGAGTGAAAAAACAGTCTCACTGGGCTCAAGCATAAATTTGTCAAACTAACTGATGAGGCGAGTAACTCTAGAATCTTTGACAGTGGTTGTCCCTTCATGGACTTCAGCGAGAAGATCCCAAATCTTCTTTGCATCAACACGGTTACTGATTTTGTTGAACTCAGCATCACTGACAGTTGAGAAGATGATATCACAAGCTTTGGCATTTGCTTGATACTTCTTCAGAGAAATAGGATCATATCCAGAGATGGGTCCCTGAGGAACAACAAAGCCGTTCGTGACTGCTTTCCAAGCACAAGGGTCAGTAGATATGATGTGAATCTTAATGCGATTTTTCCAAAAAGCATAATTGGTACTGCTAAGAACATGTAGCTTCCCTTCCTTAGACATACTTCTTCCTCAGGTGGTTAAACCAAAACAAGGAAGCCTTGCTCTGATACCAAGTGAAAGATCGAGTACGTCACAGAGGGGGGGTGAATGTGACCAGTTTTAATTCTTTCTTCGAAATATGAAGACTGAAGAGTGAAAACAGTCACAGTACTTCAACAACAGAGATTACACTTAGCAATTTTTAGAGTAGCAGCAAAAAGAAGAAAGATGAACAAGTTTATAGGAGCAGCAATGAAGGGAAAACACAATGAATCAGTTATACTTCAACAGAGAGTAAAAGTTGAGGAACGAAATCACCAGGACTGAGGACACAGGGATTTGTTTTCTGAAGTTCAGATTGTTGGCACAATCCTACGTCTCCGTTGAGGGGGATGAGTCACACAAGACTCGCGGACACACAAGTCCACTCAATACTCCTGAGCTAAGACCTAAGTCTCGCCCAGTTACTCGTGGTAGATCTTGAGGTGATCTCCAGACCTTCACAGACTGGTTGATGGCAAATCACAATCTTCGATTGCTCTTCAACGCTGACTCCTAGCCGTCTAGGTGATGCCAATCACCAAGATTAACAAGCTTCAAGTGCTTGGCTAGAGAGGGGATCACATTCTTCACACTCAGTTCAGCTCTAAGGGTTTATCAGGTGTTCTTCAAAACAACTCACTGGGGATCACTACCGAACTCCTTCGGGGTGGGTCGTCTTATATAGCCTTGGCCACGGCTGATCTAGCCGTCGTGACCCATTGGATAAAGTGATCCCTGAGACTCCAGCTCACACTTTATCACTTTGTCTCACAACGGTTAGATTAGATGGTCAAGCACGAAAGCGACAGATTTTTCAAACACATTTGAAATCAGAGTGAAGACTTCACGCGGAAGTTTCTGTGAAGCCTGAAATGCTTCATTCTTCACTCTGACGAAAAACACTCACACAGAAAATGGTTTTCGCCTAAGCTGAACATGAAGAATAGGTTTCACCTGAACCAGCTCCACACTTCAAACCCCCCTTAATAGTACGGCGTTCCTATACTCAAGTGAAGAAAAAGCTACGGAAAGACCTATGAAGAATGCTACGCTTCATGTTCTTCACCGTTCTTCGCTGAGTTCTTCATACTTCAAGCCAGTACCTGTACTTCAACTTTTAAGGGTCATCGATGCTGGTTAAACCAACTCTTCCGAGGAACTAAAACCTGAA
The DNA here is from genome assembly GCF_000005505.3 of Brachypodium distachyon. Lineage (NCBI taxonomy): Eukaryota > Viridiplantae > Streptophyta > Magnoliopsida > Poales > Poaceae > Brachypodium > Brachypodium distachyon. The sequence continues at coordinate 10,690,318 of NC_016132.3, forward strand.
ACACTCCGTGTAACTCATTAGTTCCTCAACCATGTTGTCATCATTCATCAAAACCCATACAGGGGCAAGGTTTTCCTTTCAAAGGGGATCAACGACACCTGTCGCCTTAATCCAGGTTTTCGCTCATGAGACCAATCCAGCTGAAGGCGAGGGTGAATCAAGTTATGACTTGTCCAATGCAAACTTCATGTCGAATGCTGGAGGTGGTGGTTGTGAATCAGGCCAGAGCTCCGAGGCAGTAGGAGAGGATGATTGAAGTGGCGAGGCAGATGCGGACGAAGAAGATGGGCACTTGCAGAACCAGATGGAGGATGAAGATACAGATGGTCGTAGTTCTTATAACGATGAGTCTCATGAGTCATACGAAGAGGAGGTGCCGATTTCTGCATCATGGAATTAGGACTTCTCTTCAGCTATGACCGTGAACGATGGGCACGACTCTGCATGGCAATATCACCAGAACAACATTATTGCGAAGGGTGCCAGATTTTCTGATAGGAAACATCTGCAGATAATTGCTTGGGCAATGTCCACGCAAAGGGTTTTCAAAACAACAGTCTCCTCACAAAAATATCTACAATGTAGTGCGAACAAATAGATTGTCCCGGGAGGGTGCATGGCTATGTCCTTAAGTATGACACAGATTGGATTGTGAGTGAATTGGTGTTGCACCATATGTCATTCCCAATATCCCTCAAGACCATTGTAACCTCTCGTCGACGCTTCTTGCTCGGTTGCTTTACACGGAGATAGTGGAGAGCAAAGCAATGGAAGTGAAGGCCATCATGCATAAGGTCCGGGTCAGGTTTAAGTACAACATTTCGTATGGCAAGGCTTGGAGGGCTCAGGAGAGGCTATTGAGGAAAGATTTGGTTCATTTTTCGACTCTTACGACTCTGTTGTCCGCCTCCTCCATACACAGCAAGCCCGTAATTCAGGCACCTATGTCGACATCCAACACTTCCTGTACCTAGAGTATCCTACGGTGAGGGTGTTGTATCGAGTGTTCTTCAATTTGGGTGTATGCGTCCAAGATTTCGGTCATTGTCGACCAGTGATATGCGTAGATGGCACTTTTCTCACTGGCAAATTTAGGGGGCAGATCTTGACCACCATTGGTCAAGACGACGACAATCAAATCGTTCCGCTGGCATTTGCTTTCGTGGAGGGTGAGAACACTGGAAGTTGGTTATGGTTTTTCTGGCAGCTGAAGAGCAGTTGTGCATGATAAGCCGAATGTGTGCATCCTTCATGACAGACATGCAGGCATACTAAGTGCGATAAGGACACTGACAAACCCTGGCCCTGATGAACAAACTCCATGGGTTGACATGCAGAGTCGTTGGTGCATTCGACATTTGGGGGCCAACTTCTTCTCGCAGTTCAGGAACAAGTCACTTATAAATCTATTCAAAAAACATAGGGAGGAACAACGACGTTTCTTTGATGAGTTATGGAGGAAAAACAGGGAGGAAGCTCATCGCATGGTAGAAGAGGAACGAAGGTGCAAGGAGGCCCGTGAGGCGGAAAGGGAGAGGCAAAGAGAAAGGGCCGCCGTGGCAAAGGCTGCAGAAGAACGTGACGATAAGACTGGAAATGGCCTAAGTGGACTCAGTAGTGCTTGTACTATGTTTCAATTGAATTTGCTATCTTTAATCTCAGTCCAATTGCGGTATTATCGATGTATGTTAATTTAGTCGCGCCTTGGTTCTGTAACCAGCACATGCAATTGCGATATTATCGATGTATGTTAATTTACCAAGTTGTCAAGTCTTTTGGTTCACAAAAATTGTATGGAATGGAGACAACATGGGCAGGAGTCCATCCCACGTATGCATTGATCATGCAACTAAGCAGCTTCGCCGAAGATGATTAGGTGATTAGTTCCAATCGGCTTCAGCGAAACCAATTACTGGAAGAAAGAAAAAAAGAGCTGGCAACCAGTCTCCCTGGGCGTAACCAACTGGTCCAGTCGGCCTGGCCCAAGCCGACTGGGCTGTAATTGACCTTGGTGTGGCCGACAAAAGCCTGTTGGCCTGGCGGCTGAGCTGCCGGCCTCCGGTCGGCCTGGCCCTGGCCGACTGGGGCTTATCAACTTTGGCCAGGCCGAGTAGGCCCAGTCAGTCTCGTCGGAACGGAGGCCGTATTATTTAAAAAAAATGTGTATTATTTTCAAAATTGATTAAAAAAAATTAGCCACACGATCGCTCGATCCTAGGACATCGCGGTCTATTACGTGAAGTTAGGCCCTATTTATTTGGACTTCTGCTTCAGCTTTTGGTGCTTCTAGCAATCTCAAAAGCACTTCTCCCTTTTACACATGAAGCTGAGAAGCACCTCCGGACGTGCTTCTCAGCTAGCACGTTGGGGAATGTCAAAAGCACTTCTCCCTTCTACAATTTTGTCATCGGACACATGGGGAATGTCAAGATGCGAATCATGGGTACAGAGCCGTTGATTTTGAAGGACCGTGATGGAGCTTGTTTTTGTTGGATTGCTTTGAAATGCACCATGGACCGCACATGCTTGTGTAGTTAGCAAGAGGTCGAGGGGCGCTTGATCGAAGCAGAGCTAGCATGAAGCTAGGAGGTGTTGTGCAAGGGAGGGGGAAGGGAGTTGGACTGTTGGAGTAGAGCAAACGATGGTGACACAACCCTAGAGGAGATATGAGGCTGGGTGCTTCTAAGAGAGATGAAACATGATTGATGTTTAGGTCGGGGTCAGATGGGAGATCGAGGGTTTTAAAATTTGGACCAAGTTCGAGTGAAAAATGTGAAATTTTGGGTATGAGAAGCGAGGGAAATTGTTCTACACCAACTTTTTTTTTCACGTCAAGACATTAGAGGATAAGTTGGCAAATGAAATTGCCCCAAAATCAAGTTTTTTTTTCTTAGGCTTTATGTCGTTGTAAAGCACAAAAGATGTTTCAAAACCTGAAAAAGAACTGAGCATTGGTATGTCCCTAATAGCCTTCGAGTTCCGTCCTTTCATGCCACCTCATCTCTCATGTTGTAGTCAATATGTTAACCCCTGTGAAAGACGGGAACGAATAGGGAGCGACCGTTCGCTCTTAGCCTTTCGGCGTGACTCACAGACTAAAGTTGCCTCCCCCACAAAACTGAAGTTGCCACTTCTTTGGGTAAGTTGCCCCCTATGGAGGGCAAGTTGCAATGAGACACGTGGCGCGATCGCAGCCACGTTCTTCCCGATCGGACGGTCAGCTGATCATTCGCTTCGAAAAAACTAAACAGTGAGCATTCGCTACTTAGACTGAAGAGTACATTGGGGGATGTGGTCACTTATTGATTTTTCATGAAGTATTTAAATGAGAAAGAATATGGATTATGCGCTCTAAAACAGTTAAATCATAGCACACCATTGTTTCTAAACATGTAAACATGTGTTGTGTGGTGTATTTCTTTACTCCGTGAAAACGCTCAGGGATTGTACCAGACTGGCAGCAGAGGTATATTATTTACTCCTATATTTGGCCCCTTTGAACGTGGGTCCGTAAGGAATGTTTGCTGAATGTTTTCTCGCCCGCCACTCTGCTGGTTGAACTTTGAGTTTGGATAGTTTGTGTTAGTCGGTAGCAGGTGGTGTGCCAACGCCGAGACGGATGCGGTGCAGTGGTTTTCTTGTTACTGCCCGGATCCGCTTCCCCCGATTTCTCTTTTTCTGCTTAAATTCTGTAAGCTAGAGATTGTGTTATTTCCGTTTCAGTGAAATGAAAAATGGGAAGGCCCGATTCAAAAAATAAATAAAGGTAAATGTAAAAGTAAACGTTGCTCTCTCCTTTCCGGTTTATGAAGCCCCCGCGCATCCCTAGGTTAAAGGTTTAACTAATGTAACATGAGTTTTATATCACAAAAATTATGCCGTTAGAAACGTCACATGTGATATAATGGTATACCTCCGTCCTGAAAATAAGTGAAATGGATTTGTATAAGATTTATACAAATCGACGTCAATTATTTCAGGACTGAGGGAGTACAACTTTTGTGACGCAACTCTCAGTTCGAAAGGGCAACGATTTATTGCCCTCACGGCGCACCACCTGTTACGTTAAATTTTCAATCTAGGAATGCGCGGGCCCCTTAAACCGTAATGGAGATAGCAGTAAACAAACAAATTTTTTTTGTAAAAGATGGAATAAATTTCACAGAACCACACGTATTGAGAAAGTTTTCTCACCGAGCCCCCACTTTTGCTAATTTGTCCGCAAAACCACACATTTTGTGTCCAATTGTCTCACTTCACCCAAAATAACGGTTTAAACGCAGTTGACGATATTTCTTACATGTGGGTCCCGCATGTCAGACGTGACGCTTTTTTCATTGGACCCCTTGCCTTTTTCTTTCTTTTTTTGCCTCATCCTCTCTTCTTCTTCTTCTTCTTCTTCTTCTTCTTCTTCTTCTTCTACCAATGGCTCCCTGGCGGCCTTGCGAGCGTTGTCGATAGGGTGCTGTCACGGCTCGTCGTGGACGTTGCCGGTGTCCAGGCTCGGGACCAGTAGAGCCTGGAGGTCGGCGGCCGTGCTGCCGGACTGGTGGACGAGAAGCACTTGCCTACCTTTTGGTATGGATGCCGTGGGATTGGGAAGCACCACTACTACTACTAGAAACGAGATGCTGGCAGGACCAAGTACCGCTGGCTCCTCCTGGACATTTGCCGCCACCGGCGAGACCACGCTCACGGTGATCTCTTCCTCGGCTCCATCGGCGCCGCCCCGACAAAATTGAGATGAACTATTGCTACGCGCCGCCGCCCGCCGCCGCGCTGCGGCGCCGCCCCGCCTGCCGCACCGCCCTGCCCGCATGCCCGCCGCCCGCCGCTTCGCCCTCCGTGCCGCCGCGCTGCTGCCCCGCCTTGCCGCGCCGCCCGTCGCCCTGCCCTCCGAGCCGCCGCGCTGCTGCCCGCCCTTCCACCCCTCCGGCCGCCCCGTCGCCTTGCTGCCCGCCTGCCGCCGTGCAGCCTAAGGAGTTGATGTGAGACAAGGAGGGGCTGCCATTGGTAGAAGAAGAAAAGAGGACAGTGGAAAAAAAAAGAAAAAAGACAAGGGGCCCAATGAAAAAAGCGTCATGTCTTACATGCGGGACCCACATGTAAGAAATACCGTCAACTTCGCTTAAACCGTTGTTTTGGGCGAAGTGAGACAATTGGACACAAAACGTGTGGTTTTGTGGACAAATTAGCAAAATGGGGGCTCAGTGAGAAGACTGCCTCAAAACGTGTGGTTTTGTGAAATTTACTCTAAAAGATGAAATTTCTGTGTAGCAGCAATCCGGATGGCAATGGTACCCAATACCCGCATACCCGACGGGTATGTATCCGTTTAAGATACGGGTATGGTAAAAAAAATACCCGTGGGTATGTAAATGGTAAAATTTTGTACCCGACGGGTATGGTATTGGAGTACCCGAACCCCTATACCCGTATACCCGCACCTGTGGCAGCCCATTACAAAAGCCCAGTAAATCTTGCCTAGCCCCAATAAGTTTGGTATATACTTCCGGAATCTCCCTAAACCTAACCCTAATCAATTCACCCCATCCATCCGCCTCCTCCACCAGCCGCCCTGGGGTCGCGCCGCCGCCTCCTCCCTCGGTCCCTCCTGCTCCCTCCGCCGCCGCTCCACCTCCTTCATCTCCGGCTCCCTCTGCCAGTCCGCCGACGCCCCGCACATCCTCCCTCCTCCACTGCTCCTTGACGCCCCGACGCCTCGCCTCCTTCCTCCTCCACTGCTCCGGTCCTCCTCCTCCAGTCTGTGCCGGCTAACGCCCCCACCTCCTCCACCCTCCACTCCGGCTTGCGCCCCTGCCTCCTCCCGGTCTCCGGCAGCGGCGACGCATCAAGACGAGGGAAGCGGTGGCAATGCACCCGACGCCGTGGCTTGTGGGATCCGGCCGATGGTGCCCCCGCCGCTGCCGGATCGGGACCCGACGCCATGGGATCCGGTGGACCCTGCCCCCGCTGCCGTCAGATTGAGTCCCGACGCCGTGGATCTGGCACGCCGCCGCCGTTCCTGTCGCGGCATGGAGACAATGAGGGATTTCAAGGATTTTTTTTTCTGCGATTTCCTCTTCTGCTTTTTTCTGTGTTTTTTTCGCGACTTATTGTTGGTGGCGGGTCAGGTAAAAATACCCACGGGTTACCCGTACCCGTGACGGGTGGCGGTTATGGTAAAGTTTCATACCCGACCACGGGTACGGGGTTGAGGCTCGGGTCGTCGGGTACGGATATGGTAGAGCTGTACCCATGACCGAACCCGTCGGTTGCCATCCGGAAGCAGCAAGAGATTTACTTCCAGCGATGCGAGGATTTAACCATCTAGTGCGTTGCGCGGTAACCCTGACACGAACGCTCGGAGATTCTTGTCCAGCGTCCCGGCGCTGGCGATCGCCTCCATGGCCCGCTCCCTCCATCTGCTCGCATTTGCTCGGATCCCCACGGCTACGTCGTCGACGTTTCCCATGACCGCCTCCACGCACCTCCGGATCTCGCCTCCTTCCGCCACGCCCTCGCCGTCCACCCGCGCGCGCACCCCGACGCCAGCGCACTCCTCCACGATCCACGCCACCGTCGGCTGGTCCGTCCACTGCGGCACGGCCACGACGGGCACGCCGCAGGCGACGCTCTCCAGCGCCGAGTTCCAGCCGCAGTGCGTCACGAAGCACCCCACCGCCGGTTGCGAGAGCACCCGAGCCTGGTCGCACCAGTCCACCACCATCCCGTTATTCGTGCCCTCCAATAACTCCGTATCTGGGAATTCTTCGTCTGCGGCGGCAGCCGTGCTGGATACCCATAGGTACGGCCGGCCGGTGGCTTCTAGTCCTCGCCTCAGCTCAGCCTCCTGCCGCTTGCTCGCCGCGATTAAGCTGCCGAACGACACGTATACCACGGACCGCGCCGCCTTCGTGCCTAGCCACTCCTCCATGGACGCCTGCTTCTCGACGTCGTGGCCGCCGAACAGAGACAGGTCTGTGCTCGAAGGAGACGACGCGTCGTCCGGCTCCGGCGGCACTACCGGCCCGACGGCGACGAGCTCGAACTGCGGCACCGCACGGAGCGCCTCTGGCTCAAGCGCGTCGAACGTGTTGACGAGCACCTTGGGCCTGTGCTGCTGCTGCTGCTGCTGCTCATCGTCGTCCAGCGCCAAGAAGAGCTCCCGCAGCGTTTGCAGCACCGTGTGCCGCTGTTGCTCCGGCGCGGTGGTTAACACGATGGACGGGAGCGCGCGGGGCCTGAGCGGCGGCAGCCCCGGCAAGCTGACGATACCGTCCTCGTCGTCGGCGCAGGAAGCGAGAACGGCTTCGTGGCCGTGGAAGAAGTGGTAGTACACGGCGAAGACAGCAGCCGGCTGGATCCAGAACAGCGCCGCGGGGACGCCGTGGGCGCGCGCCACGTCGGGCGCCCACGGGACGAGGAAGGTGTACACGACGCGGGTCACGGGGCGGCCGCGCCGGGCGAGGCGTGCGACGACGCCCGAGAGCGTCTCGCAGCCGACGGCGCGGGCTCGGGGGCCGTAGGAGCGGACGTCGTGGATCTCAGGGTCGAAACCTTCGTCGAAGCCGTCGGAGTAAGGAGCGTGCAGCATGCCGTTGCCTTCGATGGCCTCCTCGTCGGGTGACGCGAGCGAGGGGAACATGCGGCGGTGGCCCGAGACGGCCGTGGACACCGTGACCAGGGCTGCGCCGGCGACGCGCGCGGCGAGGCGGCGCACCGGGTTGATGTGGCCCTGCAGTGGGCTGGTCACGAACAGCAGGTGCGGCTGCGGCGCCGGCGGATTTTCCCGACGGCGGCTCTCCATTGATTCAGATGCCTTGGACCGCGCAGGATTGATTTGTTCGGTTCTTGCGATGTTGCTGCAAAAGGAGGTAATGATGCACGATCGGTCGGTCGGTCAGCAGCCGGCATCAGCGGTCCTATCTGCAGTCTGTGTCAACTGTTCAGCTTTAAACATGACGGTTCTGCCGCAACATCAACTAGACAATGCCAAGAGAGAGGAAATTTCACGTTACACCGCTTACTGGGACGTACAACGCCACTTCTACGATTCTTTTAGATTTCATCACGTATATTATTCTAATGAATTGCGAATAGGTCTTAATAGCGTGCCATACGAACTAACCACGTTTTGACCTGTGGGTCTCGCATGTTAGTGCCAACGTGGACCGAGCCACTTACCATGGTGGACCAGGTCGGGTCTGAACCAACCGATTAAGATGAAATCATGCCCGATTCAGTGGAGCCAGACACGACCCGACCCGATTACCATATTTTGGAACCTAATTAGATATGATTTCCTTTTAACCAGTTGGCTCCAAACCCGGCCCGGTTCACCGTGACAAAGGGCTCGGTACACGTTGACACTGACATGCGGGGCCCATATATCAAAAACGTGATTAACTCGTCTAACACGCTATTAGGACCTATCCGCAACTAATTTATGTGATGAAATCTGCAAAAATTTCGTAGAAGTGATGTTTTGTGCAACAACGTCCCCAATAGGCGGTGGAATGTGCAATTTTTTTTGCCCGTACCCTGGTAATCGCTGACTCAGGACTGTACGCTCTCTAAACTTCCCATTCTAAAATATAGTTCGTATTTTTTTTTGAAAAGGTAACACAGTGCGTATTACTTTTACTCACTATTAAACTTTTTAGTGTTTATCTAAACTTATACTCACTCGGATGCATAGAAAGTTGTATTCCCTCCGTCCAACAAAGGATGTCTCAACTTTGACTAAATTTGAATGCATCTATACGTTAAGTCATGTCTAGATACATCCAAATTTTGACAAACTTGAGACATCTTTTGTTGGACGGAGGGAGTAATAAGTTTAAAACACTTATTATTAATCTCAGAGAGTAGCAAACTTTATCAACGTATATGTTATCTAACTAAAATACTCCCTCCAATCCATGTTACTTGTCGAAATATTACATATATCTACACGCATTTTAAACAGACATATTTAGACAAATTTAAGACAAGTAATATGAGTAGGAGAGAGTACTATGAAAATATTTTCATAATGGTTTTAATGGTCTCTATTTCGCACCCGCGAGCTGATCTATGGTGCGTTTAGAAAACCAAGTAATATGAGTAGGAGGAAGACATCTACGGCCCGCGAGCCGATCTATTCAACCGATTTGACCGATAGACCCAGATTCTTCCTCCTAAACTATGGTACGTTTGAAAGATCCCAATGTTTTTCTTTTTTAGAATACACCTAATCAGGTGTATCATCTTTTATAGAAAAAGGAAGCCGCATAGCAGTGATACAACTCACAGCAAAGCACCAAAGTTTTAAGTTACAGTTTAGCCAGTGTCTCTCCACGACAATCCCTCACTAACCCTCGCATCAAAGACCCTCGTTCTTAAAAGATTAGTGTCTCTCCATGAAAAAAGTACAACACTAATCCATAAACTCGGAGCGAATGCACAGTTTAGCCGCTAACTCAGAAAACGCACATATAAAGCTCTAAACCGGTATTAGTCTAACACTTAGGTCTAAAAATGGTTTGGCGGGATTGATTCAGGCCATGTGGCAGCCATGTCAGCTTAAGTCAGGACCGCGGGTTTCTGTTGGGATTTCTCAGAGGTTTTTCCACAAAAAATTAACATGTCTATAGGGAAAATTTAATATAATCTAAGAGGGTTGCTGCTAAATTAGCAAAAAATTAACATAATTCTCCATGCCGGACCATTTCTAGACTGAAGTATTACAGTAATACAAGTTTAGTGATTTATGTGTCCCTTTTATTTGCAGGATAACTACCAGTGGTTTCTCGAAATTCATGAGCCAAACAGCACACGTACCAATTTCCTAATAAAATCTCTCCTAGTAAAAAATAATGCAGCTCGTTCCTAAATACAATATGTTCTACCATTGTCTTAAAGTCAAAAGTTTATAGAAAAATTCTACCAATATCTACCGGTCCAAATTAGTTTTATTAAATCTAACATGATATATATCTCACGTTATACTTATTTGATATTGTAAATATTCATATTTTTTCTATAAATTTAGTAAACGTTTGTGAAGTTTGACTTTGGATAAATATAGAACATCTTATATAGAAACGTTTGTGAAGTTTAACTTTGACATTCTCAAACACAAAAATGAAATAAAATTTTGCGCAACCATGGTCTAAACCAAATTAGAGTTTCATATATAGTTCCTAAAACTAGGTGATTTCCCACGCGTTGCCGCGGAAACTTCTGTATGCACATCTGGATATGATGTTAGGAACATATAATAATAATATGATTCAATGTAGAAAAAATATGAATATTGTAGGACAAACGACTTTATGATTCATAACACTTATGCAGCAAAACAACATGAGTAATTTTGATATACATGAACATTAACAACTTCAGGGAATCCAAAAAGTGAAGTTTCGTCAACCCGAATATTTGCGAATCCTAGAAAGATTGGTATACGTATCATGAAAATATGTGTATTTGGTCAAATATTTATATACAACCTGAGGTTGAAAATCCTAGGTACCAAAGTATTAAATTGAAGGAACCACAAAAATGAATTCTTAGTGGTCTACAACACATGATGTGGATGATGACGTGGACTCTTTAAATGCTCATGATGTGTGTGATGTGGATGATGATGTGGACACCTTTCATGTGAAGCTTGCAAACATTAATTGTCTTTAGTGGGGATCAACTTTATAGATTATATATATAGACATGCAAAGCAAGGCTCTTATTTTAAATTTGATCAAATCTTATGATTGCATCATGGGACTTAGATTTAATGAAATCCTAGTCGTCTAAAATTTAGACCTTTTAGGGGGAGAATATATACAAGAAAGTCATTTGGGATTTAGACTTGCAGGGCCAAATGGCCAAATAATTACAAGAACAATGCTGCGCACTCCATTTCTTGATCAATTTTGAACAGAACTAGACACGTCAAATGTTTGATGTATGTAAACGCCTCACCTCAAATCCCCCACACAATACCAGCCATGCCCCTTTATCGGTCAACTCTCTACCTATTCCTCCCGTGCACCTTTGAGATTGGAGAAATGATAGCTAGCAGCTGACTGATTGCTGCAGGTTAATTGCCAGCTTGGTCACCGTTTCTCACCGCCTCTGCTACACATCTAGTATTTGGTTGGGGTGGAATTGAAGGTAGAGAACGAGAGTTAAGGGGGTAGGGGGCTAGAAATTCGTTGTTTAGTTCGAGGGAATTGGAATTCCCGTGGGAAGTGGAAGGGAGTTCAGGACGTAACTCCTCCAAATTTCGTCCCACGGGATACCCTAGTAATTGATCATATGGCGAGAGAATTGCCTCTAAAAAACACGCGAAGCTACACACAATAGAAAAAAAGGCGCCAAAAAATCCAGTTTTCGCGCGAAGCAGAAAATAAGCATCCGCATGAGTAATCCATAACTATCCCTAAACCTCCCATATATATATGGTACCTCAATCTCATCAGATCGACACTGCATCTGGTGGAAAAGTACTCCGGAACATCGAGGTGAAGTTCTTCATCCCCTTCTGATTTGTGAAATCTTGAACAATTTCTTGTTAATTCCTCATCTAGTGCCTTCTAATCTGTGAAATCTGGAACGATTTCTCATAAATCTTCCCATCCCGTGTCTTCTAATCAGTAGATTCATTATGATTTTTTCTTCTTGTACTTGTAGACCCATATCGACTTCTTCATACGGTCCATGTTCCTTTTATTTTGACTGATCTATCTCTTTGATTCTCCTACTGGTGCGGGTTTTCCAATCCTTGCTTTATTTCTCTTGCAGCTCTTTTACGGGTGAGCATTAATCAAGCACCATAAGCTGCTAATTGCAGGAAGTAGAAACACTGGACCGCATTCAGGCTACTTTTGTAAGCGAAATCAGTTCCATTGACTGTGACGGAAAGCCTTATTCTCATTTTTGCATTTTTCTTTGCAAATCCAAAGCGGAGGAGCAGCATAGTCACCCAAAAAGATAGGTTGCTGTAGTGTAGTGAATGGCAGAACTTGAAGATTCATATTGAATAGATTTGTAGTGTCTCTGCCATCCTTTTTTTATTGTAGTATCAGAACATGGAATTTTATTATGTTTTCTTCTATTGTTGGTGATATTTCCCGTTTCAGCCATATTAAGCATCAAAGTTTATACACTGCTCACAATTGGTGACATTCCTCTGTTTGTCTCTCTTCTATTTTTGGCCAACGCCTGGTCTTTCTTGTTTCATTGATAGAGGTCTTGCATTTTTAGCCAGTGGCGGAGGCAGGGACCAGGCCAGCCGTGGCCTTGGCCCCCATATGATTTTGTATTTTTATTTAAGTCCTTGTATAATCTTTGCAAATTCATCATATGAGCTTCGTAGTCTTATGCTTTGACCCTTCTTAAATCATCCTACTATTCTGGCCCTCCCCATATTATTTTCCTGCCTCCGCCCCTGTTTTTAGCTTCTTGTATTGCTCAAGTACATTCTTGATTTCTGATACTAGATTTGCTCCGTGGACATTTGATAATATTCTATTTTATATTTAAGCCCATTTGCACCGAACAAACAAGAGCAATTAATTTCCTCTTTAAACTCCCATGTACACGTCAAACAGAGGAATGGGAATAATTAGTTACTTCCCTTTCCATTACACCTTCGAACTCCCAGCTAGCAATTCCCATTCCCCTGCCCTCCACTTACCAAACGTGCTGTCAGCAAGAGCAAAAGCTTCTGGTGCTGTTAAGTTGAATATGTCTTTTGACTTCATATTTATTCTGCATGTTATGAAAGAAATTATGGGAATCACAGACAAGCTATGCAAAAAACTGCAACAAAAATCTCAAGACATTGTCAATGCCATGGACATGTTAAGACTACAAAAAGGCTATCACCTAATCAAGCCTCACCTCATTTGTAGGTATAACATGTTCATCATGGTCAGCTGAAAGCAAACTCCAAATAAAATTGGTTTACTATTAGTAACACATATACTTTTATAACTTAGCTCTTTCTTTATTGTTCATTGAGCAGTTCAAATGCTTCGATTGCTTATCAGATAAGAGGTAAAAAATATTCTTCATTCTTTTATTTTTGGAATGAAAAATGAGATTCAAATCCATTCTTTCTATGTACAGCGCACAACATAAAAGCTGACGTGGTTTTGTTTTGTGGAAAACATGGAATTAAAACACCAGATTTCAGTGAGTCCCATGTTGATTCCATAAATTCTCGTGTAGAGGATGAGACCACAGTTGACCATCATTATCGGTGTGACATTTTCTTTTTTTGGCGTAAATCAGCAGACGCAAATCAGCAGGAGCACTGCTATTGCATTAAGAAGAAGGTGTGACATTTTCATGGTTGCTGTTGATCAGTAAGCACAAGAGCTGAACTCCAGGTTCAATAAACAAGCACTTCCTTAGACCCCCAAAACTCATTCAGTTCATTTAACATTGATGATGTGTGTTCTCTACCTTCCAAATTCTATCCTGCTGATTTTGAAGAACAAGAAGGGAACAATCTGAGATGTCAGTTACGGAATTATGAGCATGATATACTTATAAATCCAAAGCTTCAGAATTTGTCAACTACATTTGAACTTTGTCAAAAGAACTTGCAGCAACTAATAAAGCAGATGGTTATCACTTGATTGATAGGTATATAATTATCTCCTCATCTCCCTGTAATAGTTGATTTGATTGGTGGTAAAAGTACTAATAGTTTTTCATGAACAAATTGATTCGACTTGTTCTTACTTTACCGGTTTCAACTGCAACAACAGAACGTGCATTTTCTGCAATGAAACTTGTCAAGACAAGGCTTAGAACTAAAATGGAAGATAGATTTCTAAGAGATTGCTTGGTGACCTACATTGAAAAGGACAATGCAGTTGGAATTGTGAGATCGAGATAGGCAATCAGAGGGGGGGTGAATGATTGCGCGGAAGCAAATTAAAACTTTTCCCGAAAGTTCAAACCCTAAATCACCTTTCTGTCCGTGATAGTAAAACAGCCGTAACTTTTGATTGGATGAACCAAAAAATACGTATGAGTATGGAAAAGAAAGGTATTAAAATTATCTAACCAACGCAACAAGAACCAGCTCAATCGGACTTACCAATAAAAAGATATGATCAAAATAGTAACCGCTGACAGAAAGTTACGAGAATTAATCTAAAACCTATTTCGAGGAATAACAAGAAAGATGAATTAATTGCAATTTTCTCTTGATCTCGTGATAAATCTGCAGCAAAGTATTATGAACTTGTGATAAACCTGCACCAAAGTATTAGAAAGATCTAGCACGAAGATTTCACGAAGATCCGAGAAGAACAGAGATGACACCGCCAACGAATCTCTTTATTGCAACGATGTCGATCGATTACAAAAGATGCAACCATGCATCCAAGAACTCTCCAAGAATTAATCTAGATCCAAAGCTTTGAGTTCCCTCACGTCCTTGCTAAAACTCTAGCTAGGATGCCCTCTATTATAAGGGAAAATTCGCAACCCTAAACCGAATCCGAATCCAACACGGACTCCTCTGTCCCGGTCAGTATTTTGCCCGTGGGGCCGCATACGACCTCGGATTGAGATGACTCCAAAAGCAAAGTTGTTTGTCTCGACGACGCGCACAACTTTCATGTGGATCACTTTTCCATCCGACACCATCTTGATGACGCTACTGTTTAATCTTTAAACAGCTCCCATCCAGCCACGGCTGGACCTACATATCTTCACCTCGATGTCACTTCATGCCATCAACTCTTCTTGTGATGTCTTCAAAACTCGACCATCACGTATCGAATATCTCCAATACCGTACATCTCCGGTATAAACAACATACGATGAACCGGTGCCCTCCCGGATCATCGTAGACTTCACTTCCATTGTTTCTTCGCACGAACCTCCTGCATGACCTTGATCCTCGACCTCAGCTTCCCAAGCTTCGTCTCTCGATCCCGTCATCGACCACGTTCTTCTAGCTCCGGCAACACCTGAAACCGAACACACAGATAACCCGTACGAGCACAAGTCCACGACTTGACTCAGGGTAAGTTTCACACAACTCACGCCATGTTTTCACATAAGAAACTAATGGATCAGCACACCACTAGCAAAGCACTAAGTCCAAACAAGATACATGTCATCACTTAAATATCCATATTATCCAAAGTATCCACATCAATGTTTCATCTAAAACACTTGCCAATGTTACACATCACATATGATTTCACAGGAATATCCACAGATGCAATTATAAATGAGTGTGATGAATCACCACGCCGAGTGTCCTTTACCTGGAAATTGTTAGTTGTTCTTTTGTCTTCAATTCGTCTAGATTTTTGCTTTTAAGGGATAATTTAGCCCTGGTTAAGTTCCACGCTGGCGCGCAGCCATATGCATACTCCCTCTATTCCGGTTTGTTGGCCCCGCCCATTCCAAATAGATAGACCCATCTTCCAATTCTCTCGTACGCGCTCCATGTTTTCGTAACCAATCCGGGTAGTTAAACCGGGATTAATTTCAGGGAGGGAAACCAACTTTACAATCCCACGTACGAAGAGCCATGCATGGCGGAAAAAAAGCCGATTCGTTGGGCATGCCTATAACTAAGCTGTGCATTTTATTGCTTTGGGAGTAGATGGCAAGTAGATTTTATTTTCCAAATTTTCAGTTAAAACCTGGAGTTAATGACGCACCGGTGGAAATCTTACTTGGTTAGGGCCTCCACAGTGTGTGCCAAATAGGGGTGCCAAATTGCTAATTTCCACTGTGGAGCCGGTGACAAAACCAAAAATTTTGGAACCGGAGCAAGTAGCTACTCTGGTGCTAAATCTCAACAAGCGACTAAAAAATTCTCAGTTTCTCTTCCCCATTTGACACGCCATGGCACGGAAGCCGCCCGAGAATGAGTGGAGAGTAGACGAGTTGATTTCGCATGGCAGACCCTCTCGGTGGCGACCTGATGCCGAAGGACGCGATGGCGGCGGGGTTCTCCGACGGCGGCCCGATGCCGATGACTGACATCAGCGGGGTGGCGTCGGAGTACTCTGGCGTGCCCACATCAGTGAGTGACGGCGGCCGGCGGGGCTCTCTCTGGTCTGTCTCTCATGTCTTCGACCTCTCCCGCTAGATCTCTCCATCTCTATGCGTCGCTGTGGGCTGTGGGAAGGAGATGCGAGAGTCTCGAGGGGGAGCAGCAGAGTCTCGAGGGAGATCAGCAGAAAGAGAGAACGGCCGAGTGAGAGCAGCGGCAGCAGCATGGGATTTCTTTTCCCATGGATTTCTCCGGATGTAGTTGATGGGAGGTTGGGCCGATGGGGAAGAGAAAGAACATGAGGATGCAGTGGAATTCTTTAGGTATAATTTATTACTTGATGGGTCCCATCTGCATGCACATTTGGCTCTATCTACACCGCAAGAAAATTGGGATTTAGCATCAGTGCCAAATCTGATCTAGGTGGCCAATTTGGCATTTGGCACACCGTGGATTAGAGCAAGAATAATAGTTGTAGCCAACAGCTGGCTATAAGCCTTCTATAGCAGTGTAATAGCTAGCATGTACAATAGTGAGCTATAAAAATGTAGTATTTTATTAAAACATGACACACATTTTAGTCTCACATACAACCTAGGAGCTTGTGCTGCAGCTGGCTATTATCTTATAGCCTGCTTTCTCTTCTCTCCCCTCCAACTAAACACAAATATTATATTTAAATTCTTATAGCCAGCTTACAGCCCATTATTAATCTTGCTCTTAGAGCAAGAATAATACTAGTAGTAGGCTATAAGCTGGCTACAAGAATTTAAATATCATATTTGTGCTTGGTTGGATGAGTGAGAAGAGCAAGTGGGCTGTAAGATAACAGCCACCTGCAGCATGAGCCCCTAGGCTATTTGTGAGAGTGAGATGTGGATCCAAATTTAATAAAATATAACATCTAGCTGACAATTATACATGCTAGTTATTAGATGAGCTATAAAGTGCTTATAACCAGCATTTGGCTATTACTCTTGCCCTTGCACTTAGTCCAATATGAGAGATCAGCCCAACAAAACCTGAACGGAAGGAGTACATGTATAGGCCATGGACGCCTCACCTCCTATGCAATTGATTGCATATAGCCTCAGCTAGCCCGCTTTCTTCATCGCATGCACGGGAATTAAGGCTGTGTTCGGTTGCTGGATGCAGTGGAATGTAAAAGAACCGTTCCTCGTTTTATCACCATCCCTGTGTTTGCTTCCAGGAATTAACAAAAATATGTTGGAACCAAGTGATTCCTCATAGGAGAATATACCTCTCAGATGCGGAACCAACCCATAACAGCAAAACGAAGAAACGACTTGGTTCCGATCGGAATGTGTGGGTCTGTCACGAGAAATCAAACTTCCCTTACCACCCACGCTCTCTCTCTACTCTATCCTCACCACTCCTCCCGATTTCTCCCCCCCCCCCCCCCGTTGAGCTCTCGATCCATGGCAGGGTTCCCCCACCAGATCCCGTCCGTCTCCACGAGATCCAGGCCGTTCATCACTACATTCGGGACGGCGGCGGGGAGAGGAGGTCGTTGGCAGGGGACAGAGGAGACCGACGGTAGGCTTAGGCGGAGGAGCACGCCAATAAACACTTCAGCGGGGAGAGGAGGAGACCGGCGGTAAGCAAGTGAAGGCCAAAAGGTAAAAAAAAAATTGCCTTTGCTCACCCAACGTGTCCAATCTGTGTGCTCATCGACAAGGATCTGGAAAATGATAATTTTTGTGCTGACCATGGTCACCATGGCCGGCTATGGCTTATTATTTTGCTATACATCCTACGATTTAATTGGTACTCCCTCCGATTCATATTAATTGTCTCGAATTTGCCCAAATATGGATGATCCATTCTTAAAAAGCGTCTAGATACATGTAATACTTCGACAATTAATATGGATCAGAGGGAGTACCAAACAGGAAGAAATTGTTGCATTTGGATGCATTGTTATATTTTGATATCCATGTGTGCATTGCTGTGGAAGTGCTTGAGGTTGAACACGATCAGGACACATATTTTGATATCCATGTCACGCTTGCCTTTCTAACAAGTTGATTTGGGTGACTAGGTATGTTACGAAGAACTTCGGTCCAATTGGATGATTGGATGCTTATGAAGGCTTATTATGGTTTGTAAGCTGGCATATTTTGGTGTTGTATGGACTCCTCTAATGTTCTCTACTAGTTGTATGGACTCCAAATATCTATTCTAGTACTATGCTTTATGTGATGTATTTTGGAATTGTAATGTGATCGATTGTATGGACCCTATATGTGATGTATGGATCTGATGCTTCATCTACTACTATGTTTTATCCATATATGTGTTATGTTCATGTATTCTAAAGTGTCTATGAGCGATCCCCGTAGCCCACTGCCAAACCTAAAAAGGGGGTGCCCGCGCACCCCCGGTGTCGAAGCCCCGCGCGACGACATCTGGCGCGCCAGGTAGGGGGCGCGTGAGGAGAGCTTGCGGGTGACTGCCGGCGGCAGCGCCTACACCAACATCAGCCTCGTTTTCTTCGACGACAGAGCTAGCCACCATGCCCCCCAAGCGGGCTGGTGACCCTCGGATTGATCCGCGTGAAGCCCCAGCGGCACACATGCGGTCGCATGATGCGCAACCCGCGTCGCGGGTTTAGGAAAATCCTGAACCCTCACGAGTGCAGCAATCGCAGCTGCCACCCCCTCCTCCTCGGCCGTCAGTAGACAACCGGCTGAGGGGGCCGGCGGCCCCCAGTGCCAGGGCCAGCCATGCGAGCGGACATGGTGCCGCCCACACCGGCCAGCGAGTCGAATCGCGGGCCGAAAACACGCCGCGTCAGCTGCGCCAAGAGCATACCGCGTCGTGAGCGACGCCGGGAGGGGGGGGGGTTGCACCCCGCGCACCCAGGTGCGTCCGGGGGTAGAGCGGAGAGCAGCCGCTCGGGAAACCGGCTGCCTCCCGCAAGAACCCTGGCGGAAGCCATCATCGCCGCGTGGGTCAAGGTGCGGTACGAACCACAGCAGGGCACGCCGGCGCACGAGACGTGGGGTGAGGAGTTGGACGCGCTCCTCGTGCTCGCCGCCCAACAGCCGCAAGGCTCCGGTCACGGGCAGAACCCGGAGCGCGGAGACGCGCCCCGTGCCTCACGACAAGGGGATAACCCTCCCCCGCAGGGGGGCCAGGGATACGGGGACCAGGAGGGGTCCTCGGACTCGTCACCCACCGTCACGCGGGGTGATGCGCGCGGCATCTTGAATGCCCGCCAGCAAGAGGATCTGCGTCAGCGCCTGGAGCGCAGACGTCAGTGCGAGGTAGAGCGCCCACGCCCGCAGGAGCAGGAAGATGCTTCTATGGGCCCCGGGGACGGCTGCACCACATTCACGCGCGAGCTGCGACGGGTGACATGGCCCCGTAAGTTACGAGCACCAGCGCTCGGTATGTACGACGGGACCGTGAATCCCAAGGATTTCCTCCTGACCTACACGTTGCGGATGCATGCCATCGGCGCCGACGACAAGGTCAGAGCCAACTGGTTTCCGATGGTCCTGAAAGGATCAGCGAGAACCTGGCTGCTCAACCTGCCCGCCGGGTCCATCGCCACTTGGGCAGACCTGCGTGAGCAGTTTGTGAGCACGTTCCAAGGCGGTTACAAGCGCCCGAAAACCATGGCGGAGCTGCACACCTGCCGGTGGCGGCGCCGGCAGGGAGGAAGCCCAGGGAGGACGCGGCCAGGCCCGCGTTGGCAGGGAGCACCCTCCCCGGTGACGGGACAGGGCTCGTGTTGAGGAGCAGCGCGAGTCCGACTGCACTGGCGGCGACGAGCCAGGCTTCCAGGAGCCCCACGGCGTCGCTTGCATCCATGGGGGGGCTTACGCTCTCCCATCTCATGCCGCATTGAAGCGCCTCACCCGCGACGTGTGCGCGCTGTTGCCGGACGCGGTGCCGCAGCAGCCGCTGAGGTGGTCGCACGTGCCGATCACCTTCAGCGCCGACGATTACCTAGCGCGGCAGCTGGGTTCCGGGGTCACACCCTTCGTGGTCTCACCGATCATCAACAACGTGACGGTGACCAAGGTGCTGGTGGACAACGGAGCGAGGCTCAACCTCCTGTCCGTCAGGTTGGTGGAGAACCTCCAATTGCCGGTAGAGCAGCTGAAACCCACCGACCCGTTCCGAGGAGTGAACCCCGGGATCGTGCGCCCCTTGGGGCGCATCACGCTGCCGGTGACCTTCGGGTCCCGGGAAGCGTTCAGGACCGAGCACATAGTATTCGACGTGGCGCACACCCCGCTGCCCTAAAACGGGATCCTTGGTCGGCCGGCGCTAATCAAGTTCATGGCGGCAACGCATTGCGCCTACAGCGTGATGAAGATGTCGTCCGTGTACGGAGTCTTATCCAACAGGTGCGACCTAAAGGACGCAGCCTGGTGCATTGGAGAGGTTGTCAGGGCCGCCGCCGGGGACGAGGCCGTTGCCGGAGACAAAGGCTCGTCGGGCGACGGCCCGGCAACGAAGAAAGCCCGCGCTGCCCCAGAGCTTGCCGGGGGAAGTGCCGGCTCGAGCTCGTGCCCCGGCAAGGACCAGAAGCTCCGGGAGGAGGCCACCAAGGTGAAGAGGCTGCCCCTCCAAGCCGGCGCACCGTCACCGTCGGTGCGAACCTTACTGCCGAATAGGAAAGCGCCCTCGTCACTTTCCTCCAGGAGAATGCCGACGTGTTCGCTTGGGAGCCGTCGGACCTTCCCGGAGTCCCTAGGGAGGTGATTGAGCATCGACTCACGGTGCGCCCAAACGCCCGCCCCGTCAAGCAGAAGATTCGACGGCAAGCGCAGGAGCGCAAAGATTTCATCAAGCAAGAGGTGGACAAGCTCAAGGCTGCCGGGGCTATCAGGGAAGTTCTGGACCCCACTTGGTTAGCTAACCCAGTAGTAGTGCCCAAAGTAGGGAATAAGCTTCACATGTGCGTCGATTTCACCGATCTAAACCATGCATGTTCCAAGGATCCTTTCTCTGTACCCCGTATTGATCAAATAGTAGACTCCACCGCTGGTTGTGACTTGCTGAGCTTTCTAGATGCTTTTTCCGGCTACCACCAAATTAAGATGGCTGTCAAAGATAAGGAGAAAACGGCGTTCATCACCCCGGTTGGCTGCTACTGTTACACGTGCATGCCTTTCGGGTTGAAGAACGCGGGCTCAACATTCCAGCGTGCGTTGCGCGAATGTTTGGGACTCCAGCTAGGCCGAAACGTGGAGGCCTACATGGAGGACATCGTCATCAAATCGAAGCGCGGGGACTCGCTGATTGATGACCCACGGGAGACGTTTGATAACCTCCGCAAGATCAAAGTCAAGCTGAACCCTGAGAAGTGCACCTTTGGTGTGGACTCGGGCCAGCTTCTGGGTTTCTTGGTTTCGCACAGGGGGATACAAGCAAACCTACAGAAGATAGAAGCTATCGAGAAGATGGAGGCTCCCCGCAAGGTGAAGGATGTCCAGCGCCACAACGGCTGCGTTGCCGCGCTGGGCCGCTTCATCTCAAGGCTGGGCGAATGCGCCCTGCCTTTCTTCAACGTGATGAAGAAGAAGGGCCCGATAGAGTGGACCCCTGAGGCCGAGGCGGCGTTCCAGGATCTAAAACAGGTACCTGAAGTCGCCGCCCGTCCTCGTCACCCCCAAGCCGGGCGAGCCGCTGCTACTCTACCAAGCAGCGACTGACCAGGTGGTCAGCTCGGTGCTGGTTGCTGAGAGGGAGGAAGACGTTCCGGGGACTGAGGCTGCGGGGCAGGGGGCTGAACGGCCCCCGGCAACCGCCTCGGGCCCGGGGACCACCCCCGAGCCGGCAACCTCAGCGACGCGCAAGCGGCTCGTGCAGCACCCAGTGTACTTCGTCAGCACTGTGCTGCGTGACGCCCGTTCGAGGTACCCGCAGGTGCAGAAGCTCCTCCTGGGGATTATGCTCGCGTCCCGCAAGCTGCACCACTACTTCCAGGCGCACCGCGTCATGGTGGTGTCGGGGTTCTGCCTCGAGTGAACCCTCACCAACCACGAAGCCACTGGAAGGGTGGCCGAGTGGAGGATGGAGCTGTCCGAGTTCGATCTGCAATTCACCAACTCCAAGAGCATCAAGAGTGTCGCCCTGGCGGGCTTCGTCGTGGAGTGGACGTCGACGAGCGTGGAGGAGGAGGAGCCGGAGACCAGCCTGCCCGGCAGGCTGGACGAAGGCCACTGGGTCCTCTACATCTACGGTGCATTCAGTCTCCAGGGAGCTGGCGCCGGGGTCATCATTGAGTCACTGACGGGGGACCAGCTGAGGTTCGCTGTCCAACTCGATTCCCCGAACTCCACCAACAACACGGCGGAATACGAGGGTTTGCTCGATGGGTTGCGAGCGGCGATCGCCCTCGACATCAAGCGCCCGGTTGTTCGCGGGGACTCCCAGCTCGTGATCAACCAGGTTAACAAGGACTACGACTGCCCGCAGATAGCACCGTACGTGGAGGAAGTCCGCAAGCTGGAACGCAAGTTCAAGGGTTTGCGGTTCGAGCACGTCAAGCGGAAGGACAACTTCGCGGCTGACGAGCTGTCCAAGATGGCAGCAGAGCGCCGGAAGCCCTCGGCGGGGGTGTTCTGCCACAAGCAAGTGGCTTTTTCGGTCGCCCCCAAGCCGGTTGCCGGGGAAGCCCCTCCGGCAACCGAAGGAAACCCCGCAACAGCAGTGGTCCATGCCGCTGACATAGCGGCATGCGTTAGCAGGGAGACCCCTCCCTACGCGGTGGAAATCGCCGGCTACCTGAAGGGGGAGGCTCTCCCAGAAGACGATGTCGCCGCAGAGCGAGTGGCGCGGCAAGCCAAAATGTATGCTGTGGTGGACGGGAACCTCTACCGCAGGCGTGCAAATGGAGTCAAGCTCATCTGCGTGCCGCAAGAAGAAGGACGCGCACTGCTGGAGGAGATACATCGAGGCACATGCTCCCACCATGTGACCTCCCGGGCGCTGGCCGGCAAGGCGTTCCGGCACGATTTTTACTGGCCCACGGCCCTGGCCGACGCGGAGCGGCTGGTGAAGACGTGCGAAGCATGCCAGTTCCACTCAAAGAAGAGCAACCAGCTGGCGCATTCCCTGCATGTCATCCCGTCCTGATGACCGTTCGCGGTCTGGGGGCTAGACATCGTCGGTAACCTGCCGAGAGCAGTCGGCGGCTACGAGTACTTGTTCGTGGCCATCGACAAGTTCTCCAAGTGGGTGAAAGTGGAACCAGTGTGGAAGGTGACCGCCCAGGCGGCCATCAAGTTCTTCAAGAACATTGTGTGCCGATTTGGTGTGCCTAACGACATCATCACCGACAACGGCACGCAATTCACGAGCGCGGTGTTCCAGGCCTACTGCGAGGGCATGGGCACCAAGCTACACTTCACGTCCGTTGCTCACCCAAGGGGAACGGACAGGCGGAGCGAGCCAACGCAAAAGTGCTGCGGGGGCTCAAGACGAGAACCTTTGACAGGCTCAAAGGCCACGGGAAACACTGGGTTGAAGAATTCCAGCCCGTGCTGTGGTCAATCAGGACCACACCTAGTCGGGCAATGGGCGAAACCCCTTTCGCCCTTGTCTATGGGGCAGAAGCGGTGCTGCCCCTCGAGCTCAAGCACGGATCTCCCCGAGTACGCGCGTACGGCAACTCCAGCCAACACGAGCAAAGGGTTGACGATCTGAACTTCATCGAAGAGCTTCGATGCCGGGCTGTTGTGCGAGCCGCACGCTACCAGCAGGGACTCCGTCGTTATCACGACAGATGAGTCCGTCCCCGGGGGCTCGAGAACGGATACCTAGTCCTGCGCCGGATACAAGGAACGAAGGCCGGGAACAAGTTGACTCCGAAATGGGAGGGGCCCTTCCGG
Organism: Brachypodium distachyon; assembly: GCF_000005505.3. NCBI lineage: Eukaryota > Viridiplantae > Streptophyta > Magnoliopsida > Poales > Poaceae > Brachypodium > Brachypodium distachyon. The sequence goes on from NC_016132.3 coordinate 10,714,216, forward strand.
GTAGCGGAGGTGACCAGACCGGGGGCTGTCCGGCTGGAAACCGAAGATGGCTTGCTGGTGCAAAATAGCTGGAATATTGAGCACTTGCGCAAGCTCTACCCGTGAAGCGGCGGAGCCCGACCCTCAGATGATGCTGCCGATGCATACCTCTCGAGCTAGTGTAGCCGGGCAACCCCCGTGTGTAAACCACTAGTTATTGTGAATAAAGATAAGTGATTTTCCCTAAATTTTAAGTTTACCTCATTTATTTGCATGTTCCTCCTCCTTCTGTCTCCTGCTTTAGGTGCACAGAAGTGCTTTCCATACTTGGTTGTGAGCAGGGGGCTGCTGGAGCCTCGAAAACATAAACCCGTTGCCGGATCGCTCCGGCACGGGACATGCAGTTCCCGAGCTTCCCGCAACGTGCATCACGGGACATGCAGTTGTCGGGCTCCCCGCAACGTGCATCACGCAGTCGCTGCGTCTAGGAAATAAAGTGCTCACATCCAAGTTTGGCATCGACCCTTCCGTGCCCGGGGGCTGGCAGGCAGGAGATTATCCGCACTGCCCTGTGTTTTCGTGGATTTCAAAAAAAATTGCAGCACCTCGGGTTTGGTAAGAATCTAACATGCAGGGTAAAGGCGGAATCTTGCGCACTGTGATGCTCGTGGACCGTCCACGAGCCGTGGCGCGTAGCAGTGCCTTGTGGTGTGGAGCGACCGCACCACGAGAGACTCGCCGCACTCCGACGCCCTTGATTCAGGAGGAAGCCGCCACGTGTGCCACAGCAACTTGGCATGCGGGGGTGGCGAAGACCGTACCGCACTTCAAAGGGTGGGGTGCCACGGGTGATGCGCTGATCCGACGCGCGCGGTGGCAAAACCTTCCCCCGTGCCTATAAAAGGGGCGCTCCGGCCATGGAACGGCTTAGAGCGAATCCAAGAAAGAGGTTGTGAAGGCGGGCGGTGCCACAGAGGCGCGATGGTAGTGCATGCCATCAGCGCCCGGCGCCGAAGGGTGCACTGCCATCGCGCCCTTGCCGCATCACCCCACCGAGCCGGCCCCGAGGGGCATCGCAGAGACACGGTGGTAGGGCATGCCATCAGCGCTCAGTGCCGACGGGTGCACTGCCGTCGTGTCCTTGCCACGCCTCCACTAGCGAGCGGCTTCGGGGCGAGGGCTGCCGCGGAAGCACTGTGGTGGTGCATTCCATCAGCGCTCGGCGCTGACGGGTGCATTGCCGCAGTGCTCCTGCCGCGTCCCTCCAAAGGGTATCTCCGCAAGGAGCGAGGGTTGCCGCGGAGACACTATGGTGGTGCATGCCATCGGCGCTCAGCGCCGACGGATACACTGCCATAGTGTCCCTGCCGCACCCCTCTAGAGGGCGCCTCCAGAGGCGAGGGTCGTCGCGAGGACGCTGTGACGGCGCCGGTGCCGGCGTTCGCCGTTCGCTCCGGCCCACCACAGCATCCCTGCTGCGTCCCTCAGGCAGATTTTACCCAAGCAGCGAGGGCTACTGCGGGGACGCAGTGATGTCCTCGCCACCCGCGTTGCCGGTGGTGGCGAGGAAGTCACGACGTCCCTGCTGCACCCCTCGGAACGGGTTCTTCCTAAAGCAAGGGCTCCTCCAAAGGCGAGGGTTGCTGCGGAGACGCGGCGGTAGCATCGTCGTTGGCGCTTGACGCCGGCGGCGATCCCACCGCGGCGTTTCCGCCGCATCCCTCAAGCAGGCTTTCTCAAGGGCAGCGAACCGGGAGTACACCTCCGCCAAACGTTCCGAGCATGAGACCAAACGAAAAGCTAAGTGCTTGAACCTGAACGATGAACTCTTTAAGAACTGAACGTGACTGAACGCTGCCTCGCTAAGTGTGGCCCCAGAACATGCGCATGGCCGGGGTGTTAGAAGGACGCTTGCGGGGGGAGTGCGCTCCTCGTGCAGCTTCCGGGTCCGTCCGGGAGGGCATGGCTTGGAGTAGTTACCCCGCAAGTGGAGTGGCTCGCCGCTACTGCTTGACCCCAAGTCGGCACTGCGGGTCCGTCCTGGGTCCCTGGTCTGGTCAAGGGTGAGGCGCGCGAGCCCCCGGGAACACAAAGCACAACACGCAAAGGCTAAGGGAACTACCCCGCGAGGCAGCCCCGGGAACAAAGAGCAAAGATTAAGCAGAATTAAAGGGCTTGATTAACTAAGTAGCGAATGATTACATGACTAATAAAAATGTAATTGTTCAAACAGCGCGAAGTGCCACACTTGCAGGACGGAAACAAAAGATAAACAAGAAAGCAGCGAGGGCCGGCAGGAGACCGCGGCAACTAGTTGCCGGCGTCTTCCGCCGAGGGCTCCGGGGACGGCTCGGGGTCCAGCTTCCGCTGCATCCTCTCAACATCCTCGTCGACGAACCCACGCACCGTGCGGGTGTGGGTGGGCTCATCCTCGCTGTCCGACCAGGCGTCCAGCAGCGTCTCGAAGGGAAACTTCGGGCCCCGGAGGTGTATCCCTGGAAGGATCGTCCCGGCAACCTCCCGGGCGCAGTTGGCAACCTCGTTGGCGCCGAACTGGGCGATCCAGACGTCGAGCGCCGTGAGCTTCCCCACCGGGTCAGAGAATAACACAATCAGTGTCGAGACGTCCGTGCCGTCCACCGCCGCGGCGCACAGCTCGAACCTGTGCAGCAAGTCGCGCAGCGCCTAGGCGATCTTGAGCAGCTTCTTGGTCTCCAGGTGCCGCTGCCCGATCAGCGTGCCGTGGTGGAGCCGAGCATCGTGCGCAGCCTACTTGGCCTGGCGGAGGTGGCTCTCCAGCGTCGCGAGCTCCGTGGCCTTTACTGTGTTGTCCTTGCCGGCCTTGTCGAGCTCCACCCGGACAGTGGCCAGCTCGGTCTCGAGCCGGGCCGCTCTATCCTTGACGGCGCCGAGCTGGATCTCGTGCCGGGCCGCCGCGCCTACCGCGCTTTCGGTGGCCTTGACCTGCACCTCCATCTTAACGCGCAGGCCATGGATCTCCCCGAGGTAGTTGGCAATCAGATCGCTCTTCTCGTCGATCCGGGCCTGGGCGGCAGCGATCACCTCGCCGTGCTCCTTCTTGGTTGCCGCTTGAGCCGCCACCATCGAGTCCAGAGCTCCCTGGAGCTCGGCGCGCTGAGCCTCCAGTCGCCGGTAGAGCTCCGCTTCCGGGACGACCGGGGTGTCGGCATCCTCCAGGGCTTCCCGGGCAAGGCATGCCTCCTCTCTGGCGAGGCGCGTCTCCTCACGCAGCCGGGAGAGCTCTTGCCGCTCCTTCTCCACGGCTTCCCGCAGCTCGCCAAGCTGGCTCTTGGCGATTGCATGATGCTCCCTCACCTCGTTGAAGGAGGTGACGAAGGCTAGTTGCTGGTCCTTGACGGCGTCCAGGAACCGGTGTCCTCGCTCGAAGACGCTCGGATCCCAGGTGATGGGATTCCAAGCCACCTCGGCCAGGGTGCCGAGGTCAGTGTTGAAGGAAGCGGCCGACGACGACGAAGCCCTCGCCGCCACCGTAGAGCTGGTCAGGGGGTTGTCCACTTGTGCCAGGGCGTCCTGTCGCTCCTCCCCGGCAACCTCCCCCTCACCTGTGCCCGGGGACTACGGGGCTGCTGAGGTTGCCGCGCCCCCGGCAGGGGCCGTCCCTTGCTGGGCGGCAGAAGAATCCTCGCCAGCAGCGTCTGCGGCAGTTGGCGCGTCGTCGGGCGCCGTCCCGGTGGCGGCGGTGGTCACCGCTCCCGCCGTGGCCGGCACAGCAGGGCTTGGCGCGGGGGCCACTTCCGGCTCCTCCGCCGCCCCCGTGACCTCGACGTCGGAGTCGAGATCAACCACAGTAGCACCCGCATCTGGTGTGTGTGCACTCGGGCCTGCAGCAGTGGGAAGTGTGAGAAGCGAGAAGCTAAAAAGTTGCCCGGAGGCGGACAAGGGGGCTCAGGATGGTTACCTTGCAGGGCCGTTGGGCTTGCGGGGGGAGCCTCCCCACATCCTCCATCCCGGCAGGGGTCTCCAAGAGGCTTGCCGCGGGCGAAGTACCACCTACGGAAAAAGAAGGTACGGTTGTGTGATTAACTGACGATCGAAAATGCAGCAAAGGAGATAGGAAGGAGCCGTACCTGTTGCCGGCACCACCTCCGTTGGGGCTGGGTCGCCGGCAGGAGCGATGACGGCGCCGCTGGCCCCTGTACCGGTCGGGTCGGCAGCGCTGCCGGCGTCCGCGCGCGCCTTCTTGCTCGGCACGGCACTTGCCGGCGAATTGGCCCTCAGGGGGTTGCGTCGGAGCGCGAAGCCCCGAAAGACCCCCCGAGCGGGCGGGCCGTGGGCGCCCGTGGGGTTGCCACGGCCCGGGGCACCGCGAGAACCGATGACGAGGCCGTCACGACGTCGGGGGCTGCCCCCGGTGTGGCTGCCGCTACGGCCCCGGCAACTACTGCTGAGGTAGCCGCCGCCGAGTCGCTGGCGGTCGCTGCCGGGGTGGTCACCGCCGTGACTCTGGCAACCGCTATGGGTGCGGTCGCCGCCGAGGTGCCAGCGGACGCTCGTAGGGCGGCCGCCGCCGCAGAGCTGGTAACCGCCGCTGGGGCGGATGCCGCCGCAGCCGCCGTGGAGGTAGCCGCGGCCGCTGCGTGCGCCCGTGATCTTTGCATGATCAGGGGCGCATTGTCGCAGTCCTCATCGTCGTCGTCCACGAGGACGACTGCCTAGGACGCCGCAGGCCGGCCCGCCTCATCGTCCGAAGACCGAAGGGAGGGCCAGCTGATCTCCGACTCGCCCTCGCTCTCCTCAAGCACCTGCTTCCCGCGAGGTGCCGGCGGGGGAGCGCGCGGGGTCCGAGTGGGGGTATCGTCCATTAATCCCCACTCGTTGCAGGGCGGGAAGGAGGCGACGATGTCGTTGAGCCCCGCAACGCCGGCGTGGAGGGAGGTGACCCCCGGCGGTGACCCCCGGCGAGAACCCCGTAGCGGGAAGGTCCTCGCCGAAGATCCCCTTCACCCACACCTGGAGGGATTCCAGATCCACGCCTTCGCGATGGAGGCGTGTCCTGTCCCCGGGACCCGGGTACATCCACGCGGGCCGGGAGCGCAGTTGGAGCGGCGCGACGTGCCAGGTGATGAAGGTGCGCGCCACGTCGACGTCGGTGAGCCCGGCCAGCCGCAAAGCCTTGATCTTCTCCACGATGGGGAGGAGATTGGTGTCGCGGTGGTACCGATCCCACCAGCCGGTGTGGGGTTGCGGCAGCTCGGTGGGCGGGAGGATGAACTCCTCGGGGTCTTCTACACAGACCCAGAACCAATCACCCCGCCACTCCTTCTCAATCTTTTTCTCCGACCGGACGATGAACTTGGACTTCATCCGGTCGCGGGCGCGGAACACCACCCCCGTCGACATCGCATTCGCGTTATCGATCCGGGGGTAGAAGTAATGCCGGAACAGTGCCACCGACGGCATCACCCCGACGAACGCTTCGCAGAGGAATTGGAAGGTGGCGAGGAGGTAGAGCGACGTGGGGTGGAGCTGCGCCAGCCGCAGCTGGTAAGACTCCATCAGCGCGTGGAGGAACAGGAAGAACGGTGGCACCAGCCCGGTGAGGAGGAAGCGCCCAAACACCCGGAAGTCGTTTTCCTGGTGGTCGGCGCCCGCGGGTAGGATCCGGGTCTCCCCGTGCTCGTTGAACCCGAAGGCAACGGTGTGCTGGATCTTGGCCAGCGCCTCGCCGTTGTAGTCGGGCCGGTAGAAGGCGAGCGAGGCCCTCATCGCCCGCTTCTTCTAGTCTTTGTCGGCGCCGGCCTTGGCGGCCGCCTCGCTTTTGCTAGCCGCCGTTTTCTTTGGGGCCTTCCCCTCCTTTCCCTTCCTGGTGGTGGGGCACCATGGGGAACGGAGGCAGAAGTTAGCAAGAGCTCTTGGGCGCAAGATGCGAAGGAGTTGGAAGACGGAAATCACGCACCCGCTACTCCGTTCATAACGGCGGGGTACTTGGGATGGCGAAGAGACGCGGGCCCGAGATGAGTCGGGACCCACGCGTCGGTTGGGGCGTAGCCCGACAACCGACCGGGGAAAAGTTCGTCCGGTAACAGGTGTTGCTACCAGTGGGCTACTGTCGCACCAGTGGCACCTGGGGTACCACCGTTGCACGACGCGTGGGTCGCATCGCTGAGTTCCCAGGAGGATCTCGCCCAAGGCGGCAACGTACAGGCTGCCCGGCAAGCTACCAGCCCGGAAGGGCTAGCGGGGCTTCTGGGAATACTCCCACCTGGGCACCTCCCGGGAAGTCACTTGCCAGGAGGAGGGGTTCCCGGGCGCAGGTTCCCGCCTTGAGGACGGGGCCGAGCGAGCAGAGCAACGGCGCCACGTGGGCACGTGCCAGGCGCCCAGTGTGCAGTTTCGCCAGGGCAAGGAGTGAAGCGCACGGCGCATTTAAGGAGCCGACAGGAGGGGCGTTACCCGTTTAGTCAGGCGAACAGTGGCTGTCCAGTCCTATTTGCTAGGCCCTAGACCCCTAGCAGCGGGGTTGGCACTCATGCATGCATGCCAGCACACCGAGGAGGAGTTGCCCTAGCTCCTTGCTCGCCACTTGTAAACCATGCACCGTGACACCTGTGGTATCCCCTTGGCTTTAAAAGGAGGACCCCCGCCAACGGTCAAAGGGTTAGGTTCAGCTCAGTTCAGTCCTCAGTGGGTTCGTTGGTCCGTTTACAGAGCCGACTCCTAGTGCAACACCGACAGTAGCCCGAAGTAGAAAAGAGCACTTAGCCAAAAAGAGACTACCCGGGGCCTACCCCGGCAACCCTGTAAATAGCCGATTTCTCGGTAATACAAGCTCAGACAAACAGGACGTAGGATTTTACACCGCAACGTGGTCCGAATCTGAGTAAAAAGTGTGTGCATGTGCCTTTGGTAGTGTTCTTGGTGTATCTTACGCCTCGCATTGGCCCCATCGGCGATCGCCGGAGCGATCCCCGTAGCCCACTGCCGAATCTAAAACGGTGGTGCCCACGCACCTCCGGTATCGGAGCCCCGCGCGACGACACTGTTCCATTTGCCAAACCAAACAACATAGTAAAACCACTTTCGTATGAATGGAATGGAATGGAGTGGCCCATTCCATTCAACCTCGCTCCCGAAGCAAACACAACCTAGGTCCCGCAGCTAGCCTCCTCGGTCTTAATGCATCGGGAGATTAACATGGGGCAAAAGCGCTGCTATAAGTACGATCTTGTCTGCTTATCTGTACGATACTAGCACGCGATCCTTTCTTTGCCATCCCCGTTGTGTTTTGCTGCCGATAATTTTTCAATGAAACAATTCGGTTTGCAGTATTCTTTGTTTCTAGATTTTTCAAAAAACATTATAGAAAAAATGTACAGACATTTACAATATCAAAAAATATACTACTAAGATACATATCTTGTCGGAATTATAAAACTATCTAGCTGGTTATGCGCCATAAAATAGGCTTCGTAACGTCCCCACCAACTCCCGTAGAAAAATAAGAGTTCCACATTGTTCATCAAAATGGGCAACTACAATAGGTTTCATAAAATATCAAGCTCAAAAATCACGCCGCCATGCCCCACGCCACTGCCCATTTAAAAAGAATATGAGTTGCGCATTTGTAATAAAAAATATGCAACTCAGCTACTACCTAAATATCCATGGATTGGGATTGTGTATGATTCTTTTCAATTTGTCAAAAAGAACATTCGACAAAATGCTGATCTTATAAAAAAACCGAGAGCGTCAGTTGCACATTGTTCATCACAATGTGCAACTGAGCTAGGTTTCGTAATCCGCAGCATGCCGCTGCCGTTCACGACCTACATGGGTTGGGGCACGTAGGAGCGGACGTCGTGAATCTCCGGGTCGAACCCTTCGCCAAAGCCATGAATAATTTGTATAGATTTAGTAAAATTTTATGAAGTTTGTCTTCAGAAAAATGTACAACATCTTATATGGAAATGAAAGGTAGTATTACCGATCAACTTTAATGTGCTCAAACACAAAAATGAAAGAAAATTTTGGGCAACCATGGTCAAAACCAAATTAGAGTTGCGTGTAGTTTCTAAAATATGCATAAGCAAGGTTCTTATTTTAAATCCGATCAAATCTTATGATCATCATGGACTTAGATTTAATGAAATCATAGTCGTCTAAAATTTAAACCGGTAGGGGCCGAATATATACAAGGAAGTCATTTGGGACTTAGACTTGTAGTGCCCAAATGGGCAAATAATTACACGAACAATGTTACGCAATCCATTTCTTGATCAATTTTGAACAGAACTAGACACGTCACGTGTTTGATGTATGTAAACTCCTCACCTCAAATCCCCCAAGAAATGAAAGCCATGTATGTAAACTCTCTACCTATTCCTCCCGTGCACCTTTGAGATTTGAGAAATGATAGCTAGCAGCTGACTGATTGCTGCAGGTTAATTATAGCCAGCTTGGTCACTTTTTCTCACCGCCTCCAGAAGGAAGGGCGACGGCACCGTCAGGGCCGTCAAGAAGAACAAGAACCGTCGTCAGACCTAGTTCAGACCTCAAGGCTGTTGAGGTCCCCGCCTACTGCTGCTTCGAGTACCCCGTCGGTGCCTGACCTGTCCGCACCCCCACCCCTTGTTCTTTTCATTCTTCGTCCAATCATCTGATATGTTCCTCCCCAAAGTGCAAGGTAAAGAAATGTCTTTTGATGCTGCAGACGAAGGTAGTGGAATTAAGTGTAGGCTATTTCCTGGATCTTGGAACATGAGCAATGTTGCGATTTATTATCTCCCGTTCTGTTCGAACAATTAGTGATGTGTGTGTGCAGATTCTGAAATACGAGCATTGATTCATATATTTGAACAATTGGTGATGTCTGTGTGTGCAGATTCTGAATACGAGCAATGATTCATGTATTTGAACACAAATTTTTTGAGGGAAAACAGGAGGGCATAGACATGCTGCAAATTATATAAAATAAATAAGGTAAATATGTACAACTCATGAAAAATTAAGGAAAACTTATAATCCAGAGTGCGCGCAGATTCTACAAGCAACGATTCATTTATTTGAAATGAATACTTCCTGAAATATGAATGTTTCTGATATATGAATGCTTTCTAAAATACGAGTCACTTGTCAATGCATTCTGAAATCTGATTTTCAGACTTTCTGTGATAAAACATTCCAAAATTGACATTAACAGTAAAACTTGATGCAATTGATGTCAAAGGGCATTTCAGTCCAAAATACGAGTCACTTGTTGATGCATTATGAAATCTGATTGTCAGACCTTTTGTGATAAAACAATCCAAAATTGACATTAACAGTAAACTTGATGCAATTGATGTCAAAGGGCACCACAGTCTTTTTCTACTCAAAAGTTGTATTTCCATAAGCTGAAAAGAAGGGGACAAAAAAACTTCACGGAGCTTCATGTGACACCAGCATCCCTCAGAAATTCCGTTGAAGCTGACTTCTGGAGAAGCTAAAAGGGGGCCATATGTGCATGAAGCAAACAGGTGGGCCAAACCTTGGAATCTCAGCGCGCTTTAACAGCTCAAGAGCTTCGCGCCCAAACCCTAGTGTGTATGATGACACCCAGGGGGTGGTGGCTGATACTTCATTGGTAAACCCCCATCATTACAAGTATAATCGGCTTACATACTTCACGGTCGGCTGAGCTTCTCTAAAACAAACAAGTTCAGTTTTACAAAACATAAGCTTAAGACGAGATAAATGTTTAAAACAGCAACAGAACAATACGATGAACCGAAATACAGTACAAAACGATCACGAACACACGCGAGGTGTAGGTCGATGACAAGCTCACATAAGGGAATATATCAGTACAACTGATTCTCCATGACCATCACATCGAACGGCAAAGCAAATCGGATCTCACCAAGGCAGCTAGCCCATCATAAGCAAGCTCGGATGGTAGGTGGCCAAGGCAACTCGTACGCGTAATCCTGAGATGGAGGCTTGCCCCGGAGCGCTTCTGGCAAGACGCACGACGAGAGCTCGCCGGCCTCTTTGTCGAGAGCAAGAGCAACATCACGGTTCACAACCGTCCAGTAGGCGCACCCCGCGGTGCTCCCTGCGAAGATGGCCAGCGCCGGGGCCGTCCAGTAGTCGTTGCGGAATACCACCGTGCTGCCATGCGCGGAGGAGGTCCAACGGCCACCACCGGCGGACGAGAACGCGTACGCCTTGGCAATGCCATCACGATAGATCACGCACGTGGCCCTAAAATTTGACAAGCTGATGCGCGCACCTGCCGCGTCGTCCTCGCCGTCGAGGAGGAAGGAGCCCAGGAAATAGCATCGGCCGCGGAACCACGCCGAGGCAGGGACCGTCTTGTAGCGCCGTGCGAGGGGGTCGCAGACGACGAGACCTAACGGCGACGCCAAGTCGTGTGTGGCGCTGAAGCGCGCAAGGAGCAGGAGCCCGCCCCGGACGTCGGCCAGCTCCCACTTGGACTCGCCGTATTCCGTCGGCGGGAGGAAGTCGAGCTCCAGGAACCCTGGGGCGACGACCTCCTTCCAAGGTGTTGACGAGGAGGGAACGAAGTGAGGATAGCGCCCGGGCGGACGCGTGGTGAGGAGGGGCTCGTCGACGCTGTAGTGGCCAACGACGTGGGAGGGTGGCGCGCCGTGCTGAGAGCAGACGACGCGGAAGACGTCCGACGCGATGGCGCGGCGCCAGCGCCTGCAGGCGGACGCGGCGCGCACGAGGTCGACGGGCGAGGTGAGGCAAAGGAACACCAGGCAGAGAAGCTCGTCCGGGATGGCGTCGGCCTTGTCCTCCGCCGCCGATTTGCTCTGAGGATTCTGCTTGCGTTGGCGGCGGCGGCGGCGGCGGCGGCGGCGGCGGCGGCGGCCGTCCCCCATGGTATTGGCCGGCTGAGGAGCTAGCCCTAGATTCGGTTTGTGTGGCCTCTTTTTCGAACCCGGAAGGACCCGGCCGGAACCGGTTCAGTCAAAAGGGTGCCCTCCCGTGTCCCGTCCACATATATACACGGACCCCTGCGTCCTGGAAAAATTACAGGTACCTAGGAGAGCCTTTGATGAGCTAATTAGGGAGAAGTTAGACTAGTTTAGCAAATGGAAACGCTCTGCAAATCCCCTTCGATCTGCACGAGCTCCCAGCTACGGGTGCAAATGAGTCGAGTTTGAGCGAGCTGCACTGAGCTCGACTCAGCTCATATTACAAAACGAGCGAGTTCAATCTTACTCGAGCTGCAGGTGGAGCCGCAGAGTTAGTTCACATTCGGCTCGTAACGGTCTCGAGTCGATCTCGAGCCATTTTCGAGTTCTGATGAAAATTTAGAAAATTCTTGGTTCACTCCAATACTCCAAGCAGGTAACTAAAGGGATCACAAATGCAATGTCCCGTTACTGGTGGGGAGATGATGATGACAAGAAACATATGCACTGATTTGCGTGGTGGAACCCCAAGAAAAGAGGTGGTATGGGGTTTAGAGATTTGCCTTGTTTCAATTTGGCCATGCTCGCTCGTCAGTGTTGGCGTCTTTTGTGCGAGCCCAATTCCCTGTGTGCCAGAGTTTTAAAGGCAAAGTATTACCCTTCGGGTGATTTACTAAAGGCAGAACTGAAGAAAGGCTCTTCTTATACGTGCCAAAGTATTTGGGCTGGGATTCAGTCTTTCAAGAAGGGATACATTTGGAGAGTCGGTGATGGATCTAGCATTGATATTTGGAATGATCCTTGGATCCCTAACAGCCCGTCTAGGAAGGTTATTGCTGCCCGTGGTAATGTTGTCTTCACCCGAGTCTCGGAACTTATTGATCCTAACTCCGGAGCCTGGGATGAAGAGCTTCTGCGGACCTTTTTCTTCCTGTTGATGTGAATCGCATTTTGCAGATCCCTTTGGCTGTTAATATGATGGAAGATTTTGTGTCTTGGAACAATACAAAGAGTAGTGTGTTCTCTGTGTGATCTGCTTATCACACAGAGTGGAATCATCAACCTGGTAGAAAGATTGCTCACACTAATGGCCAGAGTGCTTCCGAAGTAAATCATGTCTGGTCCAAGATTTGGGAGTTGAAGGTCTCGGCTAAGGTAAAGATTTTTACCTGGCGTTTGCTGCATGACACGATTGCTTGCAACTGTGTTCTTGCCAATCGCCATAGTATTCCTAGTAGTACCTGTCCCTTGTGCAACATTTTTTTGTGAGGATACAATGCATCTATTTTTTAAGTGCTCCCGAGTTGCTGAGATATGGGAGAACTTGGGGATGTTGGAGTCCATTAATTCAGTTGCTACTGTCGACAAAACGGGATCTGAAGTTATGGAAGCTTTCTTACTCCAGAACGATGCAAAGGCTCCTTTGTTGGATGTTGCCCTGAAGGAGCTCCTTGTTACTGCATGTTGGTATTTGGTATGCTTGGTGGGAACGACGCCGTGGTGAATCAATTTCTTAACCAGCCCGTTCTGCACATGCGATTTCGTCTATGGCTTTGAACTTTTATAAAGCCAGGCAAAAGAAGACTGGTATCAGGCGACACGGTTGGGAAAAGCCGAAGGAAAATTACATTAAAATCAATGTTGATGCTAGTTTTATTGCAGATGATGGTGTCGGAGCTACAGGTGCTGTTCTTCGGGATCATCATGGTGTGTTCTTAGCGGGAAGTTGTCTTGGCATTATGAACATCGCAGATGCCCCTACTGCAGAAGCTCTAGCAGTTAAAGAAGGTCTCGCTCTTGCTGGACAGATTGGCTGTTCGAGACTGGTCGTTAGCAGCGACTGCTTGAAGTGGTGCAGGTGATGCAAGATGCAGGTAATTCGATTGGCACCGCGACAGCTATCTATGAAGAGTGTGCTTTTTTAGCTAGGGGTTTTACCCATGTCGTTTTTGAACATTGTCCCCATGAGAGTAATGTTGTAGCTCATAGTTTAGCTAGACACGCGATTGGATCTCAGCGCATTGTTTGGCTTGAGGATCCACCGCCTTTTATTTCTGGTTTGCTCGCCAATGATGTAAGTTTATTTGCAAATCAATAAAGTTGCCATGATGGCTTTCTCTTAAAAAAAACATGAGTATTTATTCGCTATTAAGCCAGAGACTTTAGGCCACAACACAATTCAACAACAATAACCACACAAAAAGCATAATAAAAACTTAACATTTAAAGGTAGCAGAGGTTCATACACACCAAATATTTAAAGTGAATAAAAAAGAGCACAATAGTTCATAAATGTATCGAATTGCACATGTTGCGATCTTGGAGCGGTGACAGGACTCAACGGATCCATTTCATTCCAAAAAAGGATATTGTATTTTTTTTCACTCTACTACAAAATTAACATACTTATTGTGTTAATTCGAGCTATGATGAGTCAAATTCGAGAGTTTTGGCTCAGACTCAATCCGTTTTTCAACCGAGCTCTGCAGCTCATTTAGTTTCGAGTCGATCTCGAATCGAGCGAAAATACGAGTCGATCCCGAGCAGCTCACCAGCCTCGAGCTTTTTTTCCCAGCCCAGCCTCATCTCCGTCTGTACGTCTGCCGGCTGTGCGTTCTTTGTCCAAGAAATAATTACAAGAACAATGATGCGCACTCCATTTCTTGGTCAATTTTGTAAAGAACTACACACGTCACATGTTTAATGTATGTAAGGTGTAAACGCCTCACCTTCAAAGCCCCCCACACAACACCAGCCATGTCCCTTTGTCCGTCAACTCTCTACCTATTCCTCCGGCCCGTGCACCTTTCAGATTTGAGAAAATGATAAGCTAGTAGCTGACTGATTGCTGCAGGTTAATTGCCAGCTTGGTCACTCTTTCTCACCGCCTCTGCTAGCTAGCCAGAAGAATTAAACCAACTCAGTGGAGTACACATGTGCCATGGAAGCAAGCAATGAACTGAATTAAGGAGGGCTAGCCATCGTGATGAGGTTTGGTGGAGTTGACAAGGCTGGCGATCCTGATCCTGGGCTTGGAGTAGTCGCCGGTGAGCAGCTTGGAGGCGATGATGGAGTTGGCGACCTCGGTGAGGTGGACGCCGTCCCAGTTGATGAACCGGGCGTCGATGTCGCACAGCTGCATCTCCCCCGACATGCACATCTTGAAGTGGTTGTAGTTGTATGGCGGGCCGCCGTTCCCGCAGCACGCCATCAGGGGCTTCTCAATCCCTGCACACGCACACAACAAAACTCCAATAAGCATATATATTTTGCTCAAGAACAGAGCAAAACCTTGCACGAAGAAAGTAAAAAAGAAGAATGAAGTTGTTATGTACGCACCGTAGCGTGTGTGGTTGGCGACGAGGTCGTACTTGATGGCGAACAAGTCGGTGAAGACGATGGTGGCGTCGGCCATGCGGTTCCGGAGCAGGCCGCAGGACTCGGAGAGCTTCCCGTTGAAGGCCTTGGCGACGGCGTTGTAGGTGGTGAGGCAGCCGTTGGCGTCGAGGTCGCTGTCGTCGTCCCTCGGGATGGACAGCTTCTGCGGCAGGCAGCCCAGCGCCCCCGTCCCGTGGATCCAGAACTTCCTCGCGCCGTGCGCGTACAGAGTCTGACATGCAAAAAGTGTCAATACTATACAGTTTGTCCTTCTTAATGGAGTACTCAGAGAACAGAAGCACATTTAGGTTCTTTTTTATACCTCAATAGAGAACTTGATGGGAGCAATTATAGATGGGATCTTGGCGAGCACTTGGTCGTAGGGAAGGTGGAGATAGGCAGACAGGTCATTGTGCCCAATGTCTATGGCGTAGATGGCGTTCCTGAATCCTTCATGGTCAATCGGGGTCCGCTCGCCTGCATCGCATCTCACACCAATCAATCAGATCAAAGCTTTTGTAACACTTGCGTTTTATTTATTTTTCTTGTCTTGGAGATTCTCTTTCTACTTTATACTGTATTGGTTGGGGAGTAGACTGAACTGGAGTATTCTTCTGTAAGACTGACTTTGCAGTTGCAGCTCAAGACAAAACACTCTGAATATTCATACGAGTACATGACAAAATTTGTGTGCAGTGTCATATCAATATCACTGATTTATTTCTCTAAGAGTCTAGCTGTGAATTAGGTGGGAACATGTACCTTCATTTTAAACGTTCAATCATGATGTATACCGTATACAGCATGTGCTACTGCCCATGTTGGGATAGTCTGGGACCATCAGTGCAATAAGCTTCTGCTTAAGTCAAGTCTCAGCACAAGTGCTCAACAATCTTATATTGTAAGTAAGCCAAAATATTCTTATTCTAAAAGCGACATGTAAACCGAAGCCAACACACAGTCACACACACAATAAGCTAAAACATTTCTTTCCTCCATAACATTTCCCCGCAGTTGCTAAAACACTAATTGTTTGTCGTTGCCATTGTCTTATCAGTTCATAATTCAAAAGCAACTTTCTACAAAGCAGCTCTTAATTAATGTGTGGGCATCGTGAGCGACAAACCTTTGTGGAGGAGCTCGAAAGATCTGGTTCTGAAGTAGAGAAACTGATGCAGCTGCACGTCCAGCGAGAAGGGGGATCCTCCGGGCGTCGCCGTCGATCCGCCGATGGCAAAGTTGACGCCGTTTCTGAAGTCCGAGCCCAGCGCCTTTAGATACGGGCTCAGATGAGGCGTGTTCAGGCTCTCACCTGAAATTTAAATGGTATCATCAACAAATAAATATTTCGACAGAAATCCTTTTACCAAGAAAAAGGTATCCGTCGCCATATATGCAGAGTGCAATAGTGGTGAATCGCCACAAGATATTGAGGCAATGATTTGTCCCTGTTGGGGACGGTTCCCCTATGTGCAAGCTTACATGTGGAGTACCCATCTTACAGCATAAATCACCTTTGTGATCCCATTATAGGTGATGCTTCGCTTGTCAACATATATACGTGTCATCTTCACCTTTTGTACCCGTCCCTTTCGCTTCATTGCTTTTTAAACATGTTTATGATCTTGCTTTACTTTTCTTAGGTACTGTCTTTAAAGCTGCCCTTTCTTCAAAGTTTCAAAAAAAAATGTAGTCCCACTTTCTTCAAAAAGAAACAAACGCAACTCTTGTTTAGATCTGTCCACACCGGGCGACACTGGTGTGATCATGATTTATTTGTTCTTAAATAAACTATTGGTTTCCCCATTACTCCCTGTCTTTCCTTTTTAACATGTCCAAGATCTCACATTGCTTTTCTTATCATGATGTTTTGATGTTTGGGACTTGCTAATAACTAGTCGAGTGTCTTTATTTGAAAATACTACAATATCTATACATATGAAAATACATGATTTCTATTATAAGGTATAAGGGAATTTGAGTATATTATACTTCCTCCGATCTAAATTAATTGTCGCATCTTTGTCTAGATACGCATATATCTAGACACGTTTGAGTGTATAGGTGCATGCATATCTATACAAAGTTGCGACAATTAATTTGGATCGGAGAGAATGTGACATGAAAAGATTGTACATTTACTTGGAAATTTTGTCAACCCTCTCAGTCATTAGATCTCTATCCAACCACCGGTATTACCCCTCTATCCCTCTCTTTGTCTCGACAAAAAGATCATCGATCATAGTCTCCTCCTCCGCCGCTCTAAATATGGGAGCTTGCGGCCGACGCTCAGTGACTTTGGGTGTCTGCCCACGAAGCTAGCCCACTAGGTTGGCCGGAGAGGAAAAAGGAGCAGGGACCAGGGAGAGAGCATGGGGAAGAAAGATCATAGTCGGCTGGAATTGAACGAAAAAAAATCCTGTCACTAAAGCTTTTTTACTTAACTTTATCATATTTTTGCTTTCTGTAAACAGAAAACAATGAATTAAACTCGACATTTGTTCAAATTCCATAAATTTAAAAATAGACCCCAAAAGTAGCTAGTGTGTGTGAGTTCTACTTTTTTTTTTTTACTGTAGCTGGAATGAGCCAATCTAGCGGTCGTCAAAGGACAGTTAAACGTTAGCGTCAGTAGAGAGGAGAGCTAGCTAGCAGAGGAACTGAAGCTAGCAAATCATGGGGATCGAGTTTTGGTAACTCACAGATGAAGTCGATGACGAGGCGACCGTCCGAGAGCCGTCCGGTGGGGCGGCGGAAGTAGGTGCGGCCCTCCGGGAGGTTAATGTTGAGGCCTTTGGCGGCCGCCATGCCGCCCGTGTCGGAGTTGGAGTCCCCGAAGTTGAAGATCACCACCGGAGACCGGGCGGCAGTTCTGTCGTCGCTGCAGGCATCCCCGGCTGCACGGCCGGCAACGGCGACTTGCCCGGCGCCGACGAAGGCCGTCCCGTAGCCGCCGACCGCCGCCACGGCCGCCGCCGCCGGCATGTACTTGAGGCAGGCGACGACGAGCACGGCGGCGACCGCGGCCAGCAGCACGTAGTACTGCAGCCGCAGGCTGATCTTGGCCGCGCTCACGCTGCTGCCCCCGCCGTTCATCAGGCCGCCGCTGGTCATCTATCCCCCCAGCTGATTCTTCTCCGTCTGTCTCGCACCCGACTAACAACCCGAGCGGTAGTATTCTGAGCCAGGTCCTTTGCTCTGCTTCCTCGCTCGGTCGCGCCCGGGTATCTAGCCAACGGACTCGCCAAGTGTGCGGTGGAAGCGTATGTGTTAATAATGTGTGTTTGTGGTTGTGTACCAGCGTATATGTAGGCAGGTGACGGGTCTCGCTCCTTCCGTGTCCTTTGGGAGAGATGCGACCGATGCGATGCATGGCTTGTCACACATCTCATCAAAGTGGTGGGATCGGCAAAAGAAAAGAAACCGCAAAAGGGGATCGTTTCGTTCTTTGCTAGGTGCTGCTTCCGCGGGACGCTACCCGGATCCATGATCCATCGAGACCCCCTGCTTGCGGTGCAACGGCGACGGGGCATCGGCCCCTGTGGACAAACAAAGCGTCGGTTAGGTGCGAGGGCGCGGCCAGGAAGCAACAGAGGGCGCGTACAAGGCATTGCCGGGCCAGGACCATTGTCCGGTGAGTCCATCATCCGTGTGTATGTACGCTTCGGTCCGTCTTGGGACCCGTTGCTTACGAGTGCGGGTTGAGCTGGCGTACACGACAGTTGGTTGCAAGCGTCTTTCTTTCGGCCATTCATGGCTGCGAGGACGGATCCCTGTGCTCCGCCCAGCCGCCTAGGACAGCCAGGTTTCGGTATCGGACATGCTAAAAAGTGTAGTAGGGGAGGGGGATCCTTGTCTGGCATGGTGACCTGACGTCCAGACCACACAGGCACAGATGTGAAGGTCAAGTCTACACAACGAGCGGTGGCCACAAATGTGCGTGACGACCATGATCGGCGTGGGAAGGCAGCTCGCTCGTCTCGGCAGGTGCACGACTGCATCTCGGCCCAGCCGAGAGGTGCACCGACAGGAGACCCGTTTCCTTCTTCTTCTTTTTCCTATACAGAAAATTTACGTTTTTCTACCGTCGGGAAGGATCAACGCGGCAGGTCCATCGGCTCCGCACATCACATCGCGTAGGGTGAGAAGTACAGTAGGCAACAGCACCGTCTGGATATGCGCGGCTACTCCTTTTGATTAATAAAGACAATTCTACTAAATCCGTCCAACAACAATAGGAGACGAGACGTATTAACTTTTTTTTGCCACTGCTTTGACCACAAATTACTCTATTAATATATAATTATTAAAGATATTTGATTATGATTATGATGACATTAGTCACGTATTCATGAAGTAAGCCCCCGTACTGTTGGTCGGAGGGAGTACATTTGATGTGCGGCATTTTGAAGAAACATTGCACATCAAACCAATCTGGCCTCCAAAGAGTTCGTCTGACTAGGCGACACTCGATTTCAGTCCTAAATTAAAACACGCAAAACAGGTCTGCGATACCTAATGCAGTACGAGCAAACAAAATTTGATAGTTGGCCCGTCTGACTTCAGGGCAACACGACAAAGGGAGTATCTCAATTCTCAATGCATTCGGAGTGAGCACATGTGCAACGAGGGGGCAAAACCTGACATCCAAAGTCCCCAGTTACTTTCATCTTCTTCTTTTTTCTAAGCGTTCAGGCGAATACATCTTGCACTGTCATTTCCATTCTATCCAAGAACAAAGAGCAAAACTGTTGGGAAAATTGTCGATCTTTTTTCTTGACCAGAAAAAACTAAAATCTAAAATACTGGTTTTTTCTCCTTTTCATTGCCCTTCAACTTGGGCAACACTGAACTGCAGACATGCATCCTTCCATCCGGCGAGGAATAATACCTGGAGCACGGCAAGAATTAGAAGACAACGTTCGCAAAAAGAGAACTCCCAACTACACAGCAGATTTGTTGACCCTGATTGGCAATGAGCCAATAGTCAGAACATCAACCAAGTGACTTGTATCGTCCGCCTTCCTTGCCTTGGAACTGATAGTAAGAGAACCAATTTTGGTAACAATTGTTTCTTCTTCAGGTGTCCCCAAACTGACAATTGCCGGACTAACTTTAACTCCATTTATATGCTTTCCAGGTACTTTTGATGATCCATGTACAGCACCATCAGGATTCTGTCTAGGGGATTCCACCTTCTTCCAGTATTGTTGCTTCCCATCCAGATTTGTCTTCGAGGTTAAAGATTGTGGCTGGGTAGTTGAAGTTTTTGCCACTTTTTCATTACCCTGCTTGCCATTACAGTGGTTTTCTTGATGACCATTTTCTTTCCCATCCTCGCTAGGGAGTTGTTTCTCAACAGCTTCTATGCATGGATCCTGATGTTTGGTCACACAACAGTCATGTGGCTTCTCCGATACATTCTGTATCTCTGCCGTTCTGTCTAACAGCACACTGCCTAATTTTGGCTGCTGAGGGTCAGAGGCATCCTTTCTCTGGTGAGAGACAGGCACGAAATCTGGCGCATTATGACTCAACTTGGACCATCTATGCTGCTTAATTCTTGCTTCATCATCTTCATATCTCATAAAATCATCAAATAGACACTCCCTCACTTTGATATCCTTCAAGATCTTGAGCATAGATATTCCAGGAATGTACGGTATCTGCAGTTCAAACATAGGTCATGAGAACGAATAAACAAACTTTGATATACTAAATTGAAACTGGTATTCACTATGGAATTTCATGGAAAGAAACAGGCTTCACACAGCATATGCAGTAAATGGATGGGTTGCAGCAAAAGTAATGTTATAACTAATACTTACTTCTTGCGTATCTCTGCTGTGTGTGACAGGCTTGTTTTCATTGTTCTGCAGCAAGATATGTTGCAACGTATAGTTAGGCACATCTTTGATGATGTGCCATCTTACAGGAAAGCTACCGCTCCATTTATCCTGGCACCAGAAGTCCATGTCCTTATGAAAATCAACAGGACCAACCATCTCAGCCATGCCACAAAAGTGGCCACTACCATTCACCTGATAAATCGTGTCTCAGATTAATAACTGAACTTGAAGCAAAATACAATATTTTCAAAGATGGAAGGTTGAAAAGTTAAAGCTACTCACCGAGAAGAACAGAAAAACTGGACACTTTGTAGAGTTCCTCCTAGCTATTCTGTCAGCATCCCTATATGCACCATCCAGCTTGCTGTTTCCACTGGAGGAACTTGACCATACACCATACTTAATTGACTTGTGGATATCAGCCTCGCCTATTGACTTGATAACGAAGAACTTTGCATAGGGATAGTCCACTCGGAGATCATTGCCGTTATACTGGTCAGGTCTTATAAGGATTGTCCCATCTGAATTGCCAACAATAACCCTTGATGTGTAGGATTTTGCAACTACGGCTGATGACCTTTGACCACTGGGTTTCTCCGTATTACTAAAACTATGTTCATTCAGCTGACCACTCGACTTGGGAGTAGGCTGAAATTTCTCAGCTGCAGCCCACTTCTGAGGATCAGATCCAACACATGCAGCACAATTGTCTCCAGATAATTTAGCCGTTGGTGAATGCTTGATAGCTGGCATAGCCCTATCAAATGTATCTGTAGATGCCTAATCATGAGAACAATGTTTGTCAGCTCAGAGTAGATATACATAAGTTCAACACCAAAAGAAACGGGCAAAGTAAGAACCAATTCTGATATCAACCGTAAGAAGATTTTAAAGAAAGTGCTTGGCCCAAAACTATGCTCAAATAACAAGCAAAAACATAACACCAGTACAAAATTATGATTTGTACTTAAAACATATATACATATTTGATGGAAAAATATCTCAATCTGCTACAAAACTGTGCTCAAATAACAGGCGAGAAAAAAACAGTTTGACAATGTTACTAAAATGCTAAACCACTAACATCACATAAGAGAACAATTGAAATGAAGTCCAACAAGAAGTTGTGCATTTGTCTACCTGTGAAGTATGAGGAGGTCGAACAGACACCATTGGCGCTTTTGCAAGCTCTTGCTTCACTGGAAGTGGATTATTAACCATTGGTACCATTGTATGGTTCTGAAACTGCTTTGAAGAGACAATTGTGGATTGTATTGGTGGGTTCAGGATAACATCATTTTTCGGGACAATAGGGGCAATCGAAGGTAGTAAATGGTTTGTTGACGTTGCAACATAACCTGGCATACTTGGAATGAATGTAACACTTGATGGATGGAGAGGTGTGGCTGTGTTTCCTAGGACACCATCTTGTGAATAAGGAAGAACAGATGGGATGTAATAGGATGAGGGGACCATTTGGCATGTAGGATCACTATCAGCGACATATTCTTGTGGCAGAAATGAGCTATCAACTATGAAAGAAGGATCTATAGGGTAAGGGCTGTAGGAAGGATGAACTGAACCATTGTCAGGAGTAGCATAGTAAACACATTGTGTGCCTTCAGGCTGGAAACCCTGCAAGAGAATCATACATGTTAAAAATGCACAAAGATAGAAAGAGCAAGCACTGAAGAACTTTGCCATTTTGCACTAACCGGATAATAAACATCTTGAGCCTCATAACCGACAGAGTTATGGTGGTTATACCAGTCCAGATGTGATCCAACCTCTGCATTTAATAGAACTACGTATCACAATCTGATGGCACAGCTAAAAAGATTGCACCGTAAACAGATAGCGTAAGGCAAGCCAGCTGCAAGTTCAAAATTACCTGCATAACCATATGGGTATGTGTTTCCAGTAGCAGGAACATAAACATTTTGTCCATACATCACTTCAGGGGTCATTTCCATCCCTATATAGTTGACAATTAGGAATGGAACGTCTCTCACTCTACTGAAGTGTATAAACTTGGCTGGAACAGTAATATTAAGAATGTTACTGAATAATTAACAAATGTAATTCACAGAGATAAATGAAGTTCATGAAATAAAAAATATACAGCAAGGTAAACTCCATTAACAGGTTAGGTGATATGAAACATTTAACGAGACCTTCTCCCGAGGGGTTGCTTGGGATGTTGTATTTTTTGTGGGGAGTCTGGTATTAAGTCCCAACTTTGGAGGGGGATGAACTAAATACCAGCCCCTTCCAGAAGAAAAATAACAATCAAGCAGGTCTAAATTGGTTAAGCTGGAAGGCAACATCCAATCAAGTCTTCCGATTTTACAGGTTGGTCATATAACAATTAAACAAAAGGTCTCATTTTCCAGGTTGGCCATATAACAATTAAACAACAGGTTTCCATCCTCTCTAATTGATGATTTTAGCGCATTCATGTATGGTTTGGTCAAGTTTATAAACAGGGCCAATTATCTTCCTCGTTATGAATTGCAGGAGCACCCTGCCCTTTAAAGGTTCTCAAAAGAAAAAGAATTGATAGACAAAATCGGCATTCTAGTTCTAGCAAGGCAATCATGGTGACAGATAGTAATAGATAAGTATAGAACATCCAAAGGATCGACGTGTCCAGTTAGTCGTCTTCTCAAAGTAAGTTGATCAAAAACATTAGTCAGGTGTGTCCAAAATTTGAACCCTTCTATGATGCTAACATGTATACAACCAAAATCGAAGAGAACAGGCAAAATTCATATCCAAGACCCAGAACCACTTCATAGAATTTATTGCGTACATAACAAAATATAGGTTTTTTTGCGAGCGTAAGTATCAGCTCTGGGAAGTAGAACATGAATTTATCCATAACAGGTAGGTGCCCACATCATGAAACCCAGAAGTTTGTATCAACCTGATTTTACCACCTATAGAAAAGATAACAATTTCACCATAATTTCAGTGAAACAAGTCACTTAAGTTACCAATTAGGCATCCCAATTATAAATCGACGCAACAGTATAATCTATCTGTTCCCTCGCCTAAGAAAACCTAAAACAATCCACGAAAGCTGAAAAAACAGATCCACACGCCAATACATCAAGGAAAACCTAGATCCGAAAATCATGCGCCCGCAAAACAGAAACCGGATATGCCACACCGAAAACCTAATCCTCCTCACCCCACCCGAAGACAACTAGATCCACCCCTATGCGATCCCGACAAGCCACACCAGGGAGAACTCGGCGTCAATACGGCCGGCCAGAGGAGGCATGCAGACAAGGATCAGATGGTTAGGGCTTGACGAGAGATAGGAGACTCACCGGTGACGAGGTAATGATCCCGCCTTGACTCGGGTCGCCGGCGGCGCAAACCCTAAACCTAGGGGACGCGAGAGGCGGCGGCGAGGCAGGCGAGGCGAGCGAGGGGGGAGGAGGAGGGGGAGGCAAAGCGGGAAATGCGATGCGAGGGTCGAGTTGGAGACGAGTTTTATTTTCTCTCTCTGGTCTCCGTTTCTCGCCTATTTATTTTGGCTTTTGTTTTGTGATTTGGCAGTTGTGCCCTTGGTATGAGGCGGTTCAGAACAGCGTGTACGGTTCGTATGACACATGGAGCCCGGCTGTCGTGTCACGTAGGGTTGCTTTCACATGAGGGATCCGCTTTCGTGCCACGGAGGAACCCATTGGGTATACTTACGTTTTTTTCTTTTTTTGATTGATGGGGACACGTTCTCCGAAAGGACGGAGAGAGCGGCTCTGTACGCATGACAGTGGGTCCCGCTGGCACCACTACAACCCGTGTTTGGGCATGGAGGCATGGACGCTCGAATAGTTTTTGTTTTTTTAAATCAGACGCTCGAATAGTTCGGCTCCGTGCCAAACAGATCCCCGCAACGGGCCAATGGCTGCACTCGGTACTCGGCTTTTCTCTTCGTGGGCTCCTTCGAAAAAAGGCCGGCTTTTCTCCTCGTGAGGCCATGACAGTCCACGCGTATTTTCTATTGTATTAAGGATGTGTATAATGAGGTGACGTTAGTATTTTTTTAACGATGTCATTTAGGATGTGTGAAAGAGAGGGAAATGAAAAAAAGTAGCTTTCTCTTAGCTAAACGACGATTTTTTCACAAGAATGATAAGTCAAAAAAGACAAATTCGTCATTGTAATAGATTTCACATTTTCTTAACATTTACTTATTTAATTTTATTCATCTAACCATTAATTGTAAGATAAGGCAATAAGAGATGACCTATTGTAAATATGTTTTCTTGTTTTTTCTAAATGAAGTGAAACGCATTAGACAATCTATTTCCAAATATATAAGGTTTTTCAGTTTTGTCAGTTTAATAAAACCAATTTAGTGTTGTAGATGTTGATAATTTTTTATACGGTATTATTTTTATCAAATTTTAGGAAGTCCAACATGGAACAGATCTAAAACGTCTTATATTTAGGAATGGAGTGAGTACATCACAGCCAATCATTTTTTTTCTAGAATACACCGAAGCGGATGTATCATCCGTTAAAAAAACGACTGCATGACAGTTTAGTACAGCCCAAAACGGGCAAAGAAACGCATCATAGCCAATATAATAATCACCTGGAAAGATAGAAAAAATCATTACTGTAAACAGGGTCGTATCTAGGAATTTGAGGAACCGGAGCAAAATGTAAAATGGGGCCTAAAAATTCTGGTTGTGCGACGAACATGGAAATGCATTGAATTGTTGTGATGTGGATTTCTCGGTTGTAGTAGAAGATGACCAGGACGGACGAACGAGGCGGGGGTCGATGAAATCAAGAAAAAAAAATCCGTTAAATCAAATATCGATAAGCCTCGCTTATCGTGGAGATGGGTAGATAGCTAGAGGCATGTCTTTGACAAAATTTGATGGAGACGTACACCAGGAGCAGCCCAGTAACATTAATTTGGTAAATATGTCCATATGTGGCATGCAAGAAAAGGAAGAAAATATGTCCATAAGTCCACTATTCATGATGGATTATGCTTGCTCATACAAATCTACACAACAATTATGTTATAGTACTAGTACTATTAGATTCTAGATTATATAAATTATATCATTTTAAACATTCATAATCTTTCTAAATGTGGCATCGTATCAGGTGAATCCACCCCACCTGGTGCATCCATGCATCCGAGATATCCTAAGCCACCAATCTTCATCTAACGTCGCAAAATTCAGCGTGGTAATTGATGAGGACATACCAACAATGATACAACTGCAGCACCTACACCTCAAGTACTGAGATAAATGGACTAATTACTAGAGCTCACGCGCGCCAACTCAATTATTAGGTACTTTCGTTTCTTGGTACTATTGGCAATCTAAATGAGAATATGATGCTGCCTAAATCAGATGCCCATATGTTGATTAGGAATGAAGAACCAAGCCATGACACAAGGGATTTGAGCGAGTCGAACTTTTAGGACGACGACATGCATAAGAAAGGAAATGGTGCAACAACTACCACAATAATACGAGAAGCTGCAGCCACTTAAAGTCGTGGGAAGAGAAAAGATGTTTGGGCTGCCACTTGCACTTCTTATGGACCCAAGCCCATGTAACAGACCAGCCCATCTTGGGATCTGACACCCTAGCTTTCTTCCACCTCCCACTCCATATAAGACTAGCCCTTTGGCTGGTTGGGTTTTGTTTAGATATGTTAGCCATTGCTGCAACTTCGAGTTCCCACTAGTTTCGGCTAGACCTGCTAGAGAACCGCTACGGAACCCCACCTTGTTACTCGTCTCCTTGAGACTATTGTACTTCCTTTACATCTGCAATCTCAGATTGTCTTATCTCGATTCTTATTTGTTCTCGATTGATAGCAGGGATTGGAACTTCGTGTTCAAGTTGATGGTGCCTTCGGTTCCGTCAATAACCACACGGAGTTGGTTCAGCGATTTCTAAGGCGCATCGTGCGTGTGCTCGGTGTAGTCGTATCGTGAGAGTCAACCCCGCCCAAATCGTAGTTATCCTTCTCACCGAAAGATCGGGCCACCCCAAGGAGCCTAGCAGGGCGCATTAGTAATTTTACGGAAAACAGACCGCGGAGATGTCTCCATTTGCCAAAATCACCTCATGAGACACATTCTCATCCTCCCCAATCTCTTCACGATTCCTCACGCCATCGGGCCATGAACAGCCTAACAAGATGATCCTCCTGTTGCGCAGCTCTACTGAAGGAGGACGATGCAGGGGGCCCCAACAAATCCCAAGCCGGCGCCCATTAACGTCCTAACAAATCGATCCACCGGCCGCTGCAATCGTTGGGTCGTCCGCCTTTGGTATCGTCAGAGATGGTAGGCTGCACGGAGGTGCCGTGGAAGGACTACCCTGGTCTCTGCGTTGGGAGGAGGACGACGTGGGCACGCAGCGAGGATGACGCGAGCACGCGGCGGCGTGCCGTGCTTATCCTCTCCTAGACCGTGAGGAATCGATGATGGATCTAGGAGAATCGGATATGGAATTGAAGAATCGTTGATGGATTGGTGGAGAATAGAATTTAGGAGAAGATACGTGAGGTGAGATGATTTTGCCAAATAGAGAGGCCTCTGACGGTGTTGTTCTGTAAAATTACTAATATGAAGATTTCAGACGTGGATGCAGATCGGGGGGCTGAGGCCATGATACAGGGAGTCAGACGTATGGGTAGAGTATGTCTCTACACATTTTAGAGCGAAAATAAAATAAATCATAAGAAAGGGATTCGGAATCTTCTTTGCTTCAAAGTCTCGCAACTACCAGTACGGAGCGGAAGAGAAATGTTGACCCACGAAGATGCACTTCGACAGCAAGGTTCAACCAGAACCAGGCACGTGGCAGGGAAAACGCCTCGCTGGCCGAGGCCCCCCTCACGTGGCAGCCGCGAGCCAATGACTCCTCCCCGCCTTCTCTCCCGCGTCGGCCCGTGAGAGCAACCTACCACACGCCTACCGCCGACGATGCGGGCCCACTGTGGTGGGGACCCACGTCTCAGCCACAGAGGCCAACGAAGGAGGGCCAGTTAGGCAGCGCTCTCCGGCGTGCGCCGACCACGCTGGAAACTTCCAACCCCGTGATGAGTCGACCGGGAAACCCTATTTTCTGTTTCTGTCGACTAAATTTTGAGCCGCCCTTCTCCTCCTCCTTCCTCCTGCTCCCGGGGCGCATATTCGCCCCGCATCGCCATAAATCCGGAGCAGGCATCCCACCCAGCCGACCAACCGCACAGGAGCTTCGAGCCCCCCTCGACCCCCCGTAGCTGAGGAGCCCTGTGCCTTGTTTCCTCTCGTTGGCTCCTCTCCCCGTCCTTGCAGCGGGCGATGGCGGCGGCGACGGCGGCCGACACCACCGATGCGTCCACGGCTGGGCTCGCGCTCGCGGAGGCAAACATCAACTGGGAGAGGTAGCTTTCCTGACTCGAACAATCTTTCCTGTTTTGATTTGTGCCACGAGGATGCCTGCGGCTTTGCGTTTTGTTAGTCAAGCAGATTTTGCCATGACCAGAGAGAGCTAGTTTCAGTTTATATACAGCACCTTGCCTCTGGTCATTGCTAAATGGCTAAATCTGTTTGATGCGCTGTTTTAGTTTAGTTTGGGAAATGGGGTACTCATTGTGGTGGGGGGATTGGTTAAAGGAAGTCGATTCAGGAGCGCATTAGCCATTTTTTTAGGCTGTATTCGTTTTTCAGTTTTGAAATTTCTGTGCGGGGCTGTGGGAGTAGTCACGAGGATCACGCGGTTAGCGCTGTCAGTTTGGACGGGGAACAGAAATGAAGACGTTCGCCGCAACTTTTGTTGTAGGGAACTCCAACTCGGCTACCTCTTCCACGAGCTTCCTCGTCTACTTTTCTCAACAAAAATATCTTGTTTGGCAAATAGGAATCGACATACTTCATTCAATTGAACCTCTAGTGTAAAGCCCAAGTCCATCGAATTGAATGTGTAGACAAAATTAATCTGTTAAACAACGCAAAATTTGGCTGTTACTATGCTTTTTCTCTCTGTATAAAGGATTACTGCAACAACTCAATTCTCAAACATTCCTTCAGAAGCAATTGTCGAGTGGCTTAAACGGGAGAAGTGCTTTTTGGAGAGCTAGTTGCACCAAAAGCTGAAGCAGAAGCCCAAACAAACAGGGCCTAAAGGCTTAAGCTTGGGGTCCCCATCCAGTCTCTTCTTCTGCATTAGTATGTCATATCGGGCATTGCTGGGTTGGGTATAGTTACTTACCGATGGGCATTTGGTATAGTGGGTTGTGAACTATGATACGTAAACCATAACTTTGCACTCAGGACATTCTGTGTAAATTGTTCATTTTGGATCATGTACAGGATACAACACCATCTTGTCAGTAAGCATTCTTGTGATTGAAATTACTGACTTTTGGTATTGCACTGAAGGTTGGACAAGACAAAGTTTCATGTCATTGGAGCAATCCTATTCACGGCCCAACAAGGTGTTCTGCATCCAACAGCCGTTGTGAAGACTAGAATGCAGGTTGCCGAAGGAGGGCTTTCACATATGTCTGGCTTTGCCGTTTTTAGAAGAATATTGAGAAGTGATGGCATCCCTGGTGTTTTCAGAGGATTTGGCACCACTGCAGTTGGAGCTCTACCTGGAAGAGTCTTGGCTCTAACTTCACTAGAGGTGTCCAAAGAAATGGCCTTTAAATACTCTGAACGTTTCGATATGTCAGAAGCATCAAGGATTGCTGTAGCTAATGGTGTAGCAGGCCTAGTGTCAAGTATCTTTTCAAGTTCATATTTTGTACCGCTAGATGTGGTGAGTATCCTTTCTACTCGTTCCTATGTTTCTTACTTTATACAACCAATTCTTTTGTTCTGTGCTGATGATTTTGCCTTTTTGATTCCAAAAGTGGAAGCATAATAACACTGATCTCATCTGTGTATATAACACAATTATTCATTTGATGGAATCGTTGCCTATAGGTGGTGAAATTTTGCAGCGAAGATACCAACATTGAAATTTGATTTATACCATAATAATTTTTTAAATCCTCCATTGGAGCCTTCTAGGTTTAGTGGCCACCTTGTCCATATTTTTTTACCTTCACATGTACCTTTTTCATTTTCTGACTCTGAGAAGGGATGATGGTTTGAGGAGTAATTTTACCATTTTAATTGAGTATACTGATTTGTTATTTCTCTCAGAAAGCTTACACATTGCACTAGCATTTTCCTGTGAAGGCTGTTACATTTATTTTGTTATCTAGTTACAAATTACTTTCTCTGTGTATCTGTGCTTGTAGATTTGCCAGCGGCTCATGGTCCAAGGGTTGCCAGGGATGCAAACATATAGAGGTCCACTTGATGTGATAAATAAGGTTGTCAGGACTGAAGGCCTCCGTGGCCTTTACCGAGGTTTTGGAATTACCATGTTAACGCAGTCTCCAGCTTCCGCCCTTTGGTGGAGTTCATATGGTGGTGCTCAACATGCTATCTGGAGGTGTGCTAATTGTATCTAGTATTCCCTTTCTGTTCTGTGTGCAGTATGTTACTCTTAAATTTTATTGATATTTTTGCAATCCCTTATTAGGAGCCTGGGTTATGTAAATGATTCACAAAAGAAACCTTCTCAATCAGAACTTATTGCTGTCCAAGCAACAGCTGGAACAATTGCTGGCGCTTGCTCATCAATTATCACTACACCAATAGATACCATTAAGACACGGCTTCAGGTAATTATTATTTTGTCTTTCAATATGTATTTTTTTGTATCTTGGTAGAATTGTCCATTTTCAACATGATCAACATCATGGTGTTTCCTCTTGGCACAACTTTCTTTTGACTTGTCTTAAAAAACAGCCCTGCTAGTAGTAGTCCCTTATTTTTTGGTACAATTAGGCAGTGGATGATAAAACTACCGACTGTAGTTTTGGCTTGATTGATTTTGTGGCTGCTGCTGTACTTGGGTGTGATTGCGGCTTTGTTTGCACTGCCTGCATTGCTACATATGTTAGGCATGATTGATGTGTTCTTGTGTGGGTTGCAGCTGCAAACTAATCTTTATCTTTACTATTAATGTGGAGTTGGTTGTGAGGGTGATGGTCATGTCACGCACCACCCCTCCCCAAAAGATCTCACGTGGGGTCAGACACACCCCTTAAAAAAAATCACACGGGCCAGTTAAAAAAACAGTCATGATGCAAAACAGACCACACAAAATGTCACATTGCAGAACAGACGACCCTCTAACTCGTTGAAAATGCCTTGTCCGTCAACCATAAATTCGCTATCCACAAACGAACAAAATACATAATCCTTGCTCAAGTTTCTTTCACGTGGTTTTATAAGGAGATCTCTCACAACACCCAAGAACCATGGTTCATGCAGCGTTAGACAGGACCACTTCATAATCATGTGAGATCGCCATCAACCGTGTGACGATCGCGGCACCTCTGACGATACCAACTTTGTACTATATGCTCATGTTTGTTGTTTGAGGCTTTCTTCCTCCACAAATCTATCAAGGCTAATTGAATTACTCACTACTGTGATGTGTATAAAAATCAGTTCAATATTTATGCCTAATGCCCTAATTTTCTTTTCTTTTCTTGCCATAGCAACTCACGGGTGTTTAGCTAGTGGATTAATCATGTTTGAGCTGTTTTTGCAGCTACAAAATTCACATAGTAGGTTCATGGTGTTATCTCTGTTAGGGAAGGTTCAGGCTGAACGTTGATCCTAAATATTGTGAACGGGCTATCTGGTGCAGGTCAGTGTGACCCCTGTTAGAGAATGTTCTGCCGAACATTGATCCTAAATGTTGTGAAGCCTGAGTTGTGACATGGTTGCAAAACATTGGGAAACTATGTTACATTTCTACCTTCCCGTAATACCTACTACGTTACTGTATAGGATAGCAACTATCTTTTTTCAAAAAGGAGGGATCACCCCCGGCCTCCGCATCGATTGATGCACACGGCCTCAAATTTGTCATTAAAACCATCATCCTTACAAGAAACAGCAAAAAGGCTTAAAAAAACACATTCATGTATCATAGAGAATTGCTAGCATGCCACCCCATCTAGGTTTAAGATGTCCTGAGTGATCGTCCCGAGTCGGTTGCACCCAGATTTCATAGAACGACACATCTCCCAATGCAGTAGGGACCAAGTATGGACGCAGTGGCATGCCAGATGAATGACCAGCATAAAATTGGAAACATTTTTTTGTTAAAAATAGTATCATTCCAACAGTTTCATAAAGCCCAACAAACAGCACATATGCTCCCACGAGAGCCAGCGATTTAACTTTACTACTCCCTCCGTCCAACAAAAGATGTCTCAAGTTTGTCAAAATTTGGATGTATCTAGACATGACTTAGTGTATAGATGCATTCAAATTTAGTCAAAGTTGAGACATCCTTTGTTGGACGGAGGGAGTATTCAACTCCGGAAGCTAACTCCAAACATATTAGAAATACTCCGGGGCGGTGGAAGATTGAAAATCACCAAAATAACCCGCCACACTAGACGCTTTATTGGGCAATGGATAACCAGGTGTTGTATCATTTCATCCTGATAAAAAACATGATAGTATCATTTCATCAAAGTGTATGAAGTTCATAGTAGGTTGTTTATGAGCTCATTGCTTAGCTGTGATACGAGTGATACAGGTCTGACCAGCTCATCATTTCTCCATGTCCATGCCATCTGTATACATCCAAAATTAGTTCTGAGGCTTGGTAGCTGATGCTAACAGCTCTATGCAGAATATCCTATCATATTTGAAACGTGCAGATTGTTTTTACTTCGAGTTTTAGAAAACCAGTCACAGTAGATATTTGTCACGCCTTGGCAGGTGCTAACACGTGTTATTTCAGGTCATGGACAATTACGGGAGTGGAAGGCCATCTGTTGTGAAAACTACCAGGCTGCTGCTACAAGAAGATGGCTGGAAAGGTTTATATAGAGGGTTTGGTCCGAGATTTCTTAACATGTCTCTCTGGGGTACATCAATGATTGTCACATACGAGCTAATAAGTAAGCTCATATCTTCAAAGTTATCATCCATGCCTTATTTAGTCTCCCTGGTGGACTAACACATCTTTCCTTTTACGCACATACAGAGAGGCTTTCTGTGAAGCCGGCACAGTGAGCTTTTGACTTCTGCTCCAACTGTTGATCGTCAAATTTTTGTGTTGGCCATCTAGTGAGTCCAATATGGTGGACAGGGATTGGCATGTAAAACGGTTGGAAGTTCCTGATGCAAGATCTCCCTTTTATAAACTCACATCTTCTATAGGAAGCTACACTCTGTAAATACTACCCTAGCTCTGCAAGTGACAAAGGTGCTCTTTTCAGGATGAATAGCCAGAGGCTTGGTCTGGGTACCGGCGCACCTTGTAGTTGGTTGTATGAGGTCCAGCGGTTGTATGAGGTCCAGCGAAAAATTTGGCAAATAATGTTGTATCTTCCCATCCAACAACGAGTTCTCACAAGATCAGAAGCTTGATTTGTTTTAGTTTTGTGTAGCTCAGTTCGTTGAGAAGGATGTGGCATAGCCAAATCAATGAAGACAAATTTAAATAACTTGCTGTTTTTTCTGTTAAACATTCATTGATTGCTGATGTATTTCTATATGTAGCATTGTTTGCCCTCCCGGTTCAGTTAGCAAAAAGCATTTCTGCACTCGTGCCTCAGAGCTGCAAGTTGTACAACCAATGTGATCGTACTGCCTCGTACTATAAGCTAAGGGTGCTCATTACATTCTTGCAATGTGCCAAGTGTCGGATAGGCAATCAAAATGACTGTTTGAATGAGTTCCGGTGAGATGGAAGAATAATCTGTTAGCAGTAGTAAGCTAAGGAGATCATATTCCTTTCCGAGGCAAAAGAAAAATCGCGTTCTGGTAGTTTGTTGTGGAGATATAAAGTTTCATTTCATCGCCATTATTGTTGATCCAAATATTTCGTGACATCATTATTGTAGTTGAAGATCATGTTAGTCCTATGCAAGCTTGACTATCGGGACTTAGGGCAACCACACATTTCTTTCTCTATTTTCTCTCAGGGAACTCGATCCTAGCCCTGCACTTGATTTTGGAGGAATGACAAGGATTATTCCTTCAGATGTTAACGTAAGTTCAGATTTTCTATCTATGAACCTCTGTGATGATTTTTTTAGTTCGCTGGTTTCTTGAAAATCCTTCATCCAAATACTTTGGGTAAAACAACTAAAGTATTTAGGTTACAACAGCCTATCTTAAGTTTCCCTCTTTGAGAACTTTTGTTCTTGTGTAAAAAAAGATCTGAATACATCGTGCCACTTTTACAATCCTATATGATTTTGCAGACTGATGCTCCTATCAGAGGGGATGCTTTTTTTTTCTCTAAAGAATCTGTAGAACAAAGGGGGATGTTAGCATTACTGGAAACCAGCACTTTGTGATCACTCATTGACCTTTCGAGATATATTTTTCATTTAAGTATTACTGATAAATGGAAACAACCCACTTTATGTACTAAGTAGCGATTATTGCAACTTGAAGCAGGGGTACTTGACATGGAAACGGCAGAAGTGCAGTGGGACAATGATGTGTTTTCACCTGAAGATGTTAGCACCCCACGTGCGCATAATCAGTATCTAGTTACAGTGATCGAGCCGCGGATGCAGGTTCCGAGCACGCATCAACCGTAATACCATAGGTGTTAACAAAATGGATACTTGACATCTAGAACGCTTGGAGTGGCAGAAGTGGCAGTATCTGTCCTCTCGCCTCCCCATCCTTGGTCGCGCAGAGGCACTTCCCCCGAAGACCTAACGCCGTTCTCCAAATCCAGTCCGCGTCCCTATCATGGTAGGCGAAAGTTGCCGGAGCAGCGGAGGCGACTCCTCGAAGCAGTTGGCCAAGGTATGCGAAGGCCCGGAACGCACCGCTCGTGATCGGACGTCGCTGCTTGACCTAATCCACGGGTTTTACAAAGCGGCGCCCGTCCGGTTGCCGTTACAGGAGATGCCGGAGCTCAAGGGCGGCCTCTGTTTCGGTTTCATGGACCCGGTATCCAATATCATCGTGAACACAGTATCCTACCGACATCCGCCGACGGGAATCGGGGCGAGGAAGAGGAAGAGAAGGGAGCGGTCGGCCAAGGCGTGGAGGAAGGCTATCCTGTCTAGAATCGTCACGGATATCAGCAACGTGTCCAGCAGCGGTCCGGAGCCGACCCTCCTCCCCACCGTGAGCATTGCTGTGCGGTCCCTGCAATCCTTGGTCGCCTTCCTCGTCTGCAACTTCTGCTACCTCTTCACTGCAACGGCGCTGGAGTACCTCCTCTTGGCCAAGGGCCAAGGCCGACCTGCTCACCGCCGTGCAGCTGATCCAGCAGGACCGTGACTCTGACACTTTCAGGGTAGCATCCCCTGTCGCCAAATTAGCCCTTTCATGTGCCGCGCTTGCTGGGTGCCACCCCAAGCCCAGTGTCCTTGCGGCTGATTTTGGCAGGCGATTTATCATCATCTGGACCTGGTCTCCAATGCCCTGGCGGCAGCAGATAGGATCATGCTCTGTACATGCATCAGGGACATGTATGCCTTGCTCAAGAACCTCTCACAAGAACCTACAAACCAGACAGATCCTTTGAGGCTTGCTACTGACCGAATAGTCAAGGAGGTGGCAGCGGAGAAGCCACGTGTCATAGGTGCAAGGATCATGAGGAGTATCCTTTTGGATCAGATCCATGGGTTCTACATTGTGGCACTCGCTCGCCTGCCGAGGGAAGGCTTGCAGCGGCACCACACCGTAGTCTCCTCAAGGCAGGGCACTACTACGGACCAATGGACCATGTCTCCAACATTATTCTCAACACCATTTGGTATGACAAAGTCTTTTTTTTTTACCTGAAACAGTAGGAGAGGTTCCTATATCAATAATAATAAAGTTACACTTTACATATTTACATGCAAGGACATGCCCCTGCAGGAAACTTAAAACAAACCAATCAAAGAATCAAAGGAGGGTTTAAGGGAATGAGGCACCCTAAAGCCAACAAGAGTCAAATCCGATGTAAATTTTGCCAGACAATTCTGAAAACTGGCTCTTTCTCCCTCAAATGTCAGCTTATTTCTAGTCTTCCAGATATTCCAGGCCGCAAGAGAAAACACTTCAAAGAATAGAAGATTATTGAATCGCTGTCTAATTCTAGGGAGTGCTTCAACACAGGAAGAGTGTGCAGGCCAGCGGATATTGATGTGTTGCCAATACCTTGTACTAAATGAGCAATACAGGAAAAGATGCTCCGGAGTTTCCTCACTATCAGTACTGCAAAGGATACAGGCCAAACTTGAATCAATGTTGTAATGTCGCCGGGATAGCATATTTCTGGTGTTGAACTGAGAAGCAGCCACATGAAAATTTTAATCTTTGGAGAAAGATTGGATTTCCAAATCCACTTAAAAGGTGTTGGAGGAAATCCACTTAAAAGGTGTTGGAGGAATGATATTCCTGAAACAATAATTATAGAATTTGCTGGCCGAAAAGAAAGATCCCCAAATGGGAACCCAATTATCTGCTCTCCATTGAGTAATATCAGCTTTCACAACCAGATCATCTAATTCATGCATCTCTGCTAGAGCTTCAGGAGAGATTGGAGTAAAGAAAGCAGTTCCAATAGAACCAAGATCACAATATTTCTCAATAGAGATATCTTCCTCTCTGTTATAGGAAAATAAACAAGCAAATTTTTGAGAGAGACACCCATCAGACCAAGAATCCTTCCAGAGAAGAATAGAATCACCCCTGCCTGGTTTACAGGAGGTAATTCCTCTAAAAATAGGGATGGCTTTCCACCAAAAAGACCCCACAGGGGCTAGGGCATGGGGTACATCATCATGGTAATAAGTTTCCCAAAGAAGGTTAACCCAGTGGATATTCTCCTTGTTAAAGAACTTGAAGAGATGTTTTAGAAGCAGACCCTGGTTTTGAACTCTTAAGATTTAAAACACCAAGACCACCATGCTTTTATGTCTAGAAACCTTATCCCATGCAGCTAGAGCATTGTTAGATTCACCATTTGCAGATTTCTTACTCCATAAACACCTCCTTCTTATCTTGTCAATGTGATCCACAATCTTAACCGGCAAATGAAGTGAGCACATGGTGTAGGTAGCCATTGAAGAGAGAACAGAATTGATAATTGTCAGTTTCCCCCCATAGGAGAGTAGTGTTGTTGTACTAGACATTCTTCTCTCAATTCTATCCACCGGTGGGAGAAAATCAGTATGATCTTCAATATGATCTTCTGCGGCCTATTAATTCGCCAGCAACTTGGTGATAAACTTAAGAGTGATCTTCCCGATTCAGTTATCAGCAGGAAAACATTCTGCACTCGTGCCCCAGAGCTGCAAGTTGTACAACCAATGTGATCGTTCTGCCTCGTACTATAAACCAAGCAAGATGACTGCTGCTCATTACATTGTTGCAATCTGCCTAGTTTCGTCGAATAGGCAGGCAAGAATGCAAGATGACTGCCTGAATGAGTTCCGGTGAGATGGAAGAATAATCTGTTAGCAGTAGTAAGGTAAGAAGATGATGTCCCCTTCCGCAGGTCAGCAATTAGCGAGCTGATCTTGCAGGGACTCCGGCCTGCCTTCCTGCAAGCAGTTCACCGGCGGCACGGTGAGCGTGGCCATCACGCCGTACGCGTTCCAGCAGTAAGGCGGCTGGTGGCCCAGCGGCGCCTCCAGGCTCCCTCCCCCTCCGGCCGGCAGCAGCTCGACGTCGTCCATGGTGATGCCGGTGCAGGCCACGCTGTCGCTGCACGCGAAGCGGATCGGCGGCGCCGCCTCGCCATGGCCGGAGCCGGACGGTCTGTACGTGCCGCGGATGTCCCTGTACGTGACGCCCGCGACGCGCACGGCCGAGGTCTGGTTGGCGCACCCGCCGCCGGTGCAGTAGTACTGGTCGATGACGATGCAGTTCCTGACGTTCTCCATCCGGACGCCCACGAACTCCACCGCCGACACGGAGCCGGCGCCGCCCTGCCACGTCTTGATCCGGACGCCGTTGTCGGAGTCGAGGATCCGCGCGTTCCGGACCGTCACGTTGGACACGCAGGCCCGCGTGTTGCGCACGCCCAGGCTCCCGATGCTGCATTGCATATAGCAGGGTCACGGGCAGCAAAGCAATTCGCCGCGTCAGACGAACCACCGTGTTGGTACGATGGCAAACTACGCGACGAGCAGCAAAACATATATACCTGATGCCATGGCCGTGGCCGCACGTCACGTTCTCAATGTGGACGCCGGAGCAGCCGGCTCCAATGGAGATGCAGTCGTCGCCTGCAGCAGCAGATCACGGGTCAGGACTCAGGAGGATATAGATTGTTGTGGGCGGTTGTTTGCGTCCATTGTATTTACGCTGCGCACCGTTGTTGATCCTGGAGTTGTATATCTGGACGGAGCTGGTGTTCTCGACGTGGACGCCGTCGGTGTTTGGGCTCAAGGCCGGCGAGCTGATGAAAAGGCCGTCGATGCGCACCTGCTCGCAGCCGTCAAACTTGAGGTGGAACTGCGGGCTGTTCTCGATCCTCAGGCCCTGCACCGTCACGTTGTTGCTCGCGAAGAACCGTACCAGCTGCGAAACCACTCAAACCGGACATATGTAGGTACGTAGCGATGGTGAAGAAGATGTATTGATGCTTGCCGTGAGAAAGAAAAAAAAACAGAGTGCAATCCAAGTGATCGGCGTGCTTACTGCAGGGCTGTCACATGGTACGCGTAACGTCGATCCATTGGGGCCCTGAACGCGACGAAAAATCACAGCCACAAATCAATGTTAGCAATTCCAGATTAAGCAATTCCAGATTTCTAGTTTTGATCTGTGAGTGGCCGGCGTACGTAATTTATGTATGTACCCTGTGAGGTTTGCACGGGAGGTTCCACCACTCCTCCCCGTTGCCCTCGATGGTGCCTCTGCCGTTGAGCGTCATGCCGTCGGCCTTGTAGAACGTTACCCATTGCCGCCGGCTGTCCGCCTCCGGCCAGCTCGCCGGCCCGTCTGGCGGCATCAGCACGCCATCAATCTAAAGCCGTCACGCAACGGACAAATGAACAACAGTGATCATAAAACATAGCCGTCCATATTGGAAAGACCTGATTACCTGGAAGGT
Organism: Brachypodium distachyon; assembly: GCF_000005505.3. NCBI lineage: Eukaryota > Viridiplantae > Streptophyta > Magnoliopsida > Poales > Poaceae > Brachypodium > Brachypodium distachyon. Next base: position 10,752,475 of record NC_016132.3, read on the forward strand.
GAGCCCGGGCTTGCAGGGGCCGGCGAAGACGGTGGAGGTGATGGTGAAGACGCCGTCTGAGGGCACGACCAGCGTGGCGGACCCGGCAGAGCACGCCGCCTTCCACGCCGCGCGGAACGCGCGCGTGTCGTTGGAGGACGAGCCGTTGCCGTTGCCGTTGCCTGACCCTGACGCGCCGAACGCCCTCACGTCGAATACGCTGCCGCCAGTGGTTGGCGGCTTCGAATTTGCCATGGCCGGAGGGAGTGGCGCCGGCGGCAGCATTGGAGGCTTGGTAGGACCGAACGACGGGGGCTTTGCGGGGATCGCACGATGTGGTAGTGGTGCTGGTGAGTTGGCCGGAGCGTGCGCCGGCGATAGTGCTACGGGAGGGATCGGGTAGTGTTGTGGTGGCGTTGGTGACTTTGCTGGATTTAACGCCGGCGGTTTTGCTGGGGAGAGCCGCGGCGACTGCGAGGGCGTTGGAGGCAGAGTGGGTGGCTCGGCCGGCGGAGGAAGCACATGCGGCTTGGCCAGGGAGAAAGCCGGAGCCGGCGACCTTGGCGCACCGACCGGTGGCGGTGCCATGGAAGGAGTTGGACGCGACGACAGCGGGCACGGCGCCTTGTCATCATCGTGTCGAGTCACCGGCCGAGGGAGAGGCGCCGGCGATTCGGCCGGGGAATCCACGTCATAACTAACAGGGAGTGCAGCGGGGGGCAGAAAGATGTGTGTCTGTCCGCTGTTGATCGTGTGGTGTCCATGGCGGTGCTTCCGGTGGTGGTGGTACTGCAGAATCGCTCTCGCGTCGGCGATAGGAATGCACAACGGGACGAGCGCCATGGACATGATGATGACCACCGTGCGACGCAACGGCGGCAGTGTACTACTCCGGCGGCGGCGGACCGTGCTCGTCCCCAGTGGCCTCATCGCTTACCCGTGGCTGTTTAATTAAGGAGGATGAAAACTATAAGCGGTGTATGGCCAGGCTTTCCTTTTGCTGCACCGTCCGTCCGTCTCCCTAGCTAGCTAGCTCCCGAATGCGACACGAGACGGGTACACTGGTCTCCTGAAAGCAAGAGAATATTTTGCACCTGCCCCAATCAGCTGCTGGCTACAAAAGAGAGGGATGTGATCTTCAACCGAGGACCCGTGAACGCCACCACGTCGGCTGATGTTCGTTAACCCCACCTGCAGACTCGGAACAAATTCAGGTACTACTCTGTTTCGCGTCTCAAGCAGCAGGACAGAGGAAACGAAAGGGAACTCGATACAAGGTACACGAGCAAGCAATCCTGCGTGCTACGAAACGGTGAATGGTTTTGTCTGTCCTATCCAAAGTACTCCTACAGTTGATTCGTATGCACCGGCCGTCTACTCTGCTCGATGAATCTGGACCTTTTTGTCCGTCAGAGTCACGGCCTTGGTCCTTCTATTTTAACGAGCGATATATATCCCTGAGTTTGATAAAACAAATTAGACTGTTTGCTATATATTACTAATACTTCCTAGTAATTTTGTCGTAATTTTTTGGGAAACATCATTACCATCTTGATCTATTGCAATAGATTTTATCGTTTGCATTTGAAGGAGGTGATGAGCTACTTTTTATTTACAACAGAAAGATGTGACGTTGTGGTGGAAAACAATGTTTTTCTTCATGAGGGGGGAGGGGGGGGGGGGGTTGTTCTATCCTTGCATCAAAACGATACAATCAGAAAGATCGTATTTCATCTCCGCGCAGCAATGATGCATATACTTAACACCAACAGAAGTAAAAACAAAAATGACAATATTTTACCAAAAGACCGACAACCTGCTTACGCCGTCACAATGCGGGGATTAGCCTTGGATCTGTACGTTTAGATGTTGTGACTCACGGAAACGGAATGTCACGTAGTCATTATTGGAAACTTATCGGGCCTGGTCGCCGGGGCCCAAGAGGGAAAGGTCCAAGATTGTCGAACTTCGATTTTCCGTCTAGTGGCAGAACCAGCTTTGCAATATTAGGTTGGACAAAAAAATGTGTTTGCAATATTGGGTGACAAAACACACCGATTCTATTTTTTCATAACTGTAGTGATGAAAAATATTTAGAAAATAACCCAACTGGGTCTGCCACTGGCCACACGTGTTGGACCCATTTGATCCCTCCTAAACGTCACGTTATGAAGATTAGTGGCCGACCCATGAACAATGGAATCATTTTTATTGCGACAACCCGCAAGAGCATGGGTCCTAATTAACCAAATTTCCTCCTAAAACCTCACTTGGGTAAAACTGTAGCTTCACCTTCAAAAGACTGGCTTAGAAATGATAGTCACTTGGTTTCCATTCGACAAGGTCACCTCTGGAACCCATGTCCTCTGATCATAAATTCTTGTAACGAAAAACACGACAAGAATTTAGAATCAGAGAGAGTACTTGGCAAGGAGAACCAAGTTTTTGACACTCGGATTTTGAATTTCTAGGTCGCCTTGATCTTTAGGATGATACTTGTCCAAACATTTTGCAACTATGTACTTTTATTGGCCATCATTAGGGGAAATTTGCTTGAGAACACCGTTATTTTGTTTCCTTTGCCAAAACACACCGCCGGAATGTGTCTTTACCCAGTACCATTACAATTTTGTGGACATTTGTTAGAACACACTGCATCGACTAAAATTGAGAATTTGACATTTCTACTTGGGCGACGACCATCTTAAATCTGATTTTGAACATTTTTTTCCTTTGTACAAATCGATATTTGACATCTACTAGGGTTCGCTGTTGGTTGAGGTGGGCATTCGTCCCGTGTGTTGTTGCACCCTGCAGGAGAGGAAAACGCTTCAAACAAAGAGTTGAAAAAAAAAATTCTAGACACATTTGCTAAAGGGTAGAATGATAGTTCAATGTAAAAAAAAGGTCAAACTTTCCGTTTTGGACCATACAATGTGTTCTCGCAAATGTCCACGAAATTGTAATGGTACTGGGCAAAGACACATTCCGACAATGTGTTTCGGCAAAGGCCACGAAATAACGGTGTCTTCCAGCCAATTTTCCCCTATCATTTTGTCAGAAAAATATGGATGTATACTTCGTGCTCGAAGTGAGGTTACCGTCTAGCATGGCAATAAGAAGGTTGGCTTTCTTTGGTAGCCTGAGCTCGAGAAAGCTTTAACCACTCATTCATCTTGATTTTGAACAATCCATTCATCACTGTTTTACCAAGTGTAAGCAACAAGTATCCAGATCCCACGCCGGCGAAGCTCGTCTCTGCTGCACAGTGATGAAGCTTACCGAGCAACGACACGTGGTGCCAAGCGGATGAGACCGTAATTAACACTTACAGCTCGTTTTGCACCCCTCATTTCATTTCATTTGGTCCAAATGAAATGAAATCTAATTTTTGGTAGGATTTCATTTGGTTGAATTTGAATTCCGGATTCAAAAATCATGTTTGTCTACCACATGGATTTGTAGAGTTAGAGACAATTCCACAGAAATGATGACTTGTAGAGATGAATTGAGGTTAGTTGTTGTCATAGCCCGGGGCGTAGACACCTGGGGTGCGCGGCACCCCCTTTTAGGTTCGCCAGGGGGCGTCGGGGATCGCTCCGCCGATTGCCGGCGAGGCCAATGTCAAGCGTGAGGATGCACACAATCGTTTTTACCCAGGTTCGGGCCACCCTGAGGTGTAAAACCCTACGTCCTGCTTCAGAGTTCTTATTAACCAGTGAACAAGGGTTTACAGGTTGCCGGGGGAGTTCCCGGGCGTTCTCTCCTTTTCTGCTAAGGGCTACTTGCTATTTCTGGCTAAAACTAGTAAGAAACCGACCCCTTTGACCGTTGGCAATGGTCCTCCTTTTATACGCAAGGGGATACCACAGGTGCCTTGGTGCAAGGATGACAAGTGGCGAGCAAAGAGCTCGAGCAGCTTGCCCTCGCTGCGCTGGCTTGCATGCATGGGGAGTAGCCCTGCGGCTAGGGCGCTACGTGCCTAGAATTCACAGCGGGCCAGTCACTGTGGGCTGACTAGACGGGGAATCCCCTTTCTGTCGGAGCATAAATGCTTGCTTGCGATTCACTCCTCGCCCCGACGAGCCCTATGCGCAGGGAACTCGTCGGGTGGCCACATGGCGTCGATGCTCTGTCCGTCTGGTACCGTCCTGGTAGCGATCGCCCGCGCACGGGGACACCCTCTCCGGCAAGTAACCTTCCCGAGGAGCGCTCAGACGGGGATTCTCTTGTTGCCTTCCAGGGCAACATCCGCAGCCTGGCTAGCCCTGCCGGGCTGGTAGCTTGCCCGGCAGCTTGTGCGGTGCTGCCCGGGGCGCTATCGTTCCGGGGACCGGGTGAGGCGACCCACGCGTCATGCAACAGTGGTACCCTGGGTGCCACTGGTGCGACAGTAGCCCCCGGGTGTGGGCCGGCAACGCCTGCTCCCAGACGAACTCACCTTTGGTCGATTGCCAGGCTACGCCCTTAACCGACGCGTGGGTCTCGAGCCGCTTCAGGTGCCCGTTTATGCGTTACTCTAGGGACTCCGCCGTTACGGGCAGAGTAGTGGGGGCGAGATTTCCGCCTTAACTTCCCCTTAAACCCGGGTAGTTAAGGCCACGCCCTGCATTCCCCCTCTTTAAGCGTACTTATCCCCAGCGCACCTGTAGGGTGCGGATGCGACCGTTGCCCAGCGCCGAGGTACTATAAGACCCCACCGCTGCGCTGAGGAGCAAACACTTAGCCCCCAGCCCTTCTTCCTCATCCCCATTCTTCCTTGCACCCCTGATTCTTGCCAATCTCCACTTGCGTTCCCCATGGCACCCACAGCCCCCAAGAGAGGGAAAGGTTCCAAGAGTTCCGTGGCCGACAAAGGCGAGAAGGCTCCCAAGAAGTCTCTCTCGGAGAAGGATCAGAAGAAGCGGGAGTTGAGGGCCACGCATGCCTTCTTCAGGCCCGGCTACAACGGCGAGGGGCTTGACAAGATCCGGCATGCCGTCGCCTCTCGGTTCAACGAGTACGGCGAGACGCTCGTCTTCCCCGCCGGCGCTGATCACCAGGATAACGACTTCCGGGTGTTCGCCCGCTTCATCCTCGCCGGACTGGTACCTCCATTCTCCCTCTTCCTCCACGCGCTCATGGCGGCGTACCAGCTCCGGGTCACGCAGCTTCACCCCACCTCCCTCTTCCTTCTCGCCATCTTCCAATTCCTCTGCGAGAGGTTTGTCAGTGGCGTTGTTCCGCCACTATTTTTACTCGTGCGTCGAGCAATCGGAGTCGATTTCGTCGTCGGCGGTGTTCCATGCCCACGACAAGATGAAGTCGGAGTTCATCGTGCGGACGAAGAAGAAGATCAAGAAGGAGTGGCGCGCGGATTGGTGCTGGGTTTGCGTGGAGGATCCCGATGAGCTCATCTACGCACCCACCGAGCTCCCCGCAAGCAACGCCGGTTGGCGGGACCGCTACAGCCGCGACGCGGAGCTCCTCCCCATCGTCGAGAGGATCAAGGCCCTGCGACTAGCGGGGCTCACTGATCTTGATGTGGCGCGCACCTACATCAGCCGGTGCATCGCGCCGCTACAGCTGCAGTCCTGCCCCGCGTGGATGTACACGGGGCCCGGGGACAACATGCGCCTCCAGAATGGGGGCGTGACCCCGGACGCGATCCGGGTGTGGGTGAAGGGGATCACCGACGAGGATGCCCCCTTCACGGATCTGTCCCCAGGGGCTCCTTCCCTCCACGCCGGTGCCGCGGGGCTGCACGACATCGTCAGCAGCTACCCGCCCTGCAACGAGTGGGGGCTGATGTCCGATTCTCCCGCTCGAGCCCCGCAACCTCCGCCAGCCGTAGCCCGCAGGAAGCGAGTGGCCGAGGAGAGCGGGGGGGGGGGGAATTGGAGCTTAGCTGGCCCGACGTCGAGTCCTCCGGCGACGAGGTTGGCCGCGTTGCCGGGGCCCAGACGGCCCTTCCTGTGGCGGAGGAGACGGACAGCCCGGCCGCAGGAGCCGGGACAGAGGGGGACAAGGCTCCCCCTGCCCGTACGACGTCCCCGCAAGGTACTCGTCCAGGGCCTCACAGGCAGGAGGCACGGATCTCGCGGCAGCCCAGCAGGAGGCGATCCCTGCCGGGGGCGCGGTTCCTCCACCAGCCCCACAACCTTCGGACGCGAGGGTGAAGGAGGAAGTGGCAGGGGAGCAGCAGGCGGCTCCCCTGCAAGGAGACGATGCTCCTCCCGGCCAGACCGTCGCGGCAGGGGTCTCATCGTCGTTCGCCGCTACCTCCAGCCCAGACCCCGGCATTCTCGCTGGGGCGAATTGGGACCTGATCACGCGCCTGGCTCGGCTAGCCAGGGACGAGGCCGCAACGCCGGTTGTGAAAGATCAGTATGGTCGGCTAGAGGGGGGGGGGGTGAATAGGCGACTAACAAATTTTAATCTTTTTCTTTTTCTTTTCTAGAAAGATACACACACTTAATCTAGGGTTTACTAAATTCTCTAAAGGTAAGGCAACCCTAGGATGAAGTGCAATAGCCCAAGCAACTAGATAACAAGAATGTAAAGGGTAAGAATGGATACCACACGAGAGACGATGATTTCATCGGAGTTCCACCGATTGGGGTAGGTGTACGTCTCCGTTTGGAGGAGTGCTCTACCACAAAGGTAGAGACGCCACAAAGGCTCACTCTATTCTCCTCTCACGGCACCACAAAGGTGAGTGAACTCCACTAATGACTTCCTTGAAGGCGAAGACCGAACCTTTACAAACTTCACCGGGGCTAGCTCCACAACTCAATTGGAGGCTCCCAATCCAATCCTCAAGCTCCACAATCCCTAAGGGAAGAGCTCAAGGCAACCACTTCCGTCTAGGGCTCCCAAGTGCCCAAGAGAAATGAAATCCACAAGAGAAACAAGGGGAATCAACTTTGTGACTTGGTGAAACCCTAGATCTAGATCTTCTCCTCCAATCCTCAAAGAATCAACAAGGGGGAAGCTTTTTGGAGAGAGATCTAGTAGAATGAAGCTTAGGGAGTTCTTGGGAGAGAGGGAGCTGTTCTTTGCTTTGTGCTCGAGCAGAAAAACCGTTGGGGATGAAGGGGTATCTATTTGGAGTCCCCAAAATCTAACCGTTATGCACTGCGAGTTCCAGGGGCGGAATTTCCGCTAGTCACCGGAAGTTGCGGCCCTGTTCTGGCTCAACTTCCGGAAATCCACAATGGATTCCAGTAGCGTTGCGGACCTGGTCCGGAGGTTGGGCGGAAGTTCCGGTGTACCGGAACCCCACCGGAACTTTCGGACATGGGCAGGCAAATGCACACCAGTTAGGCTCTAGAGTTGGTTCTCTCTCACTTTTTGGGTAGGCTTTATGTTGATGTAAGATGTTTGTTTGTATACGTGAAAAGAGATTCACCCATTACCTTCCCATGTGGACTCCCTCTTAATAGTACGGAGTTCCTACGACTCAGTAACCGAAAAAGCCGCTAAAACTCCACTACTCTTCGTTTTCCAACTTGAGGGCATCGAATCGTTTTGCGCCATTTGATATCAAATCTGAAATACTTAACGCACAATTAGTCTACAACACACGTTGTCATCACCACCAAAATTAACTAGGAGAGAAATACCCTTTCAGGTTGTCCCCGAGGAGGAGCTCCACTGGTGACTGGAGACCCAACGCGCCGAGCACCAGCAAGCACTGGACTCGCTGGCCGCGGCGCAGGAGAAGGTCAACAAGGAGCACGAGGAGGTGCTCGCGACAGCCCAGGCTCGCCTCAACAAGAAGAGCGAGCTGGTCAGCAGCTACTCCTCCCAGCTCCAGGCGCTGCGCACGAAACTGGAGGAGCAGACCAAGGCCGCGGAGGATGCGGCTGTGGCATCGGCGCGGTAGGAGAAGGAGCTCAACTCCGCCAAGGAGAGGTGCGCCCACCTCGAGTCGGAATTGTCCACCGCCCAGGGTGAGCTCGTCAAGATGGGCGAGGACAACGTGGCCAAGTTCAATGAGATCGCGCGGTTCGCGGAGCTCCTCCGCAAGGCCAAGCACGCGGTGGCGCTGGCGTGTAGCAACCACGACAAGCTGGCGGGGCAACGGCAGGAGGAGACCGAGAAGCTACGCGGGATCGCCCAGGCTGTGCACGAGCTGCTGCCGTGGTTCGAGCTGCAGGCCGCGCAGGTGGACGGCATGGACGTCAGCACCCTGATCCCCTTCTTCTCCGACATGGTGGGGAAGCTCGGGGCTCTGGACATGTGGATCTCCAAGTTCTGCGACGGGGAGATTGCGTCGTGCGCCAGGGAGATCGCCGAGACGATCCTCCCCCGGGTGCACTACTACCACCCCGACTTCCCCTTCGAAACGCTGCTGGACGCGTGGTCGGAAAACGAGGACGGCCCCTCCCACACCAGGGCGGTAAGCCGTTTCGTCGATGAAGTGGTGGACCGGATGCAGAGGAAACCGGAACCGGAGCCGGAGCCCACAGCGGAAGCCCTCGGCAACCAGCCGTCTTAATCCGCTGCTGGTTTTTGTCTTTCCTTCGTTCCCTGCAAGTGTCGCGCTTGGCGCCGTTTGAACAATTATGGTTTTCATTAGTCCATGTAATCGTTCGCTACTTCTATGAATTTCGTTTTCTGGTTCTACTTGGTGCTTGGTTCTTTTTCCCGGAATTGACTTGCGGGGTGGATCTTCTGGTCTTTGTGTGCTATGCCTTGTGTTGCCGGGAACTCGCGCGCTACCCACTTAACCAGACCAGGGACCCGGGACGGACCCTCAGTGCCAACCCGGGGTCAAGTTGCAGCGGCGAGCCACTCCGCTTTCGGGTAGCTACTCCCAAGCATGCGCCCGCAGGACGGACCCGCAAGCCGCATGGGACTCCCGCCGCAAGTGTCCTTCTAACACCCCAACCGCACGCAAGACTGGAACCATACCAATGAGCCAATCGTTAAGTATCAGAAAGCTAGGCGGCTAGGATCATGTACTTAGTTGTCCGTTCTCTTGTCGAACGCCTTGGTTCTGTACTTGGAACGCCTGCTGGAGGGGTGCGGCAAGGGCGCGATGGCAGTGCACCCATCGGCGCTGAGCACCGATGGCATGCACCCCCATCGCGTCCCTGCGGCCTCCCTCGCCTTCGTAGCCATCTCCTCAGCTTCGCTCTGAGCTGTCAGTGGCCACCACGCCCTTTTATAGGCGCGGCGAAGAACGCTTCCACCGCGCGCGCCGAGCTATCGCAACACACGTGGCAATACCCTCCTGCGGTAAGAATCTTGAAGTGGTCGCCATGGACCACTTGCTACCCGCTGAATGACACGGTCTGTGAGCACTCCACAAGTGTTACAGTGCGCCCGATCCCATCCTTATCCTGCATGTCAGATTCTTACCGCGTCCGAGATGCTGTAATTTTTTTTCAAAACGCACGAAAAAGGACGCAGCATAGATAGAAACAGACAGAGCACAGGTAGCTCTCCTGCCTCCCAGCCCCTGGGCACAGAAGGGTCGGTACCAAATTTGGGTGTGAGCACTCTTTCAATCCCAAGACACATACATTGCGTGGTGCACGTTGCGGGGAACCCAGCAATGGCACGACCCCGTGCCGGAGTGATCCGGCAACGGGATTTTTCTTTTCGAAGCTCCGGCAGCCCCCTGCTCACAGCCAAGGATGGAAAGAGCCTTCTGTGCACTTAGAGCAGGAGACAGAAGGAAGAACATGCAAATAACGAGACAATCTGAAATTCAGGAGAAACCACTTATCTTTATTCATAGAAACTAGCGGATTACAATCGGGGGTTGCCCGGCTACACTAGTTCGAGAGGCATGTTGCCGGAGCATCACCTGTGGGCCGGGCTCCGCGGCTTCACGGGTAGAACTTGCGCAAGTGTTCAAGGTTCCAACTGTTTTGCACCGGCAAGCATTTTTCGGTTTCCAGCCGGACAGCCCCCGGCCTGGTCACCTGCACTACCTGGAAGAGGCCCTTCCATTTCGGAGCCAGCTTGTTCCCGGCCTTCGTTCCTTGTATTCGGCGCAGGACAAGATCTCCGATCTCGAGCTCCCGGGGACGGACCCGCCTGTCATGATAACGGTGGAGCCCCTGCTGATAGCGCGCAGCTCTGATAGCAGCCCAGCATCGAAGCTCTTCGATGAAGTTAAGATCATCAACCCTCTGCTCGTGTTGTCTATGCCTGCCGTACGCGCGTGCCCGAGGGTATCCATGCTTTAGCTTGAGGGGCAGCACCGCTTCTGCCCCGTAGACAAGTGTGAAACGAGTTTCGCCCGTTGCCCGGCTAGGTGTGGTCCTGATTGACGACAACACGGGCTGGAGTTCTTCGACTCAGTGCTTCCCGTGGCCTTTGAGCTCGTCAAAGGTTCTCGTCTTGAGCCCCCGCAGCACCTCTGCGCTCGCTCGCTCCCCCTGTCCGTTGCTCCTCCGGTGAGCGACAGAGGCGAAGTGGATCTTGGTGCCCATGCCCTCGCAGTAGGCCTGGAACACGGCGCTCGTGAATTGCGTGCCGTTGTCGGTGATGATACCATTGGGCACGCCGAACCGGCACACGAGGCCCTTGAAGAATTTGATGGCCGCCTGAGCGGTCACCTTCCGCACTGGTTCCACTTTCACCCACTTGGAGAACTTGTTGATGGCCACAAGCAAATACTCGTAGTCACCAACCGCTCTCGGCAATTTGCCGACGATGTCCAGCCCAAGACAGCGAACGGCCAGGAGGATGGAATGACTTGCAGGTCCTGCGCCGGCTGGTTACTCTTTTTCGCGTAGAACTGGCACGCCTCACATGTCTTGACTAGGTGCTCAGCATCGGCTACCGCTGTAGGCCAGTAGAAGCCGTGTCTGAAGGCCTTGCCGGCTAAAGCCCGTGAGGCCACATGGTGTGAGAACGTGCTTCGGTGTATGTCTTCTAGAAGTGCGCGCCCTTCGTCTTGGGGCACGCAGAGGAACTTCACTCTGTTTGCATGCCTCCGGTAGAGATCCCCGTCTACCAGAGCGTACATCTTGGCTTGCTGGGCTACACGCTCCGCGGCAACTTCATCTTCCGGGAGGGCTTCCCCTTTCAAGTGGCGGGCGATGTCCGCTGCCTAAGGTGGGGTTTCCCTATTTACGCATGCCGCCACATCAGCGACATGGACCTCCGCTGTTGCGGGGTTTCCTTCGGTTGCAAGGGGGACCTCCCCGACAGCCGGCTTGGGAGCGACCGAAGGCGCAGTCTGCCTGTGCCAGAACACTCCCGCCGGAACCTTCCGGCTCTCTGCTTCCCAATTGGACAGTTCGTCAGCCGTGAAGTTATCCTTGCGCTTGACGTGCTCGAATCGCAAACCCTTGAACTTGCGTTCCAGCTTGCGGACTTCATCTACGTATGGTGCCATCTACGATCACTCGTAGTCCTTGTTAACCTGGTTGATCCCGAGTTGGGAATCCCCGCGAACAACCAGGCGCTTGATATCAAGGGCGATCGCCGCCCGCAACCCGGCGAGAAACCCTTCGTACTCAGCCGTGTTGTTGGTGGAGTTGGGGAAGTCAAGCTGGATGGCGAACTTCAGCTGGTGTCCTTTGGGTGACTCGATGACGACTCCGGCGCTAGCTCCCTGCAGGATGAACGCGCCGTCGAAGTACATGATCCAGTGGTCTTCATCCAGCTTGCCAGGCAGGCTGGTCTCCAGCTCTTCTTCTTTTATGCCCGTCGAGGTCCATTCTGCAACGAAATCAGCCAGAGCAGCACTCTTTATACTCCTGGTGTTGGTGAAGTGTAGATCGAACTCCATCAACTCCATTCTCCACTCGGCCACTCTTCTGGTGGCCTCACAGTTGGTGAGGGCCCGCTCAAGGCAAAACCTTGATACTACTGTGACGCGGTGCGCCTGGAAGTAATGGCGCAGCTTGCGTGATGCAAACAGAATCCCCAGCAAGAGCTTCTGCACTTGCAGGTACCGCGTGCGGGCATCGCGCAACACCGTACTGATGAAGTACACCGGGTGCTGCACGAGCCGCTTGCGCGGTGTTGACGCCGTCGGCTCGATGGCGGTTCCTGGGTCCAAGGCGGTTGCCGGGGCTGGCTCAGCCCCCTGCCCTGCAAGCTCAGCCCCCGGGAGGTCTTCTTATCTCTCGGCATCTAGCACCGAGTTGACCACTTGGTTAGTCGCTGCCAGGTAGAGTAGCAGCGGCTCGCCCGGCTTCGGGGCGACGAGTATTGGTGGCGACTTCAGGTACTGCTTGAGATCCTGGAACGCCGCTTCCGCCTCGAGGGTCCAGTCAATTGGGCCCTTCTTCTTCATTACCCCAAGGGTTTTCTCCCTGCCTCGGCTCCCGGCCCTCCCTGCGGGGGAGGGTTTTCTCCCTGCCCCAAGACGCGTGGCGCGTCTCCGCGTCCCGGGTTCTGCCCCTAACCCGAACCGGCCGGGGCGCCCTCGCCTTGCGGCTGTTGGGCGGCGAGCGCGAGGAGCTCGTACAACTCCGCACCCCACACCTCGTGTGCCGGCGTGCCCTGCTGCGGCTCGTAGCGCACCATGACCCGTGCGGCGATGATGGCTTCTGCCAGGGTTTCGGCAGGAGGCAGCCGGGTGGGTAGGGTGCGATCCCGACGGCGTCACTCGCGACGCAGTGAGCTCGTGACGCAGCTGCCGCTGCGCGTCTTCGCCCTGCGAGTGAACTCGCTGGCCAGCGCGGGCGGCGTCGTGGCCGCTCGCGCGACTGGCTCCTGCGCTGGGAGCCGCCGGCCCCCTTAGCCGGTTGTTCGCCGACGGCCGAGGAGGTGGGGGTGGCAGCTGCGACTGCTGCACCTGAGAGGGCTCAGGGTTCTCCTGGCCCTGCGAGGCGGGTTGCGCGTCGCGTGACCGCGTGTGCGCCGCTGGGACACCACGCGGATCAATCCGAGAGTCACCAGCCCGCTTGGGAAGCATGATGGCTGATCCTGTTGGTGAAGAAGACGTTGCCAATATAGCTGCAGACGACGGCGCGCCAGATGTCGTAGCCTAGGGCGTAGACACCGGGGGTGCGCGGCACCCCCTTTTAGATTCGCCGGAGGGCGTCGGGGATCGCTCCGGCGATCGCCGACGAGGCCAATGTCAAGCGTGAGGATTCACACAATCGTTTTTACCCAGATTCGGGCCACCCTGAGGTGTAAAACCCTACGTCCTGCTTCAGAGTTCTTATTAACCAGTGAACAAGGGTTTACAGGTTGCCGGGAGAGTTCCCGGGCGTTCTCTCCTTTTCTGCTAAGAGTTACTTGCTATTTCTGGCTAAAACTAGTAAGAAACCGACCCTTTGACCGTTGGCAATGGTCCTACTTTTATATCCAAGGGGATACCACAGGTGCCTTGGTGCAAGGATGACAAGTGGCGAGCAAAGAGCTCGAGCAGCTTGCCCTCGCTGCGCTGGTTTGCATGCATGGGGAGTAGCCCTGTAGCTAGGGCACTACGTGCCTAGAATTCACAGCGGGCCAGTCAGTGTGGGCTGACTAGACGGGGAATCCCCTTTCTGTCGGAACATTAAATGCTTGCTTGTGATTCACTCCTCGCCCCGACGAGCCCTGCGCACAGGGAACCCGCCGGGCAGCCACGTGGCGTCGATGCTCTGTCCGTCTGGTACCGTCCTGGTAGCGATCGCCCGCGCTCGGGGACACCCTCCCCGGCAAGTGACCTTTCCGGGGAGCGCTCAGATGGGGATTCTCTTGTTGCCTTCCAGGGCAACCCCCGCAGCCTGCTCTGCCGGGCTGGTGGCTTGCCGGGCAGCTTGTGCGGTGCTGCCAGGGGCGCTATCGTTCCGGGGAGCGGGTGAGGCGACCCACGCATCATGCAACGGTGGTACCCTGGGTGCCACTGGTGCGACAGTTGTATTGTGATTTCATGGAATATCAAATTGAATTCATGTAGTCAATTCTGTGCCAACCAAACAAGTTAGTTTCTAAAATTCAAAATGAATTCCACAATTCTAATCCCAAATGATGGGTGCCAAACAAGTTGTAAGTATGTTGTCACTGTTGCCTAGACGGCTAGACCAGGGAGCTCACCGGGTGATCAACCAAACAAGGTCAAGGCACCTTCGAAGGATGCTTTCGGCGAGTCACCTTCGCTTTAGGGCAACGACCATTCATATATGAAGGAAAATCGAAATTCCAACACATAAATATTGGTCATTTGCCTCCATATGCATAGTCTGACAAAGGAGATAAGGTATCTGGTGTACACATTATTATATATTCTAGACTTCAAACATCAAGGTGGCCATGAAAATGGCCCAAACAGAGAAATGGAAGAGTTACTATTTTGTTTGTTTTGCCATCTTGTTTACATGTACACTAGTCATCAATCAGTTACATCAGTGAGTTACTAACATGCGGTTGTGTGCTTCCGGAGTATGCAGAGGCCGGGAGGTCCTTACCTGCCTTTTCGGTAAAAGATCATGACAGCAATGGGTAACCTTCTCTAGGAATCTAGCTAGCCTGAAGCTTACTCCACAAAAGTTAACTGAACTCTGAACCTTCTGTGCCCTGGAACAGTTAATGGGGACTAGCGAGTAACCACTAGCCAGTGATGGTATTGTCTTCTTCACTAATATGTTGAATCAACAAGATGAATGATGCACAGACCGGCATCGAGCGATTGATTTAGTTGGGAATCAACCAGAAATGAGGACCAAGATCTGAAGAACATCTCAACAAACACAAAATGTTGTGGTTCATCAGGAAACCAATAATATTTCTAACATTTGAGAAGAGTGGTCAAGTTCCAGTATTTGGTGGGATCTTCCAACAACATTTATCAAACATTCCACTGTCATGCAGAAAGCTCGAGCTACCATTAATTATTGACAAGAGTAATTAAAGTCTCAACATCAAGAAGCAAAACTATGAGATGCGACACAAATGCAGTTGATTCAGCTGATGGGCGTCATCATTTCAAATGTTCATTCACCAACCATGCTTGGAGGCAAACTTTTTCTTTGGCCTCACCTGGAAAACAGAAGTGTATAAACAAAATACAAAGGTAAGAGAAAGAATAAATATTGATCATAGCTCAGTTGTGTTACAGATATATGCATGCAACTGGAATTTATCTGAGTATGAAGGGACAACACTTCCATGACAGGGTAAAATAAGGCCATCTGATCTGACGAAAAGAAGAAGCCTTACCTGGTTGCTGTGGCCGCACTTCTTCTTGCGGCAGTTGATGGACCTGACGGGCAGGCGTGCAAAGCACCTGCAAGTCGTACAAATTTGTGGAATTAAAGAAAATACTGGAGCACACGTTTGCACATACATTTACAAGCACAAACTTCTCGCGAACAGCGTTTATGCAGTAAAATAGATGCAGAAAAGAACAACCATTTCGTAGTTAATTGGTGAACCAGATATGTACAGTGAATGAAATTCGTGGTTCAGGGAGTGCATATATACTTTCGGCAGACCATCTTGTTCTCATTGTGCTTCAGAGCAAGGATCCGGAGGTTGGGGTCGATCCTGGGGTACCAGCCTCTGCCCCCGCCAAAGAGGCGCAGCACCAGGTGAAGCGTGGACTCTTTCTGGATGTTGTATTTGGCCATGGTGCGGCCATCCTCCAGCTGCTTCCCCGAAAAGATGAGACGCTGCTGGTCCGGGGTGATACCTACAGTTATACGCAGAGCAAACAACAAACGTGCACAATTAGTTCATCTACATAAGTTTGGTAAGGTAATAAATGAACTCGCAGTTTCATTAAGGGTAGTGATGAAATTAGCCCGAGATCGACTAGATTTGCTACCAAACAGGGGATCTGCTGCTAGATCCAGTTGAATATCTATTGCCTAGCAAGTTTCCAAAGAAGAGACCAATCGATTTCCTACTGCTGGACTAGCAAGTAACAAGACAAACCAGCATTACACAAATCGGATCAAACACGAGAGTTTTGATTTTAAGATCAAAAGGACCAAGCGTCCAAGCACCCCAGGTAGATCTGCTCTGAGTTAGCTAGTGACGACCAAGCACGGCAGCATTTGATAATTTGCTCACCTAGGTGAGATTATTGGGGTATGCGAATGGTACGAGCAACCAAGAAGAGATAAAAATAAAACGGAAGCTAGCTTTCGAACAACGCCACACGGATAATTACGAGGACCAAGACCACGCAGATGAAGCGGATCGGCCGGCGAACGTCAAATAACATGGAGGAGTTGGTGATCGGAGAAGGAAAGCACCTTCCTTGTCCTGGATCTTGGCCTTGACGTTGTCGATGGTGTCCCTGCTCTCGACCTCGAGCGTGATCGTCTTGCCCGTCAGCGTCTTGACGAAGATCTGCATCTTCCCTCCTCGCCCTCGATCGCTCTCTCTCGCCCGGTGGTGGTGGTGAGCAGTGCAGTGCAGTGAGCAGCGCCGCGGACGTGAAGTCCTTTTATAGTGAGTAGCGAGGTAACGCACCCGCTACGAAACCCCAAGAACCCTAGCCAGCCAAGTGGAGGCGTCGCTGCTGTAAGCACGGAACTTGGTCGGGGGTGCCTGGCTGGCTGGCTGCCTGGTTCCGACTGCCTGTGCAACCAATCGATCTAGACGGTTTTAACGGAGTAAGCCCATTTAAAGCCCAAAGTCCATAAGGCCGATTAGCTTTTTTTGGTTCCTGATTTCTTAATTAGACATTTTCCTCTCTAAAAAAAGAAAAAAGGCAAGACATGTTGATACCGAAATAATATAGTTTTGTGCCAATTTAATGTCCCCCTATTAAAATTTATTGCTCTGGATAAATCTTTATATCTGGTATTCGATGCAAACCATCTGAATTTCATTTTTTTTAAATGATTGAGGTTAAAGTTAACTTCTTTCTGGTTGGTCTTGTTTCGAACCAAACGTGCCACTCAAATGATATACTCCCTCCGTCTCATATTAAGTGACTTTCTATTATATGTATCTAGACGCTTTTTAAGCATAGATATATCTATATTTAGGCAAATTTGAGTCACTTAATATGAGACGGAGGGAGTATATGTCTTATTGGAGATATATCACGAGTTTGATATTACCACTTAATTGTTGAAAATGCTCCCTGGCTAGTCGCCACGATTTTAGTTGCCACTAACAATTAATACTTTCTTCGTCCCATAATTCTTGTCGAAATCTTACATGTATCCAGACATCTTTTAGAAATAGAAACTTCCATTTTTAGGCAAATTTGAGACAAGAATTATGAAACGGAGGGAGTATTTAAGAGATCAGCTTGTGGTAAGTACGTAGAAGGGTCGTTATTCGATTTGAGTAAGAATAATCTTAAATTTCTTTAACAGTTAAGCAAACTGTGTATAGTTTTTTGCGATGAACAGGAAACTATCTGATACATTCTCTTCCTATGCCAGTTGTGCGTGGCATTTGAGGTACTCCCTCCGTCCAACAAAGGATATCTCAACTTTGACTAAATTTGAATGCATTTATACACCAAGTCATGTTTAGATACATCCAAATTTTGACAAACCTAATACATATTTTGTTGGACAAAGGAAGTATATAAACAATCCATCTGCACGCGAAGCCCATTCTAATTTCTCCAACAATTTTGGGGACATACATGGAAGAATGTCGTGCACACAGATTGTTAGATCCGTCTGCAAGACTTCGACGTGGAGCGGCGGCGGCAAGGTCTAGCTCTCGTTTAACCCTAACCTGGGTTGAGGTCTTCCACTTGGTGTGCATCGATGGACTCAACACTTACGCCCACGAGGTCTCCATTCCTATTTCTAATTCGTACATTTTTATATTCGGTGATTCTAAGTGGGGCACGTGCCCCACTCGGTCTTACCGTGCGGCGTTGTTCCCACCGTTCGATTCCTCTCCCGCACCCATCTCTCTCCCCGTTCCACTCTCCTGTACACCACCTACAAAATCCTCAAATCACATTCTCTTCTCTCTCCCGATGATGGCGCCCTCGGCCTTCTCTGCATCGGCGTTGCCTCGCACAAGAACAGCGGAAGAACTCGGTGGGGAACTTGGTCGGGCCCCGCCACCTGCTGCCTCTGCTGCCCACCGTCAATAATGCTCCGTGGCTGTGTACGAGGCTGCCGCCATTAACGGATGAAGAGAAATTAATTCAAGTGTCCTGTCGTCGCTGACGCCATGCCCGTCGGCCCGCAGCTCCGTAGCGTAGGTCGTCATCCTCTTTCCGCGGCTCCGCAGCACCAGCGTAGGTCGTCGTCTGGCAAGTAGGCGCACGTAGGCCCAGATGCACGAGCTCCCGGTGGGGTCGAGAGGGTCGCGGACGAAGCTGAGGCTCTGGACTGCGGCTATGTGCGACCTGGGGCAGTGGGTTGACGCTGTGAGTTTGATCCCCATGATTTGTGTCTGCTGGAAGAGAAAGAACAATCAGATTGGAATTTATACATCCTGCTGACCCAAATCTGAGAGAGGGAATCACGGAGAGAGAGGGGAGCAAGGAGTCGGTACGGGGCTGTTTGGTTGGGCTGGCTGCACCTGTTTCGCATCCGCCATGCAAAATTCACCTTGTTTGGTTTCTTGGGCCAGGTTAGGTGGTGCAGCCCGGATGCAAAAATGGCCTCCTCAGCATGCATCCCGCGTACGCTCGAATCGAGCGTTTTTTTCGGTGCAGCGGCCTTTCTCTCGTCTATCTCTTCCCGACCTTGTTCTCGTGCTCGTTGCCCGGTGCCAAATCGCCCCCGGCGGCCTGCTCCGGCCTCCTCTTCGCCAGACACGCCCTCCCCGTCGATCTCCGAGCTTCCCCGACCCCGTTCCCGGCCCAAATCGGGGCCGGCGAGCAGTCCGCCGCCGCCCAATCGACCACCCGCCGCAACCTCGATTGGCTCTGCCGCCGGCTCAATTCTCTCCACTGCCGGCTCGATTCGCTCCGCCACTGCCTCCTATATCGTCCAAGCCGTCCTGCGCAGCCGCAGCGCCACCTTCGCGGGCTTGATTCGGTCCGCAGCTCGATGGGGTCCGGCACCTTCTCCTCTTCCTCTGCTGCCGCCGTTCCTCCTTCTCCTCCGGCGTCGTTTCTCGTCATCTAGCGCCGCCGCTGCCTCTATTTTGTCTTCTGTCGCCGTTCCTTTGCCCTGCCTGTAGCTCCTCTATTCATGGAACACCAAACATACGGCTACAGTTTGGGGATGCACCCCAGCTGCTGCATCCCCTGCTATAGCACCCCTCGTGCGATGCAACCCAGTGGCTGCAGACAAACCAAACACCCCCTACAAGTGAAGAAAAAGAGACACATGGTCTTGGGGATCACATCGTGTGGACATGAGAGAAAGAGGGAGAGTAGCTGCAGGAGAGGGTGAGTGGCCCAACGACATATTGTTCGGTCCTATTTGCCATGTTGTAGGCGCGGATAAGCCGGCAAGTAGGTGCGGATAATCTGGCAATTAGACACAATTAACCTGGCAAGTAGGTGTGGATAAGCCACTAGGTAGATGCGGATAATCTGTCAATTATATGTGGATAAGCCGGCAAGTGGGTGCGGATAATCTTACAAGCAGGTGCAGATAATGTGGCAAGTAAACACAACTAACCTGACAACTAGGTGTCGATAAGCCGGTTGGCACATGCGGATAATCTGGCAAGTACGTGCGAATAATCTGGCAAGTAGGTGCGGATAATCTGGCGATTATGTGCGGATAATCTGGCAAGTAGACACAATTAACCTGGCAAGTAAGTGTTGATAAACTGGTAGGTAGATGTGGATAATCTGTCAATTAGATGTGGATACACTGGCAAGTGGTGCCAATAATCTGGTAAGTAGGTGCGGATAATCTGGCTAGTAGACACAATTAACCTGGTAAAGAGGTGTGGATAAGCCGGCAGGTAGATGCTCATAATCTGGCAATTAGATGTGGATAAGCCGGCAAGTGGGTGCTGATAATGTGACAAGTAGGTGCAGATAATGTGACAAGTAGATGCAATTAACCTGACAAGCAAGTGTGGATAAGCCGGTAGGTAGATGCAGATAATTTGGCAATTCGATGTGGATACGCCAACAAGTGGGTGCGGATAATCTGGCAAGTAGACATAACTAACCTGGCAAAGAGGTTTGGATAAGCCGGTAGGTAGATGCGGATAATCTGGCAATTAGATGTGGATAAGCCGGCAGGCAAATGCGGATAAGCTGGCAAGTAGGTACATTTAACCTGTCAAGTATAGCGTGGTAAATATGTGTGGATAAGTCAATAAGTACGTACGGATACACTGTCACTAGGTTTGATAAATCTAGAAGTAGACATGTCAAACTTGACAATTATACTTGGATAAACTGACATTTCGTTAAGTAGGCATGTTTAAGTGAGTATTACATACATATAAACCGACAAATAGACGCAATTAGACCGGTGATAATTTCGTCTCTGTGATATACGAAAGTGATATTACACGGCATTTTTAGGGGTCTCTTCTGTAATGATGAATTTCTGCATATTATAGTAGTCCGGGACAATATTTTATTATGTGAAAAATAATAAAATATTGTAATTTATAAGAAAAAAACACTAAGCCGCTGGAGCTGGGCTGGTACTGCTATGCTGACTTCGAGATGGGCTTGACCTCGTGGGCTTCGTAGCTGCTGGGCATGCGTGCATGTCACGCAAGAATGCGCGGACGGAGCGAGATGTGCGGACGGAAGCAGCGTGTGCGGGCGGAAAGCAGACGGCTGAGCGAGATAACGCGGGCGGAAAGCAGACGCCGCTGCGGTTGATTAGGTGGGGACGCCGCTGTGTAGCACGCTCCTTTTATATTTAATTCTTACTTCGGTTTACTCAGGCTTTACATAATTCTTTATTTTTTCTCTAAATTAAAATGACATGGTACAACATGAATTCATTTGTAGATTTTATTTTCTCATATTTAAATATTTTATCTATATTCTCTAAATTGGATCATGTATATTACGTAGACACATGTCACGTGTCACTACTGACTACCAATTATACATTCTTTGCAAATTGCTGCCGTAATACATACATGATTTTACATGGTTTACTCATAAAAAATATATTTAATAAAGTTTATGCTTGGATGATAGTTTTTGCGAGAAAGATTAATTTTCATTTTTTAATACGAGTAGTAAAAGAGAAAATGAAAGGTAGTCTTTTATCAAAAAACTATAGGCCGAACAGCACTGATTCACCGAATGACTGAATTGAGCTCCTCCTTTTTGCAATATCCACCCTTCCCTCTGAAGGAATCTCGATGCACTCTTCCCAAAATTCTTTCAATCCGCACCCTCCATTGCTGCTTCCATTCACTTTTGACCCTCCTCGTCACCCTTCCCTCTTCGATCTACACCCTCGAGCGATTTCTCCCAAAAGTCGCAAAACAAAGGCCATTGGATCCGTGAAGGCGAAGCAGCCGCAACTGAAATTCACGCGGGGACAGTACTGCTCGAAGAGGCCGAGGAGTGAAGGAAGAACCTGATGGATCAGTACCAATCGCAGGTAATAGCTCCGTACCTTATATGATCTGAAAAAATAGCTATGCTCCTTTCCCGATTCTCGCTTCGTACACGAGATTCGTTTGGTTCCCCTTTTTACGTCTACGATTTGGTTTGAGATTGGAACTACTTCAGATCCTTGGATTTCTCTGATTGAGCCGTAGGCTCCCAGATTAGGGTTTTCTTGGAGGTGTGTGAAAAATCTTTGGCTAGTTCTCCTATTCATGTGTAACAGAGTTACAGAGAATAACGAAATTACTCCCCTTCCCAGATCCGGGCTAGTCGTCACTATTCTATGACGAGTGAATGCAATTACTTATGTTTGCTGCATTATATTACTTGTACTTAACATTTCCTCTGCGTAGTTGAGTTTTAGCCTTTTAGGAGAGGGAATGATGGGGATTTAGGAGTAGTGAAGATAATTATAGTGTGATAGTTATGTTTCTTGTTACAGGAGGTTAGTGAGAATTATTCAAATCCAAAGACATGCCTCTTCCATGTGCTCTTCAAGGTACCATGTTTTCTCTTCTTGAAAGATATGTGAATTTGTATATAGGGATCCTTTGTACATAGTGTATGCATGCTTTACTGATATTGATAACTTGTGGTTTGAAGGCAGGGGCGTTGGCATTCTACATACTGTCCGCGCTGTTTGTGCACAACTTTGTCATTATCTTTGTTGTAACTGTGTTCCTAGCAGCACTCGACTTCTGGGTGGTTAAGAATGTCAGTGGAAGAATATTGGTCGGACTGCGGTGGTGGAATGAGATTAATGACGAGGGCAATAGCGTTTGGAAGTTTGAATGCCTTGATGAACAGGTTTGCATTTTATTCTTGCTATTCGTTTGCAGCTTTGTGCAACTGCCCACCACAAAGCTGAAGTAGTTGTTTTGTTCCAGTCCCTTGCTAGGATGAACAAGAAAGACTCGTGGCTGTTCTGGTGGACTCTTTACTTGGCGGTAAGTGTTGATATCACTATGGTTTTATTTATGTTTCTGATATCTGGGAATCAAATGAGTCATACACATATCATTTGTTGATTCTTGTGTTTTGAGATATCTGCTCGGCAAGTACTCCCTCTGTCCCATATTAAGTAACGAAATATTACATGTATCTAGATGCTTTTTGGGTATAGATACATCCATATTTGGGCAAATTTGAGTCACTGAATATGGGACGGAGGGAGTATATGATAACGTCATATATTTGATTTGCAACTGCTCTCATTTGAAATGGAATATATGAGCATGAACATGAACAATTTACTAAGAAATATTAGACGACAAACCACAGCCAGGCATATTGAAGCATGATAAGCTAAAGGGATTGATGAACTTTTTTTAAGGCGAGGACCATAAATTTTGTTCTTCCTTGGACATTTTCTATGTTAAACATCACCCCATTGCCTGGGAGACTATTTGAGATGTCTTGACATATTATTGGTGGCAGTACTGCTTTTTATAAGATGACACCTACATTTGTAACTCTATGCTGACTGCTGATGGTAATGTTCTCGAAGAAAACGAGTAGGGCCTTTCTAGGATGATATTAAATTCACGACTCTTTCAAATGTATTTAGGTAAATTTAAGTATCATCCATGGATAAGAGCCTTCTATATAATACTATAATTTTTGTTTGGTGACTGTTAATGCAAAAAATCCCTTGGAAGGCGATGAAAACGCAAATTCACAGAAGTTTTAGAAACCTCTTCATTTGATATTATGTTCACTACCTATGTCCTATGGTAGAACCATAAGACTACACATGTTGTTTTATCCAATATCAGATTTCCAAGATATGTTTGTTTTTGATATATGGTACTCCCTCCGATCCATAATAAGTGTCTCAGATTTAGTACAAAGTTAGTACAAAGTTGTACTAAATATGAGACACACATTATGGATCAGAGGGAGTACTCAAGTTAGGTATATGTTTTACTCTTTAGCTTATGTCAAAAGTAGTTTACCGCGACAGAAATACAAGAACTAGAATGTAGCATTGATCGTAGTGTCCAACATGCCAAGCTATCGGAAAGAGAAGTCAGGAGCATTCCAATGGTATGCCTGAAACAGTAGGAATTATTTGTAAGCACCATGCCTAAACTTCACACAGTTTCGAGCTTCATCATTGAAACCTGAATGTCAGACGTGGGAGTCCCAAAGCATGTCTAATATGACCTATGCAAATTGGCACGAACACTAGAGAAATATTGGTAAATTTATGAAATTTCTTAAAATGGATGGCCTCATTTTGCAAAGAAAGGCTAAAAACTCTCCCATTTTGTCGTGTCTGTTTTGGTTACAAACCTTTTTCCATGCTGCAAGAAAAGGACCTTTGGGCATAATTGCATTGGTGCCAGATGTCTGTAAAGGCAATGGCGTCAAACCTATCAATTTGTTAGATCACGGTTACTGGTTGTTCTAAACTAAATATATAATTCGAATCAAGCATAAAATAGCAAATACTGCATCATCATAACCATGTTAAAAGAAAATTTGGGCATTGCTTTCCAATTATAAAATTCCAAATCTTCTCATTTTCTTGATATTTTAATTATTTGAAACTGGATAATAATTGAAAATCCCTTGTTACTTTCTGTTTGATTTGTACTCCTGAATAGAACTGAAAATTTAATGTGGAGTGTTCTCTGAATGTATGAATCACTCGAGGCCCAAGGCCAGATTAAAGAAAATGTTCCTTGGTACTGTCTATTTGATTTGTACTCCTGAATAGAACTTTGCGGCAAGTGTTTTAGATTATAAAAATGAGATCCATTCATATTTCAGGCTGCTGCGTGGATTGTTCTTGGGATATTCTCGCTCATCAGGCTTCAAGCTGATTACCTTCTTGTCATTGGAGTGTGCTTGAGTCTCAGTGTTGCAAATATTATCGGGTTTACTAAATGCAAAAAAGGTGTGGATTCTCCTGCAAAAACTACATTTATTGTAACCCTATTGGAGATTGTTCTGTTCACTTTAATTGACCAGTCAGATAGGAAACTGATAAATATTTAAAGCAAACAATGTAAATTATCTGCAAACTTATCAACCTAGAGTTTTGTACTGTTTGTTTTGGCTGAATAGACTGAGCCATAACTTCAACATCTTTATTTAACTATTTGGAATGTATTGTACGATGTAGCAACAGAACAGTTGAGACTTTGTGGTTCTAAACCAAATAGGCTTAGCAGTTTAGCTTTAGCCAACTTTCTTTCGCATCACTTCTTTTAATGTGCTGGTCACTTTAGATCATTTTCTCAACAAAACAACTTCTGTAACTTGTTTGAAGTCTTACTCGTGAAAATTGGCCCACTGAGCCCAGTTATTTGTGTTTGGATAGTACAAGGTTTTATTTTGCTGGAGTCTCCTCGTAATACATGAAATTTTTGCTGTTACATCTTGTCAACTTCATATCTCACTAGGAGTTGTTTATAATATTTGTGCCACTCCAATCATGTCGCTTACAAGCCTTGTAATGAAAAATCTGCTCGCTTAAATATATTTGAAGTCTGACCTTAGCACTGTTATGGTTTTATTTCAGATGCCAAGAAAAACTTTCAGGATATTGCTCAAAGTGCACTCCTGTCGTCCAGCATGAGGTCAACGCTGCAATCAGCATTTGGTGTCTGACCAGAGGACCAGATGTTACATATGATGTGTACAAATTTATGGATAATATGATGTATTTTGCTTTTGATTTAGTTTCCCTTGCCTAGTTGAGTAGTTTCTTACCAACCTTATACATCTTCCTGGCCTGCGAAGTCCTTGATATTGTTTGTTCAGCCGTCACCAAAAGAGGTTGGTAATGAGTTCTGGCAGACACTTGAGGACCATGTAAATCACAGTACTCGGTATTGACTAGCTATTGATGGTCTTTTGAGGATTTTAACATTCCTAGTGATAGCATTTTGTTGCCGTTTCTTTTAAGGAAATAACACTATGTTACTACTGAACCAGAGAACATTTTACTGGGAGTATATTGGAGTGCAGTCCTAACCAACCTGTTTTGAAATCTTGTCATGTGTGCGTGGCCACCTTCAGGTTGTGCAGATATCGCTCCCTACATGTCGCGTCACATAGCAAAGGTTATGATTCTTTTGATGACAAGGATCCCAGAGTTTTGCACCAAAACCACCCTTATCCGTGGTAGACTTGGCTATTTTTTGGCAGGGGTCGCTAGTTTGCGAGCACAGCGCGTCAGCGCCGATGGATCTGAATTCGTTTATGGACGGCGTTCCAATCGGTCGTCCTGGATGCCACCGCGGTGAACGACATGAGTTTGGACTTATTGCTGCTGCTGTTGGTCAATCGATTGTGCTCATGCTGAGATCTTGCTCCAGCGATCTACGGCTCTTATACCAGCATGGGACTCAAAAATCTCCTTACCTTGACGGCTTGGCAGTTTTTCTTTTTAGGAAAACGGCTTGGCAGCTTTGGCCGGAAACTAACAAGCGTGTATGTCACACTCCGATATGCCGTGCAGCAGACATGTTCCAAAATCCAGATTATCAAGGGTGAACTGTAGATATTTGAACCTTTCCAAAAGTACGTCCCCGTCTTTTTTTTCCCCCCTTTTCTTGAGATGTGATAATTACAGCGATTCTCACGTCCAGACGCCCGATTCCTAGTAAAGAGTTTTCGCACGCTGAGAGGAAAATCTTTTGGCTTTTCGGATTTTATTTCTGGTACAGTGACCAGCCAGCCCCCATGGTTGAATGGTTCTCAGCCAAGCGGGGCCTCCGGTCTCCGGCGTTATCTTCATTCGCCGCGTCGGACGTTATCCGTGTGAGCAACGGAGAGGACGATCCAGCAAACTCCACGCAACGTTTTTTCTCCCCTTGCACAAGTCCTTCTCTCGTAAATCCCGTACTGTATACTGCAAGGGCATCTTCAATGGCAAGCCGTTACTAATTTTTATCTGTTTTTTTTATTTTTTTTTAATGGACTCACATGTCATTTTTTTTTTCATTCTTGGTATCCATGCACAAGCTGTTACTTCTGCAAGTAATTAGTACTAATTTTTTCTCTTCATCTCTCCTTCACGTAGGACTAGTACCTGCTTAGTACCTTCTATTGGAAATGCCTAATAGATACTTCTTCGATGTTTTCCAAACGGAACGTGGGTCTCGTCGTTTCCGAACCACAGATTTCGTAAAGCGAAATCGTTTTGTATTCTGGTGCGACGTGATGTGGCACCAATAAGGTCCAATCCTAGAGCCAGGTTTCTCTTTCATGATGTGTCCTCGTTGAGCTGTTTTTTTTTACTCCAAATTAATTGTCTTCTCGTCTCTCATCCACATGGTTTTTCCCATTGTTTTACTAGAACGGCATGCAAAGCAACAAAATCCATTCCGGAGAATCCTTCGTACATGGGAGTTTTTACTTGGTTCAGGTTATAGGCCAGGAGAAAAAGTTCACGTTGGCCTCGTGGCGTCTGGGTCAGCTCAGACAGAGGAGGAGTAGCCATCAGTGCCAGCCAGGTCATCCCACGAGTCTTATCCCCTTAATTCATTCGCTTTTCTCCTGTTTTGGCTTTTGGTTGGCGTGGTGCTTGCAAGATAGACCAATGCGCGTAAATTCAGATTTTTATTTCTTCTACTCCGTAAATAAAATGAAAGAGAAGAGACGTTTCATTTTTGTCCATTCGTGGTGCGTTCTCTGGCAAACAAGATCACTTTGGAATTGGGCATGTACAAGTGCATGACATCAGCTTTCCTATTTGCGTGTCTACCTATAAGATGGTATTTTAGATGTTTTCCACTTCTGCAGGCAAAACTGAAATAGATTTATTGTTTTCAAGAACAAGAATATCTTCTCACAGAATTTACGCAGGGACACGGGATTTAGAGAAGTGTGTGCCTTCTCCCTGCTGCCATTGACAATTATTCGAGGATTAATTTGCAATATAAAGATTTCATTGAAAACAATTTCAGTTATTGCATAAACGTGAACAAACATATTTTGCTCCAAGGGCACCTTGAAACTCTTAACCGTGTGATTAGATCCAGACTTGCAACCATACTGAGATCATTCAGCAGCAACCAGGCAGCTTCCTCATTTGACCATTCGCACGGTGTGGAATGGTGAATGTAGGAATATGTGCTACAGTAGTGTTGGTACAAATTAATTAAGGCCAAAGGGAGACAACGGGATGCAGAGACGCGTGGTGAACACCGACCATATCCTTTCCTGATGCGCCTCGCGGGCACCGACTAACGGGGCCCATGGGACAGCTTCCATTCCTCTCTTTTTTTACCACAATTGGTACAGTTTTTTTTTTAATACTCCCGAGCAGACCAATGACTCCCTTTCGGATTAAACTTTGAAACGCTGGCTGGTTTGAACGATCTCCACGAACGCTGGACCCTGAGCCGTTCGATCAACATCCAACGCTAGGCTTCACGCTGGTTAAGAATTAACAGGGGTCAGGCCATTGGCGTGCGAGAGGTGGACGGTGCGCCCATGTGACCGTTCGTAAATGCTTCATACACAGAGAGATTATACAGACTGTTCACGGACATATGGGCCGAGCAAGATTCATATACACCTTTTGGTCCACATGTCAGTGCGGGTGTTTTCCGGGCATGTGTCGGATATGTGGTGTGTGGACGACCCTACATGTTTTCGATTATGAGTTTATGACGACCCACCGGCACTGCACGGTGTTGCCGGTGTCCAGACTCCAGCGCTAGTTGTCTTGCCCGGGGTGTAGTCAAAGTCGGAAATCTTACCCCCGATGAGTTTTAGAGAAAATTGCAAAGACATTGAATACAAAAGGAAATGGAAGAGAATTGAGATGAAAAAAGAGTTATGGAGCTCATTACTTAGAGGAGAGGGAGCACTCTTTTTTTTACGGCAGGGGAGGAACACTATTTTTTTTAAGGCAGGAGAGGGAACACTCGAATTCTCTTGGAAAGTCAAGAGTCTAACTTATTCTTTTTGGCCACTAATTAATTAAAACAATTTATGATGGTCAGATTAATGTCACCACTAAATTTGTCATCAGAATTGTTTTGCAATATTTTTTTACATTCACTTATATATGTATAAGAGAACTAATGATCATAGTTCCATACGTGACTCGATCTACGGATAATCAACAGCACATATGTTTTGAAACCGAAGGTGTACATGCCAATTCTTTTAGTAGTCTCACCGATCCATATTATTCGTCGCTGATTTGGTTACATGCTCCCTCCCATGCATATTATCTGTCGTTGATTTACTGGATAGTCACAAGTAATATGGATCGGATGTTCTGCTACATCGATATATTAAGAGATATATCCATATTAGAGCTCTAAACTAACTCCAATACCGGTTAGAACACAACCCTCAATTCTTAATACTGTGTAAATTATCCCCTGACCTAGCCAGAAGGTGGTTTTCACATTCCCGGCAGATTTTGACCGAGTCAACACACATTTTTCAGTCCAAAAAAGATAAAACGAAAAATCTTGTACACAACCTACTATTAAATTTGGGCTTCAGTGAGCAAACGATAAGTACAACAAATGACATATTTTGTTTGAGACTCAAATTTTGAATTCAAAATTGAATTTCCAAATTTTTAATTATTTATAGGAAATCATAAACGTTGTTGAGAGCCTACTGTTAAAGTTTCAGCGTCTCGCATGTATGATGTGCCAGTCAACTTGGTCAAAACCTGCCACGTACGTGTAAACAATCTTTTGGCTGGATCAAGAATAATTTAAGCGGTATGAATAGTTGAAGGATGTGTTTTAATTAGTATCGGAGTTCGGTGTGTGTGAATTTAAACTATATGGTTAGTTCAACGTTGTAATATGGACTTATCACATATATTAGTCTAGTTCGCATAATACATGATGCTGATTTTTCTAGTTTATCTCAACATACCATTATTATTTGTACTACGTGTGCTTGAATTTATTTGTATGCGTACAGAACATGTTTTGGTTAGAATGAGTTTCATTTTTAACCTGGCGTTTGTGCGATTTGCTAGATCTGAAAATCTTAGCTGCACACATGTAAATGTTGACTACAAATAGTCGTTAAAATTTTTTGAATATGTAAAAAATTGCACAAGTTAGCTGAATTTAAAACTTATGAGGTAACAATATGAAGTGCAAACACCTTGGAAACCTAAAATTAAACCCACCTCTCTATGAACAGTCTACCAGCAAGGAAGAACAAAAATAGAAAGCACAACGCCGACAACGGTAAATTCAGAAGCCCCAAAAAAATCCAAAGAAGGCCAGATTCGAAAATGCCCCGTTTAGGCCGAAGGGGCAGAGAAAAAAGAGATAAAAAAAGCATTGAAAACATGCACTTTAATATCGGGTGGGTCCCACCAACTACCCCCCGCACTCTATAAAGGTCGCCTCCCCTCAGATCTTCCCGTCCATTACGCCACCTCTCCACCTAAACCAAACCGTACCGAACCTTGCCATTTTGCAACTCACACCTCGCCGACCACGTATTTACTATAACCCGCCTTACCGTTGAGGCCTTTACTCTCCTTTTTTGCGCCTAGCCCCCTACAAAGTTTCCACATCTTGCGTCTGTGACCTTCACCGGAGTTGCCATATGAATGGTCAAACTACGATGGGGCTCGCCGCAGCCGCAGCCGCCGCCGTGAGGCCGTGCCGCCGCCGCCTACTCTCGTCCGTCTCAGCCGGGGGCGCGAAGGCATCCGTGACCCCGCTCTTCCCGAGACGCCCCCACCCGCAGCACCACCACCACGGCCGCCGCCTCCCCTTCCTCGCCTCGGCGGCGTCGCAGACCTCGCACTCCGACCCGAGCTCCACCCCAACAACCACCCCCACCCCTGTAAACTCCGATCCCCGCTCCGCCGTCGCCGGGAACCTCCCTTTCTTTGACCGCGTGCTCTTCCCGGGCTCCTTCCCTCCTGTCGAGACCCCGCCTGTGGAGGAGCCGGCGCCGCCGACCGATGAGGGTCTGGCTTCGCCGGTGAGGGAGGAGTCGGAGACGGAGAGGGAGGCCTGGAGGCTACTGAGGAGGGCGGTGGTGAGCTACTGCGGCGAACCGGTGGGCACGGTGGCGGCGGAGGACCCCGAGTGCACGGAGGTGGCCAACTACGACCAGGTCTTCATCAGGGACTTCGTCCCCTCCGCGCTCGCCTTCCTCATGCGCGGAGAGACTGAAATCGTCCGCAATTTCCTCCTCCACACCTTGCAGCTGCAGGTGAGCGCCTTGCCTATTGGGGATCCGGATTGCTTAGTTTGAGTTGAAAATTAGCGCGTTGTGACTACTAGTGTTGATTGCGTGCACGTCACTTGCTAGTTGGGGGGAAGTTAACACCGATTTTGCGTTGTTTGAATGTGTAGTACATCAGAATTTTCGGCATTAGTAAACGTAACATACCATTCCTTAATGAATTTGCTCTCAGCATGTGAATTTTTTTCTTCTAATTAATTCCTGTTCTAATTGGCTTGTATTGTATTCTATGGGTGAAATAGAGATAAGATTTCACTTTTGGAGTCTAATATGTCTCTTTCATACATGTACTAAGCAGTACTTGTTTGGTAGCGATTATACATCCTCATAGCTTAGCCTAAATTAGCCTAAACGGCAATTATGAGGTAACAATAGTTATCTGTATGCAATACTACCACACTGAGTAAACTTCACTTTTTTATACGATTCGAAAAGCCTAGAACAGACGAGAAAAATCTACAACTTTTGTCCAAATTTCCTTAAGATGTGATCACATTTACCATAAAACGCCACTAAACTGGCTTGCTAGTAATTGTTTGTGAACTTTAGTTTCTTATCTGGCACTTGAATCAAATTTTCTTCATTTACTGATCTTTCTCATTTATTTGATGATCAGAGCTGGGAGAAAACTGTTGACTGTTACAGCCCTGGGCAAGGCTTGATGCCAGCCAGCTTTAAGATTAGGACTGTTCCTCTTGACGAAAACAACGAAGCATTTGAGGAGGTTTTGGACCCTGACTTTGGTGAATCCGCTATTGGCCGTGTAGCTCCAGTTGATTCTGGTATATTTCCCTCCCCGCCTCTCGAACATAATCCCTTTCCTTTTGAAAATTAGGTGTTAGTATTGAATGACATCAAGTTAGTAATTTGAAATGTTTATCCTTCTTCTTTAACCTAACCTAACCTAACCTAACCGTTTGCAGGACTTTGGTGGATTATCTTACTCAGAGCATACTGCAAGATTACAGGGGACTATTCTTTGCAAGAAAGAGTGGATGTCCAAACCGGCATTAAACTGATCTTGAGTTTGTGTTTGACTGACGGGTTTGACATGTTTCCAACTTTACTGGTCACAGACGGATCATGCATGATAGACAGGAGGATGGGAATACATGGACACCCTCTTGAGATTCAAGTAAGTTGAATTCAAACAATGACGAGTCAGTTCGATAGGCTGTTGTTATATTTTAGAATTGGTTTACGATTGCTAGCATTCTAGGATTTTTTTTTTGCCGTGAAGGAACCAATGCTTTTACTGAACACATATTAATTTGAAAGTTCAAACAACATTATGCTGCTACTTTAAACCTAGATTTATCTAACAGGTTATCAGTGATAGAGAATCTCTTTACTTAGCAAGCTTTACCTGTTCCAGGCTCTGTTCTATTCTGCTCTAAGATGCTCAAGAGAAATGATTACTGTGAATGATGGCTCAAAACACCTACTCCGTGCCATCAACAACAGGCTCAGTGCATTGTCTTTTCACATTAGGGAATACTACTGGGTTGATATGAAGAAGATAAATGAGATCTACCGATACAAGACAGAAGAATACTCACATGATGCAACTAACAAATTCAACATTTATCCTGAGCAAATCCCTTCCTGGCTTGTTGATTGGATTCCTGAGGAAGGGGGTTATCTTATTGGAAACCTGCAGCCAGCCCACATGGATTTCAGGTTCTTCTCTCTTGGCAATCTTTGGGCCATATCTTCATCTCTAACCACTCCAACACAAGCTGAGGGAATACTTAGCCTCATTGAAGAGAAATGGGATGATCTTGTAGCGAACATGCCCCTCAAGATCTGTTACCCTGCAATGGAAGATAATGAATGGCGCATTGTTACTGGCAGTGACCCTAAGAACACGTAAGCCATCATGCTGATTAAATTGTTCTTTCATCATATGGTTCTCGTCTCTTGTTTGCTGACATATCATTACCGTGGTACCTCTTCCATTTTTCAAAAGTTACATATCTTTCCTGAAAACATCACATCATAGTTCTTGACATCTAACCATTTTGTGCACGTGCAGCCCATGGTCATATCATAATGGTGGATCTTGGCCAACCCTACTGTGGCAGGTATATAGATCTTAACCCACTTTCCAGAACCCTAGGACCATTTCTTGCTTATAAATCATCACTAACCAATCTTCATTTCTGCTTATAGTTTACACTGGCCTGTATCAAAATGGGGAGACCAGAGTTGGCCAGGAGGGCCGTTGCGGTGGCTGAGGAGCAGCTCTCAGCTGACAAGTGGCCGGAATACTATGACACCCGATCTGGAAGATTCGTGGGGAAGCAATCACGGTCATATCAGACGTGGACTATTGCTGGTTTTCTGACCTCCAAGATGTTGCTGGAAAACCCAGAGTTGGCCTCTATTCTGACCTGTGATGAGGATCTTGAGCTCCTTGAAGGCTGTGCTTGCTGCCTCTCGAAGAGGACTAGGTGCTCACGCCGTGTGACCAAAGAAGACATTGTCGAGTAAAACAGCAGAGTGCCTTTTATTCTTGCTACTCTGCACACCTGATGTATACTATCGACTGAGAATTAACTGAGGCGGACACACTCCAGCGGTGTACATTATAGGTTTACGGTAGATATCTATCCATTCATTTCCTCAATGTATGCTCATTCTTTTTTGCTGAGCTGCCATTGATGGGAACTAGCCTGGGTGATACAGTGGTCAAAGAAAGCACCACCCATTTATGTTTGAGCTTTTATGTACCCAAAAAGGAATTTGTTCTTGTACTTGGACACCAGCTGCTCCTGATTCGGAGCGCTGCAAAGCCCTAACCATTGTATCTCTTGTCGGTATTTAATCCGTATGTTGTGCGAACTTAAATGAGGCTGTCCTGTTCTTGTCATGAATAATAATACTATTGTTATCTACTTGGTTCTGCTGGATGTTGAAGAAGCTTATAATTACCGCATGTTGTACTCATCATTTTCCCGTGTGATTCTTGTAAGGTACACAAGGGCCTGAACTTCTGGAGTGCAAACAGATCATCTCATTCTTTGTGGTTAGTCTTGACATGTCTTGAAGGCAGTCTGAGTGAAATGTGCACTGCCAGAACTTTGGGTTTCAATTAGGATCTTGGATGGTTGTAGAGGAACGAATTTATAGGCGCTGAGGTTGAAGCATGGCAAATCAAACTAGAAGCTGTGCTTTTTCTGCACCTTCTCGTGATTGTACATGCTGCTGTGCTAGCAATTTTTATCAGAACGACTTCTTTTCTTTTCTTTTCTAGAATACACCCAAGAAGGTGTATCATCATTTATAGAAGAAAGCTGCGACGCAGCGAGTATTATCAGAATGACTTGAATCAGAGTTCTTTCAAAGCATTTAACGAAATCATGTGGCTTGATAAAAAAAATCCTTGCTGTGGATTGACGGGGACGGGTGAAATCTCATGCCGGCGGTCGCCGGTTCCGACAATGGCGACGCCCGTAGGCGTCGTAGTCCTCCTTGGAGGCATTGTTGTGTCCCCCTCGCTCAGATCCGGATGAAAACCCTAGGTCCTTTGGACCAGGCAGCGGCGACATTTTTGTGTCATGCTCTCATTGGAGACGTTGTCTTGGATTTGTGTTTTTCTCGGCGGGTCGTGTGGTTTCTAGTGGACGGTAGGCAGCCATTTTTCTTGGCTTCCTTCTTCCATCGTCGTCGATCCTATGTTTCGTGCCTCGTGTTGAGCTTCGCGTTCCTAGTGTTGCTCGGCTGCTCGGTGTCTTTCGACGGCGTGAATGGCTAGCTTCTATTCGCAATCCTCAGGGTTGTCCTGCCGTGGTCAAGGTTCGTGTGCGGTGAGGTTTCGACTTTGCAATGCCCTTCGACAACGGTCTCGGTGGAGTGACGTCCTTCGGTCTTGCCGGCTACACTCGTTGGCCTGGTGCTATGTTGGCCGTAGTGATGAAAGCTAAGTTGGCGTAGATGCTTTTGTGCGTTGCAATGTCTCGGTGTTGTGTGGCCTTTCGATGGCATTAGGAGTGCTCCTCTAGCAAGTCATGTGTTCCTCGTTGTGGCGATGATCGTCATGTAAGCCTTTTCGGTTGCTTTGTATTCTCTGTAACTCTTCTTCTTACTATATTGAAAGCAGCGTTGCTGCCTTTCGTCAAAAAAAAAATCCCTCTGCAGGCAAAATGGTACTCTCTCCGTTCCTAAATACTTGTCGTGGTCTTGGTGCAAACACTTGTTCACCAAGACCACGACCACGACAAGTATTTACCACGACAAGTATTTAGGAACGGAGGAAGCAGGAAGGAAGCAAAAAAGAAAACTAGGAAAGGGGAGGTTCAGTTAAGTCCATGTTCAGATCAACAAAGAAAGATGAGGTGACAAGATTCGAGGAAGCTGAATCTTGTAAGGAAGAAAGACAAACAACAAAGCCAGAACTAGGAAAGGGAGGGTTCAGTTAACTCTCTTCACACTCTGTACTGCCGAGGAAATCCCATTGGCATCTGCACCTAGGATGGTGTTTTCTTTAAGCCAAACACTTGTTCAAGAAGTCCACGAAATCCTGTCTGAATTTTGTCTGCTGGAGCTATGCAACGTCGTGCAGGTTATAGATTGCTTTAAGCAAAGGCTAGGATCTGCATATTGCAATATAGCAGAGGGAACACTGCAAATAGGTTATTGATCCGGACAGCCTACAATACAGAAGGAAGAGAAAAAGAATAAGAATACAGTACATCATCATAGATCTACTACACAATTACATCTCACAACCCTGAATCTGTTACTATACTAAGTAACAGTTACAAAGTAAATCAGCATAATACTAAATACCAAGAAATCGGCAGTTAATAGCTGCCAAGGAGCCAAAATTTTGTATACAAACCCTACATCTACGCACCATCATATCAGCTTGGACTCAGCTAGCTATTCCTGATCGCGGCCTAGCTTCCCCGGCATCGGCATTGACGGCGTTATAGAGCTCGAGGCGGTTGTGGCTCAGGCTGAGCGTGTACATGTTCTTCTTGTACTCTGCCCAGGTGAATGGCCTGTACCGGCGCGGCGCGTCAGAGGTCACCGTCTCCGGCAGCGCCGAGATGAGCGCGTGCAGCGCCGGCGCCGCGAAGTAGATGGTGGACAGCCTCGGTTTGCTGGTGCTGGCCATCACCCTGTGCCGGATGCTCACCAGCCTGCCATTTGTCAAAGCCTGCACAACACAACAAAGACGACAAACAATTCAGGCTCAGGCTCAGCATCCACACAGATAATATAGCTTAAAAATTGGTGAGATAGAAATTCAGAAATGTGTCAATTCTTTCAGATAGAACCAAATTCAGAGCAAAACAAAAAGAATTGTCACACAACTCATTTAATTACCTGAAGGAGATCGCCGACGTTGATGAAGAAGGCAGCCGGGTCGGCGGGCACCTGAACCCAGGTGTCCTGGCCGCGGCCGTCGGGGAGGAGCACCTGCAGGCCGTCGACGTCGTTGGCGCGGAGGACGCTGAGGATCTGCGGGTCCGAGTGCTCGCCGAAGCCCACGGAGCTCGCGGCGGCAGATGATGGAGGGTAGTGGTTGATCCTGATAATGGAGTCGCTGTCGGATACCGTGATTATCTTGCTCAAGGCCGTGGGGTCCTCGAGGCCGAGACCCTCTCCCAGAAGGTCCAGGATCTGGCACGCCAGGCGCCTCACTGCTCCCACGTACTCGTTCACCGCCTCACTGGAAAATCAAAAACAAAACCAACGGTATGGCTATATTTTAGACACGTGTTATTTAGACGAAAAGTTTAAGTCTCAGTCGACATATTAGAATTGTTGGATTAAGATCCAATGATACGCATGCATATGTGGGTGCATTCCTTTTAATTTCTTGATTATTTATTAATTTTGTAATAATTTTTTGTTTAACCAATTGTAACAAATATTACTTCGTACATTTAAAGGTGTTTTCATAAGATGAACCCACATCCACCAACGTGGATCTGCCATGGTATATCCACTCTCTACTCTCTCACATGTTATCATTGGATTAAGAACTGACAGACTAGTGTGTCGATTGATATCTAACTAAAAATCAAATGACTCATCAATAACAAAACCGTACAAATAGAACGTCAAGAGCGAGATTATTTTGCTGCCATTTTATGGATTTTAAATTGAGTTTGATGTTTGTTTCCCTGGTTTTGCATGTCTGTATTCTTCAGATTCAGATGACGGTGAAACCGTAAAAGAATCACACGCATGTGGATAATGCTAGTACAGTACTACTCCTAAAAGAACAGGAGAAACAACAAAAGGAAAAGGTTAAACACGTCCTGCTTTGAAGCTGTCACATGCAAGTCAAAAGTAGCCTGGAGGAAAGACTGACTGACGATTTTGACGTACGGTACGAAGCGATTCGGCGACGACTGGGAAAAAAGATGCCCAGACATGCATGGATCTCCAGCATCTTAATACTAACATGCATGTTCTCTGTTTTCAAGGACTAGCTGGTCGACATGCATTGCTAATTTCTAGCTAGCACACGAGCGTATCTATCCGCCAGAAATGGTGCGGCACCGGCCGCCAGCATTATCTGTCTGTCCATCGTGGAGGGGTCACCATGCACGTACAAAGGCACTTGCAAATCTGTCACGCCGCGGGTCTTTCAGCTGTGTACGGCTGCTACATGCAATTTATTTCCTGAAAGACCCCATGCATGCCACCAACCTGAATCGATCATTGCATTGCACATAATTACCTGTTGATCTCTATTTCTGGCACGGCAGGGCGCGCAAGTCCCCTAAAGCTGCTGCTGACCCCTAGCATAGCATCTCATCTCTCATCTCGATTTAAAGCCGGTCGGAGCCCAGGGTGCATGCATGTAATGACAGCTATTATCATGTCCTGCATTTCGCTAACAATTGGTTCAGGAAGCAAATTGTACATACTAGCTAGAGGTTTGAATTAATGGACCTTTCCAAGCTATATACTCCATGATTATACATGCATATCTCCCTTAATTAGGTCTTCCTAGTTCTCTGATTGATTATACATGTACGTCTATGGTGTTTGGAAACAAACGCAGATGTTCAGTCCCTTTTATTCTTCGCCCTGAGGTCTAATTTTTGCCTTTAGTCTCATTCGGAACACCTAATTTTAAAACATGGGGATAAGGTAAACGTAGAACTGAGATGGCATGATTTATTGTACCATCTGAATACCAAACACATGATTTTACAAAAAATGAATGTCTGAATGCTTCACAGGATTTTCAATCCAAAAAGGTCCATTGCAAGACACAGGTTTTTGTCTAAGAATCCTAATATCCTACATCATAAAAATTTCGTGGTCTTAGTCCTTTCATCCAAAAAAGCTCTATAGAAAAAAAAACACAAGCAGGATTGAAATTCAATACAAAACTCACTTGGAAATCCTATCCAAAAAGCTCTTAACTATAAATTAATTAAGCTGCTCACTCTTCATCCCTATTTATCAAAACCTGCATACCTAAAGCTGACCTCGTGGGCATGGCATCCTAGCTGGCATGCATACGTATAATTTGACATGGCTAGTAATGCTGAGCAAAAACAAATGTGTAGGGTCACAATTTTCATCTCATTCTCACGTAGAGAGATGAGATTTTGATGCGGGCCGGGTTGGGTTGATTGGGACGCCACATGCCTGCCAACATTGGCACCAACCACTTATTTCACAAATCACAAAATGGTATAATGTTGTCGCCAACTTTTGTTTGGCGTCACTTCTATTTTTTAACGCAAATAGTTGTACAGATAAAATAGTGTCATTTGAGTTTCTCATCCGGAGTTTGAACTGATCCTTCAAAGTGCTAAATCAATCAGCAGATTAATTATACTATCCAAAACAACAAACAATTCTTTTTGTTGTTCAGAAAATGCTACTGGAAAAAAAATGATGCATGAATTACATACTAAAGCCCCTCCCCAAA
Organism: Brachypodium distachyon; assembly: GCF_000005505.3. Lineage (NCBI taxonomy): Eukaryota > Viridiplantae > Streptophyta > Magnoliopsida > Poales > Poaceae > Brachypodium > Brachypodium distachyon. Next base: position 10,790,940 of record NC_016132.3, read on the forward strand.
CCGAACATGGACAGTTATATTACTAGGTGTATTGAATCATATCAAGCTATTTACTAGTACTATTTACATTCATTAAATAAACATAATCAATAATGATATGTGCATTTTTTTAATACGAGCACATGGTAATCATACACGTGATTCACTATTACGAGTTTATCAGGATGGGAGAACACGGGAATAGGAAACGGTTTGTAATGCCATGTCCATTTAATCCTACAAGTTGTGATTGCTCCAAAAAGTTTAAACTGGTTTGTATGTGCTGTGCTATTTGAAATGAGTTGTCGTGTTATATATGATTTTAATTGTGTTATATATGATAAAAAAAAAGGATTGTGCCTCTTTGCCGGCGGCCATCTTCGGCAAAGCTGCCACGTGGCGGCTGCCTGTGCTGCCTGCGGGGCTCGTTTGCCGGCGGCCTTAAATGGATGGCCGCCGGCAAAAATAGTATTCTTTGCCGACGGCTTTTCCTCAAGGCCGCCGGCAAAGGCCTGACGAGCGGGCCCCGCAGGGTTGACGCGTGGCACGTCGCGCTCGCGCCACCTTCTTTGCCAACCGCCGGCAAAGGCCTGACGAGCGGGCCCCGCAGGGTTGACGCGCGGCATCGCCCTTCTTTGCCGGCGGCTTTTCCTCGGGGCCGCCGGCAAAGGCCTGACGAGCGGGGCCCATGCGGCGAGACGCGGCCCGTCGGGCTCGCGCCGCATGGCACCCATTTGCCGGCGGTTTTTCTTGAGGGGCCGCCGGCAAACAACTAACATGTGGGTCCGCGAAACGGCATCGCCGTTATCGAGGCCAACCGTGAACTTACTTTACTTCGCTGACGGCCGTTGTTTTGGCCGCCAGCAAAGACTTTGCCGTCGGCCCGACAAAAAACCGCCGGCAAAGAGGAGTTTTGCCGGTGAGGCTCCATACCGAATACCTTTGCTGGCGGTCCCGAGGAAAAGCCGCCGGCAAAGGCTTTGCCGAGGGGCTAGGCTGCCGACAAAGAAGGTTTCTACCGTAGTGTTTGTTTGATTATACACAGAAAAACAAAGAAATCATAACAAAAGGTTGGAGTAGATGGAATATTGCTCCTAGAATTTTTTTCCATGAGATTCAATCCTACAAATCAAACAACTCCATACAGGAAAAAAAATCCCAAGCATTGAAATCCTCCAAGATTTATGTAGGATTCAAATGGACATGGTATCGCAATCCTGTGAATTTCCTATTCATGTGTTTTTCCTATCCTGCGAAAGGCCCCGGTTTCCTATAGAAATCATGCAGAGATATGGCCGGTCATACCAATAATGAAATCTTGGTTGAAAAAACCAGTAGTAATATCATCGATCATCAATTGCAACAGTATGCAACACATGCATGAAACAAAGAATATCAAAGATAATATAGACAGTCTGCGGTTATTAAGCGCGGCAGTAGCTAGTACTATCAAACAAACAACGTTACACCATGCGTGACAGCCAACAAACAAATAAAACTAAACAAACCCATGAAACGCTGTACGTATTCATATCGTTGATGTGCGAGCGAAAGGGACATGCTGCATGCACACGCCCATGCCCATACGGGCTAGCTGTAGTGCTTTGCTGCCGTACCTGAACCGTGAAGGGTCCTCCCTATCGATGGCCACGGCCCGGCGCGCCACCGCGGCCGGGTCCGCGTGCAGGGTCAGGTACTCCAGCTCCCCGACGTCGCCGTGGGACCCGATGCTGCGGCTGCCGTAGCCCAGCGGGTCCGGCGGCCCCGCCGCCTGCTTCTCCGGCGCCGGCCGCTCGAAGAAGGCCGCCGTGGCCGCGTCCAGCGTTGCGGGCGCCCGCGGCGGCACGCCGTGGTTGACGGCCTTGAAGAAGCCCCGTTCCGCGAACGCCTCCACCATCTGCCGCGACAGCTCCGCGCGCCCCCACGGCGCCGACATGTCCACCGTCGGAATGCCGGCGCCCGACGCCGTGTCCCGGCACGCCGCCGATGATGCAGTGGAGGCCGGCATCACCATAGCTCAGCTCCGGCTTGCAATCCTGCAGCTGTGCTGATCTTTGCACTAGCTAGCGTTGAGTTGTGTGTAGTGTCTAGTGTGTGTGCGTGGCTTCTTTGTTGTTGCAGCGAGGTGGTGTCTCTGGGCAGTGCTGGCGCCATATATATGAGCTCTCCGGAGATTCCTGTTGGATTGCGGACACATGGTTCGGCGGTTAACTTGGTGTCTTTGCTCTCTAACCTGGCTCAGCTTGATTGTGTGATTAGTTTAATCGGGGATGATTGAAACCAGCTGAATGATCTCTCCCTTTTCTCTAAACTGCAGGCCGTTGTGTGTTTTTTATTCTCTGAGCTTCTACCTGTGTAGAGGCGTAGAGCTGGTGCGGGTCGAGGGGAGATCTTCTGTGCTCGTCAGTTGGAAGCACCATCTTGTAATGGACGCTAAAACTCGAAATCCTGACAACACCCTTTTTCGGAAGGAAAAAACTCGATTATTTAGAATGAAACATCTCTGGGGGTCATAAAAAGCACATGCACGGTCCGTTAAATAAAGCACGAAAATTCGACCTGAGCTAGGTCGATAGAACGATTCTTGTGTCATCAAGGGCCTGCTTCCATTGTTGTAGTTTTAGTGGAAGAGGCCGTCCGGTATTTAGGGGCTTGTATGGTTTTCTCTATATACAAACTTGCACTTTTACCATGACGTGATGACAGACGGCTAATTCCGGAGTGTATAATGTCAAAAATGCATACACTCGCTTGAAATTTTCTTCATTTCCCCCAAATCTGTGGATGTAACATACTAGGCCTTCAACACCAAATTTGGGAAAGATAAAGTTAACATGAGCATGCTGAAAATGAACAAGATCAACTAAATGAGAATGCTGAATAATACGTCCATGCATGCAAGCAAAGCACACGTACGTATACTCCTACGTGGAAAAGTAACATAGACAAGAGCTCAGTGGATCCAAGGCTCCGGTGGGTGAAGAAGCGGTCCGTTCCAGCGGCTCCTGGCATTGCCGTCCTGAATTAGTTTAGTCTTTGTTTAACTAGGCGGAGCATGCTGACAGGGCAGATACGGCCATGCATCGGCATTTTCAAAGCAGAAAAAAAGGGGGGGAAGTAGTCAGCAGCGTGGACTATTCTCCGTTCAAGAACATGCACCACCCAGAAAGGGAAACCCCACCTCCATCCTCTTGTCCGTGTTCTGTTGTATTGGCCGGCCTTAATAGAGTATCGCACGCTTTCGTTTCGGGCGTCCTTACTTTATAACTGCTTCCTTCTCTTCTCCAAAGTTCAATTCGTTAGCATACCTTTTTCAGATGGAGAATGTGTGTCTGAAACGGGTACACGAGCTCAGTTGCTAGGCTAAAACACTCCCACCAGTTGAACTTGGTTTTGGGCTTTTAGCTAAAACAGTTAATTTGGCATCTATAGCATCAGTAGCATGGGTTGTATTCCCTCCGATCCGTAATAAGTGTCTCTGATTTGGTACAAAGTTGTACTAAATTTGAGACACTTATTATGGATCGGATAGGAGTATAAATTTGGGCAAAAATCAAACACACATTTAAAGCCATCAGTTATTTAGAACATCTCTTGATGATATGTTGAAGCTAAATAATCTTTGGACATATATACGAGTTTTACATCTGAATTACCGATCAAATCAATTACTCCATCCGTTTCATATTAATCGGTACGGATTTAGTACAACACCAATTAATATGGAACGGAGGGAATATTAGACAATGTGCATGCATGTAATTAAGCTGTTTTGACAGGGTTTCGCAAGTGTCATGTCATCACCATATGTTTCGGTATACAGGCCTACCCACATCCCTAGGTCTATGATTTCGCTAATGTAACACGAGTTTTAAATCAAAATAATTGTATTTTCAGAACTTCTCAAGTGTTTTATTTTCTAATGATATAACTTTTGTGATATACAATTCATTATAATGGTCGAATTAGCGATCTCATGATACACGTAGGCCTTGTATACCGAAACGGAGAAAGTGCAAATTTAATTATATCTTATTAAGAAAGACTTGGAAGCAACGTTGGCGTTTGTACTAGACTAGTAATGATTTCTTGTCTATGTTTGTTTCGCATATTTAATTTAATGCGTTGTCAATGCCTCGACTAGGTAAGCCAGAACATAGAAATCTACAATAATGCTTTGTTTTCCAAGACTCGAGTACGAAGGATTTTATGTTCAAACTAGAAACAGCTAGCTGAATACATTATTATATTGGTACAGTCCATATATATAAACATGTTATAGGTCACCACCTACAGGGCAGGAGTGAGTGCGTTAATGGTGGTGCTCAGCGATGACAGTCAGAGGATGTCGAGAGTTAAACTTGAATTCAGTCTATTGAAATTTTATCAATAATTTCTTCTAACCAAACAGGTCCACCCCTCCTTTGAATAGAACTCGTGAATATAAACTATTTCAAGCTTTACAAATATCTCCCTCCCACCATCTCGTTTGCAGGAATGAATTTAGCAGATCAAATCTATTTCGGTTAGGATTTTTTCTTGCAACCAACCCCTGGTAATATACATGGAATGGAAAATTCTGAAGTATCCCACAATCGAGGTGACTGCACATAATAAAATAAATCATAAATATAAGTATGATTATTTAAACTATATAAGCCAGTAACTCAACTATGATCTAAGGACCTCTCTATATATGAGGAGCTCTTCTTTTTACTGTCCGTAGGCAGGACGTACCGCGAGGATCTTGAGTTTTAGCGGTGGATCTATATAGCGCAACATACAACTGGCCATGAGAAAAAATCAGCTGGTAAATACCGACATTAGGAATAATCTGCCCCTATGCCTTGTTAACCGTCATGGTAAAGACGACCCTAATAGGAAATTGCTTCCTCTTGAATTGAAATGGGAACATCTCATCATCAGAGGGACAAAGCGGTATCCTTGACAAGAAATCCTATTTCCAGCACGATGCCCTAGCACAATTTCTACATCGATGAAATTCCTCTGGAATGCTTAGACCACGAGCCTCATGCCATTGCAAAGTCCACTTGCAGGGTCACCGTTTGTGAGCAATATAATATGGCGGTTAATCTTGAGCTTCAACACGAGTGGTGATTAACTGTCATATTATATTGCTGAGAAACACTAACGCTGCAAATGGACTTTGCGATGGCATGAGGCTCGTGGTCCGAGGATTCCAGAGGAATGTCATTGATGCGGAAATTGTGTTCGGGAGCATGCTGGAAAGAGGATTTTCCTTGCCAAGGATCCCCCGTTGCCCTTGTGATGATGAGATGTTCCCTTTTGAGTTCAAGAGGAAGCAATTTCCTATTAGGCTCAGCTTCGCCATGACGATCAACAAGGCACAGGAGCAGACTATTCCTAACATCTGTATTTACTTGCCTAAGATGGTTTCTCTCATGGATATATAGTTGTATGGCTCAGAAAGAATGTCAGGATCCTTGCGGTCCCGTCTACCGAGAATAAAAAGAAGAGCTCCAAGTGTGCTGCTAGTATGTACATGACGGACATCGTCTATAGATAGGTCCTTGCAGTAGGTGATTTATTTGGCACATATATACTTTAAGTAATCATACTTCCTCCGTTCAACAAAGGATGTCTCAACTTTGACTAAATTTAAATGCATCTATACACTAAGGCATGTCTAGATACATTTAAATTTGACAAATTTGAGACATCTTTTGTTGGACGGAGGGAGTACTTATATTTATGATTTAATTTATTTATTTTGTGCAGATCAACTTGGTTGTAGGGAGTCATTTGTGTTTAACTATGCTACATGACGTGTTGTAGTGTGGACAAATGTGCATTCATAATATGCCGCTAATTTATTTATTGGAAAAGACACGTCGGTTGAACATGCACTACATTAATAATAAAAGGAAAAAGAAAACTCGTTTCGATTTGTATTGTTGACATGCTAGTTTAATTTTCCGATGTATTCTTCCAAGTTTAATTGACAGGATGTTGCTTTCCATGGACTTATGAAGCCATTTGAATCCTGGAGTTTTTTAATGCTGAATTGGTTCATTTAATCCAAACTAGTATATATAGCCATCCTTTGTTTTAATTTAAAATGTGGGTAGTGCATTATCTCATGAATTTAATTGTGTAATAAAGAGGAGACTTCATTTTTCTTGTCCCTAATGTACCTTTTGTATAAGAGGAATTGGTTCATTTGGTGCAAAGCAATATATGTTGTTAGGTCATGCCATTTCTCAGATGTTCTGAGTCGGACCTATATGTGGCCACCCCTTCTATACTATTGCCCAAAGTATGTTGAGAATGCGAGCATGGACTTTATCCAATGGTATTAGTTGTGTATTATTAGCTGATGATGTAGATGATTTTTTTCTTACTTGCACGCGCGGGAACACATCATTGCGTTAGGCTGTAAATTTATTTGTTATAAATGTTTGATGTATTTGTATGGGATGGATCTGTCGGTGAATAGTTATTCCACCCTATGAATATATAGTTTTTGTTGTAAATGTTGGATATATTTGTATGGAATGGATATGTCGGTGAATAGTTATTCCACCCTATGAATACGTAGTCTTTGCCATGTAATTAGGCCTAGTGGTCTGACAAGTACATGGGTCCTAAGCCAGACCCATACGGGGACACCGACTTAGTTGGAGATACCTGTGAACTGAATCTATCTCAGGTGGTGTGGTTTTCTATGGTGGAATCAACCCACTCAGGTTCAAGTCCTACACTTGACATGGGTGCTCACATTTACCTGAATTTATTTTAGGGTTTAACCGGTGCTATTTTTTCAGTGGTATGTGACGTACCCGTCAACAGCGAGGCGCCTGCAGTGATTTCGTCAATCTCTCAAGAACTGCCGGCTCAGTCTCTCGGAGGTGCTCATAGATAGGGTGTGCGTGTGCGTTCTTAGGAGGGAGTGTATGCGTGTTTTTTAGCGTCTGCGTTTGTACCGTGTTTTTCAAAAAAAAAAGTTGAAGATGCCTTGGGTTCCCGAAGAAAACCTTGCGAGATACTTGAAAACGAGTCACGTGGGTCCCTCCCGTACAAGACCAAGAAACTTGTTAAGTGCACCATGAAGTTCCACGCGGATACAATGTAGCAACCGCGCCGCCATAATAAGCATATGCTCCCTCCGTCTCATATTAAGTGATTTTTTATTACATGTATCTAGACGTTTTTTAGACATAGCTATATCCATATTTGAGCAAAATTGAAAATTGAGTCACTTAATAGGGACGGAGGGAGTACAGTATAAGAGTAGCTAGGGGTCTGCAAGAAGGGAGATCAAAGCAATCGAAGAATTTTGAAAGCCTAAGGTAGACACAACACTAACCCGCCGAGTCCCCTAGACATCGGGTACCCACGTGTTGTAAACGTTGTTGTACTATGTGATTCTCATATTATATAATCAAGGCAGGAATAAGGCTATAACCCAATAAAGGGGTTCGAACCTGGGTAGATCGAGTGAACAACTTTCCTTCTCTCTTTGTACATCCAAGTCCGGTTGTCATCTAAGTTGCTACATAAATATAGAACAGATCGATCAGGAGGTATATATAGTGTAAGCATTAGATAATAACACAGTTGTAAAGTGTACGATAAGCAACCAAACATTCTATATTCAGAGTGTAGACGCAGACCAAATTTAATTTCAGAATGTAAGTTGCACCTCAGAATTCAGTACAAGTAATAAGAGACACAAAAGGAATATGCAGTGACTTGTGCCTGTTGTACTAGCAACTTGATCAATCAAACAATTCTATATCCTGCCTGCATTGACACATCCAAAGATGATTATCATTCAGACCTTTAGCTAAAAATCTAACTGACCAGAATTTTTTTTAAAGCTAACTCATCGGCAGATTTATTACTAACTTGGAACTTTCTGAACCCAAAACTGAGGGAACTGTTCAGGTTTTTCATGTCCATCAGGTCAGGGAGCATATATACCAGGAGGAGACAAGTTTCTTTTGTTATCTATTGTAGTGCTATCTAATTTTGATGTCAATTTATATATTAATTCCAGAAAGAATTTACCCATTGCTGCACCAAACGAATGGCAAAAAGAGTTCGGTTTCAGTATACGAAACCAAAAAAAAAGGATCCGGAACAACTGCAATCTGAATTCAGTTTCAGTATAGGAAGCCAAAAAAAGGGTTCAGAACTTGCAGTTTTCAGTGGGTATTTGCTTTCTAGATTCATAGATTAATGCAACTAACTTATTATTCATTGCTGCATAAAACGAATTGCAATCTGCAATCAACAAACAATATACGAGTACATGCTCACAATTCGATTGTGTAAGTGTGATGTGACAGAGAAGAGAGAGTGGGATGGGGGAGGGGGAGAAGAGAGGATACCTTGGCATCCTAGTGGTCCTAGTGTGATCCAGGTGTGGATGAAGAGGGACACGCGCGTAGACACCTGTTGGAGAGCGAGCAAACCCCTAGATCGGTTTTGGGGAAGAGAACGAGTTTGTCTTGGAAGAAGATCAGGATACTCCTGCACTTCCGGACTTATAATAGCGTTGGGTAGCGCGAGCGCAGGATTATTGGTGCGGGCACCCAATAAACATCGGCCAAAAAAACTGCGGCATGTGGGCCCTGGGGGTGACCCTGTCTTTGCCTCCTCCCGCGAGTTTGTTCCCTTCCGTAAAAGTTTGATTTTTCCTGAGATTTTCTCCGCACCGGAAGACCAGGGTGGGAGTTCGGTTTTACTTTTAACCAAGAATTCTTTTTTTTTTTCAGTTTTTCTGTAATTCTAACGAGAAATGTCAACCGAAATATGATCAGTTTTTCAGATAACCGTAAATTTTGGTTTGATTTTCGGTTTCAACCCATATAAACAAAGTTGTGAAAGCAGAACTTCCAACACATATATGACTCGAAGTATCTTGACATAACCGAATGTTTTGCAGGCTTGAAATTGCATCAAAGTCAAAAAAACACTTCATACAAAATATATAATATAATAGATATAAGTGCATAACGACATAGATTTTAGACTATTTATCATTAATTTGATTTGTTCGGTTAATCGAGGTTAATAACCGAATTCACCGAATTAAATTCGGTTAATCTCACCTACCCACCGAAATTAGAAACGGTTAATTCAATTTTGATTTCGGTTAATTTGGATTTTGGTTTCCTTTTTTACACCGACCCCTACTAGCATGTTACTCAAATATCAAAATAAAATAGAGGTATTTTCCTTGTTATTAGCGGTTAAAAGCAGTTTAGTCCAAAAACAATATCGAGGAGACCATCATTACTTTAACTAGATGATGCCCCGCATGTTGTTGCGGAAATTTTAGTTAACACAAAGGGTATTCAAAATTAAAAAATATAATAAAATTGTACATTTTTCATTTATTGGGGATAGCTTGATGGAAGTAACATGCATGCATGTGCAAAATATGAGTTTTCCACTAAATAGGTGTGAACAAATTAATTATATGATGATGTGGCATGCTTGCATGTTTAGAGAAATCTAATAGTGGGTTGCTTGTACTTATATATATATATATAGAAGATTGATGACTCTACTGTATAGTTTGCAAATATGTGGATGGGGAAGGGAGATTTGGGTTTGCCTAATAAACAGGACCAGACATATTGTGAGGATGGCTGTGAAAGGAGAGGTTGTGGAGGAGCAAGAGGAAAAGTTTTAAGACGTTCCACGTCAAATGGTGGTGTAGGGGCCGAAGATGCATCAATATGCATGGTATACGCACTGCCATCACACGGTAGAAACACTGTCAAACATGGTCAAGTGCACGGTTTGGATTTACTGCAATGAGTAAATTACACAAAAACGCACCTTCAAAGATGGAGTAACAGAAAACTACAATTCGAAGGGATTTAAACATTTAACAAAAAAAAACACCTGCAAGTTCAAGGCTGACGAGTAATAAAAGGCCCATACATATGCAAGTTTACCGTTTCATTTTCCTAGACTACACAACTTCGACTTGTTTCGAAAATTAATGATTTGGCCAGCATTAGTCTTGTGTAACAAATTGAATGCGGCTGAGTGCATGGTTTGGATCTATGAAAAACAACTACCCAATAGTTGTAGTTAAGTTAGGGCCCCTTTTTTTTTCTTAATTCCTTTGCACAAACAATGAGACAAATGGTGTTTAGTGACATGTCAACATTACAACTCTACTTTTGCTTGCGGTTTAGGCTTAATTGGCCATGTTTATTAATTAGGATTCCATTTTTTTTACTATTCTCACGAATCAAATTTCTATAAATTCATTGCTTTTTCAATCTTCTGTTTTGCACGTACATTCCTGTCATATTCTTTTTTTTATTCAATCAAAATATGAATTGACGTTAATGTTAACATGTTTTGGAGTAGCATACATCCAAACATAGTTCGCATACAGCCCCTGCATAATGGGATGTACACAGTCAAAACAACTTAAGAAAACACAAATGAAATGACCTCAACATAATGGTACCTGCGCCACCAGAGGAGGGGACGAGAGGCGCAACGCCAGAGGAGGGGAGGAGAGGCAGAACCTTTTGGTACAGGTAGAGCTGTTACTTGAGCCACCGCTGCTGATACATGCGCCGTTGTTGGGAGGGTACATATGAGATGCGGGAGGAGTGGAGGTGGAGGTTGCGGTTATCTTTGGGAGGGAGGGAGGTGCTGAAGAGGGAAATCAGGAAAAGGGGTATTTTTCTTTTCTGTTGCTTTGAGCGGAGGTCGAACGCCAGCGGTTGAAGGGGTAGCAAATCCCGAATATCTAGCGATGTCGAGCTATTTTGATCGGAATTAGGTTGGATACGAATTTGCATTGTGGACTGGGTGCTCAATATTGAGTCTGAATATATAGTATGAATGAATATACAGACCCGCCAAACACCTTAAATCTTGGCATCCGAGAATTACATCCCCAATGCCAATGTCCAATATGTACGTCCAAACAAGCTGATACTAATTTGAGCGCGGTCTTTCATCAAAATAGAAAAATCTCAAGTAGGAAAATTTTGTACTGTATGCTCCTCCTACTCGATCTGTTCGTGTGACCACGTGAGTGTTTAGTCGTCAAGGCAATCTGCCAGAAAGCAGCACATACATGCCAAACAAGGCACAGGCACATAGGCCGGCCGGCAGAAGATGCCCTCGGCAAGGGTGCATTGCGCGCAGCACAGCGAATAAAAATCGTTATCCTCGGCTCACATGCAGCCATGGCACCCCTGTGAGCCTTATGAGTGTCTGTGACCTCTTCCTCTGCTTTCCTTCTCCCCCATCTCCCTCCATTTTCACATGATCTCACTGGCTCTCACGCACATTACATTGAGCTGATCAATCCCTTCCTCTGTTTCCTCTGCACATTCACATGGCGGCAGCAGCGAGATGGCTTCTTCCACAACCCCCACACATGCAGCAGAAGCAACAGCAGATCATTCTTGCTCTCCTCCTCCTCCTCGCCTCCCAGTGTTTGCACTGCTGCTCGGCTGGTTACAGTGAGCAGGAAGCTGATAGGGTGGCATTCCTCCCCGGCCAGACAAGGACCCCGCGGCTCTCTCAGTTCTCCGGCCACGTCACCGTCAACAAGCAGAATGGGAGGGCGCTTTTCTACTGGTTCTTTGAGGCCCAAGCACAGCCCTCTCACAAGCCTCTCCTGCTCTGGCTCAATGGAGGTTTCTTACTCACTTATTACCCTCTTTATTTAATTATTTTCTTTGTTACTTCTCTTGTTTTAGGAAATTATCTTCTTCTAGTTGCATGTTATCGTTGCTACTTGGTGTGCATTTTTCATCAGAAACAAAATTACATAACATGCAGGGCCAGGTTGCTCATCAGTGGGGTATGGAGCTGCTTCTGAGCTCGGACCACTCAGGGTTAGCAGATTTGCAGCAGGGCTCGAGTTCAACAAGTTTGCATGGAATAATGGTGTGTATGTTGCAACTTGGAGGCTTTGTACTTGTTGATTATGATTACTTCTATGGTTCCTAGCAAGTATCTAAATTATTGTATTGTTTTGGACTGATATTCTTGCCAGAGGCTAACTTGCTGTTCTTGGAGTCTCCTGTTGGGGTTGGCTTCTCCTACACAAACACATCCTCTGACCTCGACAACCTCAATGATGGTTTTGTAGGTAATGCAGTTGATTTTTATTTTAGGGAAAGTATATATGCTTCCTCGATGTATATATAACTGTTTCAAATGTTTTAATATGTTTGTGGCGTCACATCTTTTTGCAGCTGAAGATGCATATAGTTTCCTGCTTAATTGGCTCGAGAGGTTTCCGCAGTACAAGGATCGGGATTTCTATATCTCAGGAGAGAGCTATGCAGGTAGTACATTACAAGAACAAGATGATTATTCTCTAGACCTTGTTTTTCTAGCGTTGACTACAGGGTACGTAGGACCAATAACTTTCAAATTCTAAATTTTTGACATAGTTGTCCTACATGTCCAACGAAGAAATGATGTTAATGCCGTCTTGACCTTTCTAGTTAGATTTGTTATCTATCCTACTCCATGAATCAATAAATTTAAAAGTAACGACATAATAATTTAGGTTAATGCATATATATGGAAATATAGTGAGACCATTTTCAATTGTTAATCATGTCTAGTCATAAATCTCCTGCTGCTCAGCAAAACTTAATGGAGGGGTAACGCGTAGCTATTTGTGCTGTAACCAGAAAGAAACAGAGGATTTCTAAGTGGTATACCACATAATCCATGGAAATAAAAACTAAGTGATTTTTTTTTGTGACATGGCACTTTAGACTGGCTCTGATATTCCTGACATGTCGAATGGTCATACTAGACTTCTATGATATTGCAAATGTGGTGGCGAAAAAGATGCCCAGCCGGTCTTTTTCTTTGTACATCACTCAAGAAGAATTTCGAATCTGATGCAGGTCATTATGTGCCACAACTTGCTGACCGTGTATATGAGGGGAACAAAGACAAGAAGGCCAGCACATCCATCAATCTTAAAGGGATCATTGTGAGAATATGTCTATCGATAGCTTAATTTGTCGATACTGCTGGTTTGTCCTTATTATTTCTTGTTTGAAAATTGATTTATCACTTAACATATTCGAAATAGTTCGGTACTTTCTGCCATGATCCAGATGAAAACATTACCCATTTCAGGAAAATAAATAGTTTAGTATAATTTGAGGCAGACTTGGGATTTGTTAACCTACTAATGAGTTACCATTGTTTGTATAACTGTACATATTGGTAAGTTTTCCGTAAAACTTTAGAACTCTGCAATATCATAACATTCAGGTTGGCCCAAATCTAGGTTGGCAATCCAATAACTGATGATTACTACGACTCAAAGGGACTTGCTGAATATGCTTGGAGCCATGCAGTTGTGTCGGATGAAGTTTACGAGCGCATAAAAAAAGTGTGTGATTTTAGAGCCTCAAAATGGACCAATGATTGCGACAAAGCCATGGGCACCATCTTTAGACAGTACCAGGAGATTGACATCTACAACATTTACGCGCCCAAGTGCAATGTTGCGCAAACCTCAGTAGCATCTGCTGTTGATGAAGCACTCAAATACAGTAATCATGTAAAGGACAAATATTTCTTTCAAATTAGAGCTTCAGCTTCTGAAATTATAAGGCTTTTAATTTCTCCGGCATTGTAGGAACGATTCAGGAAGAGGATTAGGATGTTCTCGGGGTATGATGCATGCTACTCATCGTATGCTCAGCAGTACTTCAATAAGGCAGATGTGCAAAGAGCATTCCATGCAAATGGCAATGGGATGCTCCCTGGAAAATGGCAAGTTTGCAGGTGATTTCTTATCTTTATCATACAGTTCAAATCTAGTACTCCGGCCGATTCATAATAAATGTCGCGGTTCAGTAGGGAGTAGTAGTTATGACTCTGCATTGCATTATATCATGTAGGGCATTGTTCAAAACACTAGCATTACAATTGTTATACTCCCTCCCTTCCTTTTATAAGGCACAATTTAATTTTTTTTAGACAAGCCGTTGACCAATAATTACATAAAATTGATTTCTTTGCATTCATATTCAAAAATACTTTACTAATGATCGTGACCGTGTATCACATAAACTGATAAACCACATACTTACGGAGTAATCACTGATCAAAGGTTTGCCTTAAGAAATCAAATTAATCCCGGTCAAAAGAAATTAAGCCTTATAAATATCAGAGGGAGATAGTTGTACCAAATTTACATTGTGTGCTTACAATTTTGTCTAAACTAATGTCGGATGGATAACTACTGATTCAAAATTAGGCAACTTACAGTAAATCCGGCAAATGGAAATGATTTGATGTCTTTTCATTTTTCATATATCATGCAGTGACTCCATTCTGAGGACATACAACTTCTCGGTACTTTCTGTGCTACCAATCTATTCCAAGCTCATCAAAGCAGGACTGAGGGTCTGGATCTACAGGTGTATTAATCCCTCCTCTTGTACTCCAACACCATTTTTCAATCCTGCTATGCATTAAAGAGAGACCTTATCTTTTACTAACCCGGTACATACATTTTCCTCTCAAAAGAGTTACTGCAACCATAAACACAATACTGCTGCTATCTCGGAGCTTAAACTTCTTAGAACAGATTTAGTTTTAATTGAAATCGTAGAATAGATGTTATTTTAGTGATGGGCACTAAGTGAAAATTTTGTGCTCCAGTGGAGATGCAGATGGCAGGGTCCCTGTGATCGGGTCACGGTATTGTGTGGAAGCACTTGGATTGCCTATCAAGACTCAGTGGCAGCCTTGGTACCTGAACAAGCAGGTCTAGAACTCTGAACCATCAACTGAACATTTTTCAGGGTTATGATACTGCTAGTGAAGTTAGTTTTTAGAAAAATGTTTCTGAATGTAATATAGATATTTGTGGGACTTATGACTGGGTTATTTGCAATTTAGGTTGCTGGAAGATTTGTGGAATATGATGGCATTACCATGGTGACAATCAGAGGGGCTGGCCACTTGGTACCCCTCAACAAGCCCGCAGAAGGGCTCACGCTAATCGATTCATTCCTTCTTGGTAAACAGCTTCCGACGCACCTATGATTGATGGTTAAATTTGGGGTTATAGTGAAGGTTATTTCTGATCCGAAAAGAAGAAAGTTCAAGGAGAGAGAGTGGAGCCATAAAGGGCAACCACAGCATTCCTAGGAGATCATTTTCGAAGGAAGGGATAGTCTGAATTTTGGGGCTGATTCAGTACTTTTTTTAAAATGTTGTACTGTTTAAAGCTGCTTGCGAAGTTTTTCATTACTTACAGCTCGCAGTACATTGCTAATCTAATGTTAAGCAGTCAACAAATTATTGGTAGCACATGCTAGTTTTCTGTTGACAACTCAGAGGCTTGAATTCATCTGAAATTATCGTACATGGCAATACCTGCAAATTGAAAATTTTACTTGAAACACTTATCAAACATGGGCAATCAGTGAAGAGTTCATGTGGAGAGATACATAAATTGGGTACGTATGGATAGGTTAATTGCCACTATGCTTAGATTGGAAATGTTTATTTCGTGACGTATAGAGCGTAGCCTGCATATTTTGTTCCTTTTGTTTATAGCTCAACCCCCGGACTGGGCTCGAAAAAGCCCAACCCCAGATGCAATCCCGAAGCCATCCCGGCCTGGCCGCTATCAGTTATTTCCTATTGGCAGTTGTCTGCCTGCAAGGAAGGAACCGATTAGCACGAGGGACTCTGCAGGCTTGTCTTGGGGCACTGCATGGCCTGCTCCTCTCACGGTGGCCATTGTCAATCCTTCATATTCAACAAACCTTCCCGCGACCTACATTTGGACATTTCCAGCATCATCATGAGAAAATTAAAGGAAACTCCCATTTTTCTGTAAAGATTGCTAATGGTGAGGAAACATGCCAATTGACTGATGGATGAGGTGCTAACCTGATTGCTTAAGTACCATGGTTGCCACTGTGACTTGACAGCTAACCCAAGTGCTTCTACACAGTACCGGGAACCAATAAAAGGAACCCTGCCATCCACGTCCCCACTGCAAAAACGATGCAAGTATTTTTACCTCCATTTCAAAATATAAGGTCAATAGTTCCTGCAATCTTCTTTCAAAATAATGACAATGACATTTTGACATGGCAACATACTATACCTATTATATCTCTCCTGCCCAAGGTCATGACATTGACATGGCTCATGGTCAACTACCCTAATATTAAACCCCCGTGGAAGACCAATTAATATACACAATACGGAGTATAAAATAGGAAGAGTATTAAGGAGACAAACCTGTAGACCCAAATTCTTAGTCCTGCCTTCACAAGCTTAGAGTAAATAGGAAGAACAGAAAAGACACTGTTGTCATAGTTGTCGAAAATTGAATAACTGCAAATGAAGTGTTTGAAAAGAAAATTTGAAGACTGTCATATATATCTGCTATCCAACTAGCACAATGTATCATCATGAAGAACTTGACGCTATATATGTCACCTGCAGACACTCCATCGTCTATCCTTAATCCATCCGCTGATATTCGCATGAAGTGATTTCTGCACATCCATCCTGTTCATATAATCTTCGATGTAGGTGGAGTAGCAAGGATTATAACCTGAGTACATCCTGATTCTTCTCAACCTTCTCTGAAATGCACATTCAGTTTCTCACTGTTATTTCTCGTGGTGTTTGTTCTTGTAATTGCCTAGCTTTAGCTTTTTGCAACTTGGTTGCTCTGTAATTAACTCTTTCCTTCTTAAGTAATGAAAAGCAGCACTGCTGCATTTTCGTCAAAAAAAAAAAGCACTCTGGTTACCTTGGCATTCAAGTCAGGTGTGCTATTTGAGGTAGAGAGCTGTGCTGATTCTTCAGTGTTGCACTTTGGTGCATATACGTTGTAAATGTCGATCTTATCATACTGGGTATAGACCGATGCCATTACATGTTTGCACTCTTTGGTCCAGGAAGAGAGCCTGAAGTCGCAAATGCTATTGACACGCTCGTAAAGTAGATCTGAGATCACCGAGTGGCTCCAAGCGAACTCGACTAACCCCTTGTAGTCATAGTAATCGTTAGTCTCTGCATTGCCAACCTGCAAAGTTAGGTGCATATTATTGTCAGTGCTATGCAAAAATATGCTTCAGCTGTAGTTGATAAAATAAAGTGTAAAAATTACAAGAAAGGAAATTCGAATGGGTTTGAAAACATGCTTACAATGAATCCTTTTAAATTGATTTGTTGATTTGTTTCGAGGTGCTTGTTGCGCTCATACACCACTTCCGCAAGCTGAGGAACATAATGGCCTGTGCTGTGGTAAGCTTGTCAGTGTCTCATTTCTTCAAGATTGTGTTTTACACGTGTGGAACACTTGATTTTGTGGATTGCCGCATAGGCCTTCATGAATGTTCTGTGTGACCATTAGGTAGCCACCATGATTTAACAACCCAACCCTAGTTTCTTATTGGACCAGCCACTCCTCTACTCTTTGACCCTTAGTGATGGCAGAAAACAAAAGGAAGTATTCCAATTTTAAGTAAAGTTGGCTGTATTTTGTACTAAAATAAGCCCCTATCAACTTGTTTCAGGACCTAACAAAGCAGTAGTGGAATCCATGTATTAGGGTGGACTGAGGACTGTAGGGAATATGATCTACATGTATTGTGGTTGTGAGCTAACCCTTTTGACTAGAGAATAGTGGGGAGTGGAAAGGTTAGAGGATTTATTCCTGTTTTGCATGCTTAAATTAGTCATCAACAAAAGGCAAAAGTGATATCTCTTTGTATCTTTCCTTGTGGGCTTATTCAATGTTGCAATTTTTATGTTGGAAGAAAGGGAGCTGTCTGTCTGTCCCTTACCCGCATAGCTCTCTCCGGAGATGTAAAATTCATGGTTCTTGTACTGAGGAAACCTCTTGAACCAACTCACCAAGAAGGTATAGGTATCTTCAGCTGCACCGGTCGAAAAAGTATGGTTAACAAACACGGTAACTGTATATTCCATTCCAAACTTCCTGGTCAGTAAAGATCATAAGACAAAGATCAAAATTTCTCGCAAAAAAATAAGACAAAGATTAATACCTACAATACGGTCGTTTAGTTTGTCCAGATCAGAGGATGTATTCGTGTAGGAGAAACCAACTCCAACAGGAGACTCCAAGAACAGCAAATTAGCCTCTGATGACCAATGAAAACAAAATGAGTAACAGCTGATTTCTGAAACAACATCAGGTATTGCATTAATTAACCTGTGGAGAAAAAAATATAAACATGTATAGCAAATATACTAACTAAACAAAGGCATGGAGCAACAGGAAAATTGGCCTGCTGAAGTACAAAAATCAGTGGAACATGAAGAGGCCACTGTGATACGCAGCTTTGATTTTAACAGTTCACATATACAAGCAGAAGCCAGAAGAAAATGAACGAAACCGGATACCTTTATTCCATGCAAACTTGTTGAACTCCAAACCTGTTCCACTTCCGTTGATCATGAGAGGCCCCAGCTCAGAAGCTGCTCCAAAGCCCACAGATGAGCAACCAGGACCTGAAGAAGGAAAATTTCAGGGGTTACACGGTGACATGGATTGCACAAAGGAAAAAAAATAGACTCAGACATAAACACCACTAGTAGAAGAACAACCACAAACTTGCCTCCAATTCTTGGAAAGAGTGGCAACTTACCATAACTAAACTACTCCCTCTAATCCTAAATTCTTGACTTAAATTTGCCCAAATATGAATGTATCTATTCTTAAAAAGCATCTAGATACATGTAATATTTCGACAACAATTTAGGATCGGAGGAAGTATATAAGAACTCTTATAACTAGTTCACCATCGGTCATGGATCATGACCCCATTAAAGACAGTGGAGCTCAGCATTGAAGAAACAACTACAACAAAGAACAAAGTTTCCTCCAACAAGAGTTCTTGCATGGATACAAAATAAGTAACCGAGAGTAAAGGCAAGTGCAGTATATTGCATGGACAAGTTAAGTGGGAACCTCCATTGAGCCACAGCAGGAGAGGCTTCTGAGAGGGCAGTTTCTGGGCCTCAAAGAACCAGTAGAAGAGTGCCCTGCCACTGTGCCTCTCCACAATGATGTAGCCAGAGAACTGAGAGACCTGCGGGCTCCTTGGCTGGCCAGGGAGGAAGAACACCCTGTCAGCTGCCTGCTGCTCATCCTGTGCTGTAACCGTCTGTAGCAATGAGAGGGTTGCCAAGATAATGAAGAGTGGGTGGTAGCGTAGGGATTGGGCCCTCGCCGGAGAGGCCATGGGATCCGTCCAAGAGAATGCACACCTCTCACCTCTGCTCCGTAACAGCTCACTCTCTGCGAGGGAGGAAGATATTGCATCGTTTGAACATATATAGCATGGTGCCTTCACTGAATTGTTTGTTTAATGAGGGGCTACTTTCCATGTATGCACGTGGGAAAATCAGTTGTGTGTGCTTGTGATTCACAAGTTGTGAAGTTCTTCTTATTTATTTATTTATTTATTTTGCAATAGAATGAGTTGTTTGACTAGTCAGTTATTTATTATTGTTTAGTTTAGACTTTAGAAAAGTCCACTAAAATAGAAGATATTAATACGCAGAGGACCAGGATCCTTAGAAATTAAATTTACTTATGAAGTTTCTAGGTGTAGCTAAAATATTCTCAGGTTCTGATGTGAAAAACCGCACTTCTGTCTTTACCAACTCTTCCTTAGCATCTGTCAAAACAAAAACTCGTAGGGCTTGTTTGGTGTTAGTGTATTTTTTAGCCACTAGTGTTTTGGTATTTGAAGGGTTCGGGTGTTCACCCACTAATATGAGAAGTGTTTTAATTTGGTACAAAAATGGAGTGTTTTGTGGGAGAAAACTAGTGATAATCCCCTCTAAACCCTTCATACCAAACAACCATTTGGGGTTTCTAGTATTTTTCAGTTTGGAGTGAATAATACTCCAGAAACACTGCAAAAACTCTAACTCTAGTACCAAACAAGGCCTTAGCGGGAATCTCTATTTTTCCCAATGCCGTCAAGGGAAAACCAGGAAATAAAATAAGAAATATCAGAAATTCGTAGTAGTAAACGAAATCATTCTCAGGAAAATTCTTGGATCCTGACCGAAGGTTAATTTTCATGTTAAAATTTGCTAAGGAAATTTTTACAAAATGTGTTTTTGGTTGAATAATTCTTGGATCCTAAGCTGGAAGAGCCTTGGGGTCGTGAGGCAATCCCCTGGCCGGTGGAGCCAACGAGAATTGGGATAGAGAGAACAATAAACTAGTATACTCCCTCAGTCCGGAACTTTATACTAAATCTGTGAGTACTAGTATGTAATATGGATCGGAGGGAGTAGATGATTTCTTGTTCTTTGAGCACACGCCTGTCATCCTTTAAATATAGGATCAACCCTCTAGAGCTGATCCCAACTCTACCTCTATATTCCTGTTTTTCTGGTCTTGGCTTCAGGTGAAAAAAATGTGTGTTATCTTATTTTGGTTGGGGCTGCAAAGGTTTTTTTGTCTTTCTTTTTTCCGTCTCTTTGGTTGTGCCATTACGACAATTGTGTTTGATATGAGAAAAGTACTCCCTCCGTTCCATATTAAGTGACTCAAATTTGTCTAAATTTGGATCCAACTATACCCAAAAAACGTTAGATACATGTAATATTTCGTCACTTAATATGAGACGGATGGAGTATATGCAGGTTGCTCTTGTGTACCAACCGACTGCAACCTCAACTTTGTTATAGCGGACGCCCCATGGCATTCTGATGGAGTTTGTCACCAAGGAAATCGGTTTGGATGATGTGCTAGTACTCGATTCCTTGGTTGCTAGATAGATCCAGATGTGACCTTGAGTTTGCCGCTAAGGAAATCGGTTTCGATGACGTGCTAGTGATAGATTCCTTGGTTGCTAGATAGATCAAGATGTGACCGAGCAATCACGCTTTCTAAGTTTGTTTTTTCTTGAGGTAAATACACCCGCAGTCCAACTACATTAGAGGTGGGAGCAATTTAGTCTAAGTTCTTGAAAATTGGGGTGGACTAGTCCCAAAGTTGAGACGTGGGAGCAAAAAACTCCAATCTACTCCGAATGGAGACGTGGCTTCATCTCGGCCGTCCGCCTGGTGAGATTTTACGTTTAGCAAAGAGGCCCCCGAGTTATAGCGATTTTACAGGAAGGACCACCACACCACACAGGCGAATTACCCCCCCCCCCTTTCCTAACCGCTTCGTATCCCCTGTCTCTTTGTTGCCGCCTCGAGGACAACGGCACGGGCGATCAGCCATCTCCTCCGCGGCTGCGAGACGCCACGATGCCGCCGTAGCCGCGCCTCCGGTACTGGGACTCTGGGTTGCCTGAATACGGTAAGATCGGTCGACCCCTTTGTTAGATTTCTGGCCATCTTCTCGGTATTCTTGGGGTTTATAGATGGGTTTTGGGTAGGGCTTATGAGTTTAAGGGTTAGGTCAAAATCAAGCTCAAAATCGACGGTATGGTTGATGGCGCACTTGCTATCGAGATGTTAGGTCATAATGTTTACATATTATCGCCCTTGGAGACGATCTGTTCAAGTGGACTAAATTGGGGATTTTGGCAGATTATTTAGATATGTACAGCTCTGTTTTTTTCATGGATAGTAGATGTTCTGAGATCATAATGTTTCCCCCAAATTCTTGAATTTAGTTGCAGTTGTAAAACCCTAGATTTTTGCTGAAAGTAGTTTGTTGTAATACTGAAATTGACTGAAATCTAGTTTGATGTTAACTGAATTTGACTGAAATTTCACAGTTGTTTACTGCTTTTATCTGAAATGACATAATGTAGAGCCCGGTGGAGACATGTTTGTTTGTACAATTGAGCATGGTGAGCTTTTTGTTGGTTTTGGACACAACCTAGATTACTTGGGACCCCAAGTAGATGCTTTTGACAATTGTTGTTGTGGGACTTGGTCTTTGATATGAGATGGATGGGCTCCTTCATGTTTATTGGTTGAGGCTAGGGATGGAAATAAACCAGGCAGGTGCTCTTCAATGCATTGAGGATGATGCAGGCATAGTTGAGATGATCAATGCTGCAAAGGAGGAGAAGAACATGGATCTAATCACTGATCATAGAAACTTTCTGAAGACATTTAGAGAAGATATCATCTGGGGTGGTGGAGGACCAAGTTTGCCACCTGTTATTAGCCCAAGGAAGATGCCTAGGAATGTTTCATCAGGAACTGAAGGAAATGAGGATGGAAGGAAGGCAGCAGATGCTAGCCAGGTTTCTGAAGGATGGAAGGAAGGAACAAAAAATTTAGAGGCTGATCATGTTCAGATGGAAGATGATAATGCAGAGGAAGAAGAGGTAGAGGAACTAGAAGATGATCATGCAGCATTAGAAGCAGATTCTGCCACTGATTCAAATTTTGTGGACAGTGATTATGATGTTATGGATGGAGATGATGATCTCTTTGTTGAAAATGTGGACAAAGATGTTGATGACCATAATGAGAAAGAAGATGTTGCAGATTTAGAAGATGATCAGCTTTAGAAGACAATGACCTCAATCTGAACAAAGAAGAAGAGGAACAGCTAAAAGGCAAATTCAAATCTTTTAATGCTGCAGTTGACATGGATAATCCAGTGTTCAAGGTTGGCATGGTATTCAATGATGTGAAGGAAAGCATTGGTATCATATAGTGTCAGAAACAGGGTGAGGCTTGAGAAGCTTAGGAATGAAACAAGGAGGCTGGAGGCAATTTGCATGAAAGCAACCATTGAC
The DNA here is from genome assembly GCF_000005505.3 of Brachypodium distachyon. Lineage (NCBI taxonomy): Eukaryota > Viridiplantae > Streptophyta > Magnoliopsida > Poales > Poaceae > Brachypodium > Brachypodium distachyon. The sequence goes on from NC_016132.3 coordinate 10,813,664, forward strand.
AGCAGAAGTGGTGGTTTCATCATCAGGACATACAATGGAAGACATACCTGCCAGAAATCATGGGATGTGAAGACACTGGCTGCAAGATTCCTGACTAAAAGATTCATACAAGAGTTTAGAAATAATAAGAAGCTGGATTTGCAAGGATTTGCAGCTAAAGTTCAGAGGGAATTCAAGATGGTCCCTAATAGGTGGAAGCTGGGCAGGGCAAGAAGGGAGGCTTTGAAGGAAATACATGCAGATGAGGATGCACAGTTTAGTTTATTATGGGACTATGGCCAAGAACTAAGAAGGGCAAATCCTAGATCCAAGTTTTTGTTGTCCACCAATCATGTAGAAGGTGCTGAAGGTGAGCCTTCAAAGGAGCCCTTGTCCACTCTGTACTGGTCATATGATGCAATTAAAAGGGGCTTCTTGAAAGGATATAGGCCATTGATATGTGTTGATGGTTGCCATATCAAAACCAAGTACAAGGGGCAATTGCTGACAGCTGTAGCAATTGATCCAAACGTGCATTTATCCAATTGCAATGGCTATAGTAGAGGTGGAGTGCACTAGTTCTTGGGAGTGGTTCCTGACAACTCTTAAAGATGATCTGAATATAACCAACACAAGTGCTTTCACTATAATGAGTGATAAACAGAAGGTATGTATCAACTTATAACCAACACAAATGGTTTCAATATAATGAGTAATAAACTGATTTTCATATTAACTTATGATTTTGTTTCAGGGTCTTATAAATGCAGTAGAATCTGTTTGGCCTGATGCAGAGCACAGGCATTGTGTTAGGCATCTATATCAGAATTTCCAGAGAGCAGGTCAGAGAGGGGAACTTTTGAAAAATGATTCGTGGGCCATTGCAAGGTCACCTAATATCCCAAAGTGGAGGGAAACTTCTGATAAAATGAATGCTCATAATGAGGAAGCTTATCACTGGGTTGAAAAGCTTGTACCAAGCACATGGATTAAGGCATTCTTCGGTGAGTTCCCAAAATGTGACATTTTGCTTAACAATCACTCTGAAGTGTTCAACAGGTATTGACAACTGCTTTTATCATGTGAACTTATCAGCTAGTGCTTATCATTTCATCTTATCGGCTAGTTATCATTTCACTGCAGCTACATCCTAGAGGCTAGGGAAATGCCAGTATTATCCATGTTAGAGACCATATTCTACAAACTGGTGAAAAGGATTCAGTCCAAAAGACAAGAAGTAGAGAAATGGCCTGGGACTATTTGTCCAAAAATACAGAAAAAGCTTGACAAGTACACTGACTAGAATGCAAATTCTTTTGTATTGTATGCTGGTGGAGGACTATATCATGTGAGGTCAAGTGAAATGGAAAGGGAGTACATTGTTAATTTGCAGGCAAGAACTTGTGACTACAAAAGGTGGCAGCTTAGTGGTATACCATGCCATCATGCTATTGCATGTTGCAAAGAATCTAGGATTGATGCTGAATCTCTAGTGCATAGCTGCTACAAGATTGAAACTTATCTTCAAGCATATGAATATAACCTGGTTCCACTGAGAGGAAGGGCATTTTGGGACAAAACAAATGCAGTCAAAGTTCATCCTCCACTATACACTAAAGTAATGGGCAGGCCTAGGAAGAATAGAAAGAAAGCACCAGAGGAGAAGAAGAAGGGTGGTGCCAGATATATTACAAGACATGGCCTCACTATGCATTGCTCCATATGTGGAAAGGCAGATCATAACAAGAAAGTCCACCTGAGATGGGCTCAGCAACAAGAAGAAAAGGATGAGGATGGTGAAGCTGTACTTCCAGAAGATTATGATGATCCAAGCATTCTGCAGGTGTGCTTTATACCCATTTCAATTTTATCACAAATGTTAATGCACTTGTTGAAACGAATGTTCTTGTAAATTTGCAGAATTTAATCCCACATGAGCCAAACCCAAGCCTTGATCCAACAAATCAGATGGAAAGCATGATATATAGGATGGGCAAGAGGTACACATTTTCTGAAATTTTTTCCTAATTTATATTAACTGACAGGAACTAACTATAATTTTACAGGCAATAGCTCATGCCTCAGTAAATAGGTCACTTGAACCTTTTCCTGAAGAGGGCTCTTTTGTTGTGGCTGCAAGGGAATCTAGGCCAACTAACAGGCCAACTACAACAACTGCTGCCAACTTGAGTGTCCGAGGTAGGGGAAACAGGGGAAGCAGGGGAAATGGAAGTAATACTGCAGCTGGGCAAGGGAGAGGACAAGGAAGAGGTAGGGGAAGCAGATGTAATGGAAGCAGTGCTGCAACTGGGCAAGGGAGAGGACAAAGAAGAGGAAATGGGAGCAATGCATCAGCTGGGCAAGGGATGGGACAAGGCAGAGGAAATGGGAGCAATGCTGCAGCTGGGCAAGGGAGAGGACAGGGCAGAGGAAATGGGAGAGGAATAGTAAGTGCAGCAACTGTTAGTGCTGATACAGGACAAACAATAGGCAATGGAGGACATGGGAGAGGAAAAGGAAGTGCAGCAAGGAAGAGGAAACCTACAACAGGAAGTTCTTCTGGAACTGCAACTACTAGGGCTGAAGCTAGAACAAGGGCAAAAAAAAAGATACAACATTGGACCAGGTTCACTGCATTTTTTGCTCTTTGGGGATGGTGAGCAACAGGGCCAAGAAGAAGAAGCTGTTCCAAATCTGAATGCACCTGCAGCTGAAGAGGAGATACCAATTACACAGAATGCACCAAATGTTGACATGTAGATGAATGGAAATGATGGTTCTTGAATTTGCTGTAATACAATTATTTTGTTGAAATACTGTTATTAGTTTGGTATCTAGCATTTTGGTGTCTATGTTGGTGTACTGATGGATGGATGATGTTATTTTGATGCTGTAATGCACCAACTTGGGAAGATGGTTCATGTCATATCCTGCCATTCAAATGCTTACCATTTTCCTGCCATTTTATTTGATTTCAACACTGCCTGTTTGTTATCTTCTTGCTGTGATGAACAGTACTGAATTTGATTTCACTACTAATAACTTCAATTCAAACATATTTCAAACTGAATTTTATTTCAGTACTCATCTGACATACCCAAACTGAAATTGATCTCAGTACATTGCAATAAGCACAAATTTCAGTACATTCAGTACACAAACTGAATTTCATTACAAAAACCATCTTGTCAAAATAGAGGATAAAACATACCCAATAACACAAATTGCGATAAGCACAAATTGCATTCTATCCCTCCTCTCAATCTTAACCTCTACCCTATGCCTCCTCTCAATCATCTTCTTCTCTTTCTTCAACTTCTTGATTTCCAGTTCCAGTTCCTTAACTATCTGCATAAGCCTCGGGTTTTCCCTCTCCAAAGCACTCACCATGTTAGTGTACAGCCTTACATTGTTGCCCACAAACGAGCTTTCTTGCACTTCTCCATTCTGCATCTCAACTTTGTTCTGAAACATAAATCAACAAAAAATGCAAAACAGCTACTAAATGAACTGAAGAAAGAACATTCACCAGTGGGATTCATGAAATCGCACGAAATTTACCAAATTACCTTCGAGCTTTCTCTTGGGTCCCAGTATGCCACGCTGGTAACCTTTGCCCAGTCGTCGTTGTTGCCCTCCGAGCTCCAGATGTTGCTGCCGCCGGTGACTCCTGTGCCTTCGTCACCACCGCCCAACCTCATGCCTCTGCCCCGCTCCGACCCAGGATGTTGATTTGACCTCATGGAAACCCTAGACCACCAATCAGCCTGGTCGCGGCGCCCGCCCTGGCGAATTGACCCCGTCAATGGCCAGCGACAAATCTAGGGTTCGAGCCGCCGTGGGAGGGAAGACTGCGGGGAGGGGGTGGGGGGAAGAAGACGATAAGAGCGTCTGTGGGGGAAGAAAAGACAAACCGTTTACAAAAAACTCGACACGAATTACAAAAAGGTCCAGGGGGTTATCAGCAAAATAGCAAACCCGACTAAACAGCCCACGTGTCCTCTCCCTATTGGTCTGGACCTCTTATGAATCCGCAAATCATCTTTTGGGACTAGTCCACCCCAATTTTCAAGAACTTGGACTAAATTGTTCACACCTCTTAAGTAGTTGGACTGCTGGTGTATTTACCTCTTTTTTCTTAGTTGTGATAATTGATACTATCGACTATATGCACTTTGTATGCGGAGTCTAAGATAAATAAAAGCATCCGTATAAAACCTTCTCTATATTCTTGTTGGACTCCTTCATGCCAATGAACAGGGATAGGACTCGTATTGCTATGAGACTATACTGCAGCAGAGGTGCAAGAAAGTGATCCCGAGGGCATCCTCTGACCCTACTTCAACCAAATAAACTAAAATTTTAAATTACACTACTTTTTTTTAAAAAAATAGTTCATTTATCAGAACTAAAAAGATCAAAAGATACCCTCAATTTCACCTTTTTGTGCCTCTACTGCTGCTCCATGTGCATTTAAGATTTGGTACGCCTCTCATGGGAATTCCCTACATGACATTTTGCTAGTTAATTTTTTTTTTGCCAAGCTTCAAAATTATTAGACAAACATGATGGAAGAATTGACGTTTGACTGGGCAGTATAATTGTAAAAAGGAAAGAACGGAAGAATGATACAAGAGAAACGTGTTCCCTGCAGCTGCAAGGTAGAGAGAATAGGAATGCAACAAGTGGCACAGACAAAATCTTCTCTATTAAGTTTGGACTAGGAGCACCCAGCAAATAGTTTACATCCCAGCTAAAAAGACTGACTTGGTGCATAAACTGGGCAAGAACAATGTCACGCATCTTTGTGAACAAAACAATGATTAGTCTTGTTTGCGACTTTTGATGACATAATCAAATAATCAATGCGCACACATGCGATTGGTTGCGTCTCGCCGTGAGCGTGATTTTCGTTGGTCTAAGAAAAGAAAAGCGCTTGCTGTGAAAATTTAGAATCGAGCCCCCGAGTGCAACATCTGCAAAGTCAAATGCAACATCTTCAGCCCTTTCGAAGTGCACTTAGGCTACATCCATGTATTGTCACATAAAGAACAACTCTTAATGTCTATTAACCTAACCCACGAACGAAAAATCGGCCAAGTTATACCTAGATTATGTCATAAATAAATAAAACATTGGATTAAAGATCAGAGACAGAGAACAGTGCACACGCAGCGAGCTGGGCATCACAGGTACAAGAGATATATCATTAGAATATTCAGAACAAAGCATCCACATTCAACAGAACTTAACTAGGAAGCTACACAAGCATAAAACGAGCCCCACACCAATGCTCATACAGAAGTTCACCGAGGCTGTTAATCAGCATCAGCGGTATGCACTAACAACTAACATGGGTAGACTCATCAAGTTTGAGCTGCTACACCTACCACAGATGTCCTAAAGCTACAAGCATTTACCAACAATCTTCTCCAAGCAGATTATTTTCCTCCTTAGCACTCTGCAGAAGATCACAAATCCACAAGAGTCATCCAACTATCGCTTTGAGGGAGGCCTACCATCGTCGTCATCATCACCATCATCATCATCATCATCGTCGTCGTCATCATCTTCACCACCCGATCTCTTCCTCTTTGATGAGGATTGAGCCTTCACAGAATCCTCACCATCTTCAGCATCCTCATCATCGTCAATCTCCTCATCCTCAGCACCATCACCATTTTCTTCCGGCTCAAAGTCACTGGAGTGCTCTTCATCTTCAGCACGGCCAAGTGGCTGCACCAAGTAGTCAGTTCCCAGCTCCTCCTGCCAAATATCAACAAAAAGTTAAGTGACATGACTAATTTAACTATGACATCTGACAAACCTTAGATGACCAGTTCCTAGACTGACATAGCATCTTCACTCTCTTCCACAACCATGTTTAATAAAAACTACAGTTTAAACAATTTCTGGGATCAGACTGACGTGCAATTTTTCATCATTGTAAAAATAATCCATCAAGGACTTATGAGATGAAATAATCGTCATTTCCCATATGAAGGTAAATGCTTGCTAAGCAACTAAGGTTCCGCACATTTGTGGGATCAGACTGACGTGCAATTTTTCATCATTCTGTAAAAGTCCATAAGGACATCTGAAGTGAATGAATCATCATTTCCCAAATGAAGGTATACCAATTAAGGCAATATAAAGGACTGACAACGCAAGATAATATATCTTATCTGTACAAATGTAAATTGACAAAATTGTACAACAGCAAAATGACTTGCAGGTTCTGTATCCAGTGGTCATGCAGCTAGATTTAGCAGCAGGGATGAGAAATCTTCCTCAGAAACAGCACCTAAACAAATCTTAATTTCCCTACACTTATTTAAATAATCAGAGTTCATTATGTCAGATCTACTCCATACATAGGGCAGGATCAGACTGACGTGCAAGGATTAATCACAGGTAGATTTAATCTACCCTCAGAAACAACCTCTGGAAAATGTTTATCATCATTTCCCACAACAAGAGCAAGCATTATAATCTTTCAGATTACACAATAAGATTATTTAGCCCTTATTCTGAAGTACCATGCAAGAAAAAAGGTAGCTTGGCACCTCAATTATCTTTTTTAAGTAAAGAGATAAAGGAGGAAACAAATGTTTGACTTGTGCTTTGGATCAGATAGGCAAATCAGTTATTTTACAGCACGGGAAGAGCTCTAGACTCATCCTCAGAAACAGCCTCTGATAATCATCATCTCCACAAACAAGTGAACAAGACAACACTTGGATAAATTATTCGGCACAAATTCTGAACTATCAGGCCACAAAATAGGTCGCTTCGCACCTTAATTATTTTTTGAAATAATAAAGAGATAAAAGAGGAAACAAATGCTTGACCGGTGCTTGGGATCAGAAAGGCAAATCAGTTATTTTGCAGCATAGGGAGAGCTCTAGGCTCATCCTCAGAAACAGCCTCTGATAATCATCATCCCCACAAACACATGAACAAGACAACATTTGGAATATTTAAGATCAGATGATCTTCTTTCAGAACAGATTCCAAAGCATCATATATATATATATATATATATAGGAACCATCTTTTAAAATTGAACAGAAAACAGAGAAAAAGAGAGAAAAATGTTTTGAGTAATGTTTTGGATCAGCAAGGCAACTCAGTTATTTGCAGCATTGGGAGAGCTCTAGACTCATCCTCAGAAACAGCCTCTGATAATCATCATCTCCAAGAACACTAAACATGACCAACAACGCTTGCAATATTGAAGCTTATATCGTCTTTACTTCTTTGAGAAGATATTTCAACCCATCATAGAGGCTACCATCTTTTAAAATTAAACAGAAAATAGGTCGCTTGGCACCTAAAATATATTTTTTTTAAAGAGAGAAAGGAAACTAGCGCAAATCGGATCTATTCGGAACAGCCCTTACCGTGCAATAAATAAAATAGAAACTAAATTCGAAAAGGGAGCAGCACTATGCCTTCACTATTGTAGATAAGAGGTGGGCCTGTGATCTGATGGGCTACGGTACAGACCACACAAAAAGGCGTGTAGGTGGATAGGCCTATTTAATGGCAATTACCGCACCAGAGAGGACTGGGAAAGGTAACGGTATTTGCAGAGTACAATCGCCTGGAGTAGATCTGAACGAACAACACGACGAGAGAAAAATTGTACATCGGGCAAAAGTAATTTTTTTCTTCTAAAATCCCAGATCTAGTTGCCAACGCTAGACGGGACATCCCATCAACTCTTCTCTGCCACTTATTTTCAGATCTGAAAGATACTGCTTCCATACGGCAGATAAACGACGCCTGAAGCATATATCTTCCGGACCTTCGGAGAGAAAAGGCCCGAAGAATCCCACACAAACTAAGCAAATTGACTCTAGGCAGATGCATCTTGTTTGGCAAGACCATGCTGAAAAAATCGGTTATTTTTTAAGAAACGAGTATGACAGATCTGAGAATTCCTCACATAGATCGAAGAACAAAGGCATGTTCAACTGAGAAAATCAACAGCAGCATATACTTGAGATAACAAAAAAAATTAAAATTGGAGGCGGAAATTTATACCTCGGGCTCCTCCTCGCCCTCAGCTTCATCGTCGTCGTCCTCTTCTTCTTCGTCGTCGTCGTCGTCGTCGTCGTCGTCGTCGTCGCCGCCCTCCTCTTCATCGCCGCCGTCGTCCTCCTCGTCGGAGATGTCCACAACCTGCTGCCCAGCAGCCCCCTTCTCCCCCTCCGCCTCCTCGTCGTCCTCTTCCTCCTCATCCCCATCGTCCTCGGCGTCCTCGTCGCCGTCGTCCTCACCATCGACCGCCTCCTCCTCACCTTCCTCATCAACATCGACAACCTCTTCCTCCGCCGCCTTCTTGGCCGCGGCGGCGGCGGCGGCGGCCTTGATGCGAGCGATCTCCGCCGCCCGCTCGTCCCCTTCCACTGCCGGCTTCATCTCTCTACTGTACTACGCACGGATCCTCGCAGGAAAATTTCTTCCTATGTTTCAGTTGGAGTTGTGGTGGTGGAAAATTTAGTGGAAATTTTGGGCGAATTTGTAGCAGGCGAGGAAGAACAGAGGGCCGATGGATGCTCTAGGTTTTGGCGGAGGGCCGCGCGCAGGATCCTGGCCGTTGGGTACAAGAACAGGCACGCGGATCGATGACGTGGCGAGGATCGGACGGCTGCTATGGATCGGTTCCTGGGGGCGACTGGCGAGAACTCTCGAAGGGTAGGATAAACGGCTAGGGCTGACGTCAGCTGGAGGAGAAGAATTTCCTTCCCGTACTGGTGTATCGGCCTATCGGGCCTTCACATGCTGCTGTACTGGGCTTTCACATGCTGCTGTATCGGGCCTCGGATGGGCTTCTCACGGCCTCCAAGGTTGGTCCCGGCTCCCGGGTAACTGAAGCCCAGCTTTTCCTGAAAAAGAAAAGAACAGGTAAAGCCCAGCTTATGCTTATGCATAGCGCTTCCGTCGGCACCTATCCCAATTACCACCCGAAATTGGTGTTTCCTGCGTTCCAAGGATTCCTAAAAGATTTGTACACCACTTTTTCTATGCATAGAGATGCTTGATTCCTAAGAATTGTATCTAAATACAAATAGATCTAATTCAGAAGTATTCCAATCCTCTATTTTCGTGACTTTAAAATCTTACTAGTACATTATCCGTGCGTTGCCACGGACTAAAGCAATACATGTTTATATTAGATCGATCTGATCTGCCTAACAGATTGTGAAAGTCTGCAAGAGCTCTCATGTTAGATCCATCAGTACTCTCTGGCGTTCTCCAAAGTGTAGCAGGTGTACTTTGAAGGGCTCCTAACATAGTTAGGAACACCATGTGACTCTGATGGAGTGGAGTTGTCCTTTGTTGTTACCACGTTCATGGATTGGGGAACCATATGAGAATCTTCATGTTCAGAAAGCTCCACTGCTTTCACATCAGCATTAAACCTGACACGTTTTCTTGGTTTTCAATCGACATGCTCCTCCTTTCTCTTCAGTATAGGCTTCACACTGATGTCCCGAGCTTTCATTGCTTGCATCTCAACAGTAGGGCACTCCTTAGTTCGAGTTGTAGAATGAGGAGCACCTTTAGCTGAACCATTCTGTTCTCTGAGTCTTCCAGACGTTGCACCAAGATCTGCCTGAGGATACTTAGAGAAACCACAAATCTCGTCAACGGCATCATCAAGGAGATCACGCACTATGGTGATGCTCATGTTAATGCTGACATCCATGATTTCACTCACGTACACTCGTTCTGCAGCGTACTCTTTACCAAATGCCACTCTATCAGATCTGTCCTCCTCTTCCTGAAAGATAACACACTCAATAAGAACAAAGCCATAACAGTACATAAGCAACCGTCGCACTGGAAGACGGGGAAGAGAGATTGCAGGGGGCGAAGGAAAGGGAGGCGGCGGCGGAAGATCACCGAAGGTCGCCGGTGCCCCAACTGAATCTCGAGCAGCATCAATCTGGGGAACGGAAAAAGAGAGCTCGCTGGGGCTGCTAGGAAGGGAGATGGCGGTGGAAAAAGAGCTCCGCTACGCTCCCTCCGCTCCATCGGCATGGAGGGCACAATCTTCTTGGTGGACTCCTTTCGCCAACGTCATCAGCACGGTACGACATCGAGTCCCCACCAAACCCTCCCAATCTCCTATACATTCCCTCCTCTCCACGGGCTGCTCGACACCCCAATCACCCGCCTCGTCGGCGCGCGACGGGCTGTAGTCCTCCGAGGCAGATCCGTCGCGCCGTGGCTTTACGCGGGTCATGTTGCCCCTGCGCGCCCGCCGAGCTCCTCTTCGGTGCGCTCGCGGGGGGGCGGTGGGGTGGCTGCGCAGCATGTCGGGATGGACCCACGGGTGGAGGAAGGGACAAACTTGGGTCGTTGAAGGTTGCGAGGGAGACTGGCTCCGCCTTCTTCTTTCATGGGGACCTTGGTCGGAGGCGGGCGGCGGCGCCGCGGGGGGTGGGGGTGGGGGGGGTGGGGGGGGCGCCCTGCTCAGGCCACGGGAAGAGGAGAGGCAGGGCAAACTTGCAAAACAAAATCCAAGTTTCTCAGTCCCCACATTGGACTTCGGGTTGATTCTGCGGCCACGGGAGGTGGATGAGGGGGCCTGGAGGCAGGGGCCGGCGGCGTCAGGCACAGGAGGAGGAGGGTTGGAGCCAGGGGAGATTTGCAAAAAGAACCCCGGATTTTACAGAAAAGCCCAGTTCCATCCTCAAATTGGACTGCGTGTTGTTTCTGAAAAAGGAAGGACCAAAACGCAAAATTACCCGCTTTTATTATTGGTACATATTACTAGCAAAAGAACCCGTACGATGCTACGGAACAACGGGAAGTGTATCAAGCACGAGCCGGTGGAGGCGAAGTCTGGACATTGATTTTTCGATTGGATTGATTTCCATACTGAGATTGATACCGAATTTTTTTTGTTTGGGTTCGGATTGATTTCCAAACTGAGATGGATACGAAGAATTTTGGATTTCATGCTAAGGAGATTGATTTATTTTAGCACTGTTCGTATTATGTTGTGACAAATTTGGACCGTACGATAACTTTCGGTAAATCTAAACCGTAGAATTTCTGCTATTGAAATCGTGAATAAAGCGGGAGGGAAAGAAAATAAGGGACAGTGGCATATTGATTGTAATTTTAATGAAGTTGACCGAACAACATCGACCAACGGCACCCACCCATCACCACCGATTCCAATTTAATATATTGTAATAGATGTCTGAGGTTTGTTCCATTGATCCAACGACCAGCTCGTTGGACCAGTTGTGCAATGGTTGTTCGCCCGTCACAATGTCGCTTAGTCATTGGCTCAACTCTAGTTGACCTAAGCTCACCATCTATGAGAACTCTTCCTCACAAGGTCGCTCCCTGTCATCCAACCTCATCGTCTCCCGAAAGACATTGTACCCAGCTCATCCTGCTCCGAGCTATTTCCGGTGGTAGCTCCATTCATGTTGCCCTTTGTTGTCAACTACTCCAATGACTCATCTCAAATTGTCGTTGTCCACGTAATTCATGTGGTCCATGGTGTGCTCATTGGCTACACCAACTCCTTCAATGTCGCCCAAGGTTAGCAGATTATTGATACATGCACTTTGCATCATAAAAGTCTCAAAGTATTCATGTTTATTTTTGTTACAGTTACATCTATTTGAACATATTTTATCAATTAATTTATATGTTCTAAAAAATGATTCAAATTGTGGAAACTGAAGCAAACACAGTGAAAATTCAATGAAAAGGCATGAACTTTGTCAACGAAACCAACAATGGAGATACTCAGCATGAAGGGCGACATGCTCTGTCATCGCGGCAATCTGATAGCCAAGGAACACCTCTTCCCCTTTTTATAACACACTCCCCTTAACACATCTATCAGTCTATCATGGGTGGCGGTGGCTTTCCGGTTAGAGATAAAAGAGAAAAGTCTCTTCTCCGTGAAAGGGGGTTGCATCCTTGCTGGTTCCTGCACCCAAATCGATGACATCAAACGTTGTCTACTCCATGACATGAAAAGGGAGCACCACACCTACAACACCATCTTCATCTCCATTATCCACTTCACGTGATTTTTGAGATAGGGCCAATAATTTTGGTATCCTCTCTAAGCTAATTCATGCGAACTCCCACCAACTAGAGCTGCAAGTTTGTAACCCTCAGGATATCCATTGATCTTTTTTAGTTCAATCAAATGAACTAAAGTTTTAAAATGACACAATTTTTTTAAAAACTAGTTCATTTGTTTGAAATAAAAAAGGTCAAAGGGTACCCCGAAGGTCACCATGTTGCACATCTACCACCAACCAAATATGAGATAGACTTTACTTTAATTCTCATGTACATTTTTCATCAGACACGAAACAAGCGGCTAAGACTTAAAATCAATTTCCTCTATCTAGTCTTTTAATTCACCTTCTCCTTCCCTGGACATTGCCAAACACGCTGTCACGGTACGCATATGCCTACCCCTCGTACACACACGGCATATATACAGGGTATGAACATACCACTAATCACAGTTTTACAGCCAAGCATATGAACGTACCACTAATCACAATTCACACCCGCATAAATCATGCGAAAGGCACTAAAGCAGATCGACCGAGAGAGAGGCCAGGAGAGAACGAATTCACATCCAAATTATAAGTAATTTAGAATCAATTAATCCTTGGGGTTGAGCACGTGGACCATGAACTGCATGACCTGGACCTGCATCTGGAGGCTCAGGATGTAGTCGGCGGAGTGCAGGAGGAGCTCGTCCAGCCTGCTGTGTCGATCTTGACGGTCCTGCAGTTCGCCGTTGCTGGCTCTCGGCACCAGCGTCCTAAGCGCCCGGATCTTCCGTCTGATCACTTCCAAGCGTCGTCGCCTCGACGTCGGCATCCCCTGCTTCTGCTTGGCGCCGGCCAACTTCTTTCTTGTGCCGGCCTCCAAGGCCTTCTTCTTCCTCGCGAGGAGGAAGCGCCTTGCAGCCGCAACGCGGCAACAACTGCTAGCTGCGCGAGCTGCCATGGCAACCAGCTCGAGCTAGCTAGCTAGCTGTTTAGGCAAGGAACAAGTAATTGGCAGTGAGAAGGAGCTGGATTGTACAAGTCATGCGGCCGGGAGTCATTTATATAGATGGCAATGCATTATCTTGTGCGAAGTAGGTGGAACAATAAGGACTAAAGAATCGGCTCTCAATATATAAGCATGGATACCACGATCGATATCTGTGCACAATGTGCGTAAAGGGGGTCGATCGATCAAGAACTTAGCACGTTACGGGGCATCTGCGTGCATGAGAGGTGTTGCTTGAAGAGAAGGGCATGTTCTGGGTTAACTCACGGCACATGCCGCCACATGGACGCACGCATATGTCTCGTTGGCACGCTCTTTCTTCACTCTTGCTCAGCTCGTGCATGCATGCATTGCACACACCAACACATGCACACACACGGCACTCGTCGGCCACTACGTACCGATCGATCCGGGCCTGATCTCCTTGTCAGAACACGGTGTACGATTATTCCCAATGGCCACCACTGGACTCTATCCGGTTCCTACTATTAAAGGGGATTTCTCCGGAGGCCGTGGTTCTCCCCTTTTCGAAAAAAATAATAAGGATTTCGATTCCAAAGTGTGTGTGTTTATATACTGTATTAATTCACGGTACAAACTGAATGTTCGTGGATATATCCAGCATTCTACATTCTTTGAGGGCACCCCTTTCTCCATATAATTTAGCATATCGTTCTTCTAAGAATATGAGCCATGACATGTTGTATATATTGCCATGTGAGCTTATACATGCTGGTTAAGGGGGACAGGGGCATCCATCCCCACAAATGATCAGCTCAGAAGCCCTGGTTGTGTCAAGGAAAATTCCCCCGTGCCAAGAGCAAATAAAAACATTTTTTTTTGCTTAAGCTAATCCCGTCAGGGATCTCGGCCCAAACCAAACCATGTGGATTGTCCCGGCCGGGGAGCACTCCCAGGTGTGGCCCAAATAACGTTTGGTTGAGGCCGGGTTGAGGAAGTTCCTGACCCAATCCTTGTTGATCATGGGGACCGGGAAAAATCGTCCGTCTCCACCGCGTGGAACGAATAGACGAGAGCGGCTTGGTTCACTGCGACTGTGCTCGTCGCCACGCGCCGACCCGTCCATCCGCAAAGACCCGCTTGTTAGGCATCTTAAAAAATGGGTAGTGCACGCGTATCAAAAATATAATGAACAATGTGGAGGAGAGATAAATATCACAACTAAGTACTGGTTACTTGAAAAAACAACAGGTACTACAAAGATACCAAGATAAAAAAAAAGGATGACATGTGGGTCCATCAATAAAAAAATGTGAATAAGAAAAAAAAACACGTTAAAAAGAACAAATTTAGTATCAACCACCATTGGAGATGCTCTTAGGCACCTCCAACAGGGCGGGGCGACCCAAACAGACCGTCTTTTGTGTTCGTTTGGTCCGTTTAGGTCGCGAGCTGGACGGACATCGCTTCCCTGCCTGGTCTTAGTCCGTTTGGGCCGCCCACCTCTTCATCGCTGCGATTCATATTTGGCGTCCGAATTCAAACGCCACCCCTATTCATGGGCGTATCCACTGTTTATTGGCCGCTAACAAAAATTGAGACCAATTAATGGCAAAATTAGCAAGCAAATTAACAAATTAATGTTCAGGCCTCACCGGCAGACGTGAACATAGTTTATTACACCAAAACGCAATAAAATTACGACCAAATGAGAGCGATCAACTAGATGGCGAGGCCGCATCTCGATCCTACGAGGGTGCATCTCGTTCTTGTATCATCTTCCTCCTGGCGTCAAACCAAGCTCGCGTCCCTGGGTCCAGGAGGCTTAAGTCGCCCATCATGATCCATGTCTCCTCGGCGATCATAGCGGCCTCGGCTCCCTTGATAGTTGCCTTCGCATTGGCCTCATCGATGGCGAGCTTCCGATCCTCTTCTGCACCTCGAGGTAGTCCCTCATTTGCTCCTCCTTCCTTTATTGCAACTTCTCCCTTCCGGCCTCCTTCTCCGACCAGATCTTCTTGAAGGTCTCTTCGAAGGCTAGGTTGGAGGCTTCACGCCTTGGCCTCGCCCTTGGAGTTGGTCCTTCCCCTTGACCGAAGACCACAAGGTCGATGGTGCTCGCGTCCCGCTTCTTCCCATTGGGGGGGGGGGGGGGAGGGGGGGGGGCTCTTCTTGAAGGAGACATAGAGCTCTTGCTACTTCGGGGCCTCCTTGAGGATCCGCCAACAATGGATCAAGTTAAATGGCTTTGTTGTGCAACACCTTGAAGTACTCCAAAGCTTGATATGCCTACCAAAAAATGAGGACAACACATTCATGAGGACAACACAAACAACACTTACCAAGTCCTGGACGCTGACTCCGCTGATCGGGCTGGCCCTCACCTGATCGTGCGCGCTGGCAAACTTGGTGCATTCTTGTTTGATGAGCCCCCACCTCTTTTGAAGGGACAATTCCCCTCGGTCGCTGGAGAAGTTGTGAGGGGGTAAGAGACATTGCTCGTGGAAGAAATCGTAGAAGATGTTGCGGCGGCGGCTGGGGCTGGGGATGCGGCGGTGGCGACGGGGGCTGGAATGCCGATGGCGGGAAGAGGGATGAGAAAAATTTCGTTCGCCATGGCCAGGGTGCGCGGGAGGGGCATTGGGGAAGAAGAATGGAAAATGAAATGTGGTGGCGGTCGCAGATAGGAGGACCAGGGGTATATCGAAGGCGGACGAGCTGCGCTTTGTTTCTCGTCCGCGCGCAGCGCAAAACCCGCCCAAATTTGGGTCGAGAAGGTCACGCCGGAAATAAAAGCGGAAGCGGGCGGAAATGCATCGTTGCATTGGACTGCAGTTTCGTCCATTCGGACGGGTCCGGCTCAAATTAGTCGCCCCGCTGGAGTTGCCCTTATCGCTCTTCGCTCGGCAGCAAAGATTCTCGCATTCTAGACGAACCATCTGTCAACATACTATAGAAATACCGACCAACAATTGGTTGGGAGTTTTCCCGACCAACGGTCCGTCGGTATATATGGACTTTTACCGACCCACCACAGTGGGGCACGATGGGCGCCAACGGTCGATCGATAGCACGGCTCCCAACTTCGTGGACTGTATGACTTTGATAGAGAACGGAGAACGAGTTTGATGTGGTCGAGGTGTACTTGCCCAAGAAAAGGGCACATCCTTGTTACTTTGCTATTGGTAGAAAAGGAACTTTTTTTTAATGCACTACCAGCAGTGGCGGAGTTAGAACCGGATAAGGGCATCTCCAAAAAGGGTACTTAGCAGGTACTTATATTCTCTTTCTTTTTTTTGGGCTGAGGTGGAACCAAAAGTTGAATAGATGGTTGCTTCTTCAAGATACCAGTACTACACGGGTACCAAGACCAGAAAAGAGGATGATAGTGGGCCTGCTTGGAAAGAGAAAAATACTACACGGGTAACAAGCACAGGTAGCACCGGCCCTATCTACTCCCTGACTACCAACAGTATTAGGTGAAAATCCTTTTTCGGTGTGAACTGTGCAAACGTCGTAATAATCATATAAATTTTTTCTTAAAATACCCATATGTTTGAGGTGTGATGCTCTATAGACATGCAAAACTTCAAATTGAAAATCAAATGCATTAGGAATGAATTAAAAATATAAATATACGAATGAATAGCGTCAAACAGTGAGGACCACTATTCATGCTGATTTTTTTTTTACTACAACCAAATTCATTGAATTTGGGCTTTAAATTTTATACATATATAAAACATCACTTCTCTAAATGTGTTTTTTTATGGACAGTTTGCACCGTAAAGTGGTTTTCACCGAATACATTGCTAAGAGTTATTAGTACTATAAAACATTGGTTTTGCTGTTTCTAATACGACTGAGAAATAACTATTTCTAAGTAGACGGTAACTATACAATTAGAGAGATTCGTGCAAAAATCATGCGAGTAGATAGAATGTCACGACTTTGATTGAGAAAGTAACTATTTCTAAGTCCATTGAGAAACGGACACTTCCATAAGATATAAATAGCCGATGATTCATGTGAGACGGTGGACCTATAAATTAAGAATTTTAGTGACAAAGATATCTTCAACAAGCATTTGATCAGAATTGGAAAATTGCCACAGAGGCACTGCAGACGAGGATTTTGATCGGAAGACGGTGGAGGAATGGCAGGAATGCACCAAAATGATGGATTCACACGACACAAACGGACAACCTACCAAGAGAAGCTTAAAACGGACACTATAGGATCTCGTGCTGGAGTTGTCCTTACTACTTCATTTTTCTTACTCTCTCTCATCTACGTCATCAAATAACCTTACTTCCTCCGTTTCTAAATACTTGTCGTTGTTTTAGTGCATGTTGAACTCATCTAAAACAGCGACAAGTATTCAGGAACGGAGAAAAACGGACGGAGTACTGTCACGTCATCAAAGAATCTTATTTCCTCCGTTTCTAAATACTTGCCGTTGTTTTAGTGCATGTTAAACTCATCTAAAACAGCGACAAGTATTCAGCAACGGAGAATGACGGACGGAGTACTGCATAAAATGCTGTTATTGATCGCGGTTGGAGATGCTTTCATTTTCTGCCCTGCTGGTGCCGTCCTTCCGTGGCGTGAACACTGTCGCTAGCAGTGGCAGGTAGCCAGGTAGCAAGCCCCCCAAAATATTACGCGCACCTCACAACTCGCACAGTGCAGTACCACCACCATAGCCCAGCGACGACTTGGGGTTCGAGTCCACGCCCATCGGTCCTCACCGCCGGCCGACAACACCCACAAATCCGAGATCCAGAAAGCGGCTGTACTCGGCGGCGAGATGGAGATCGCGGTGGGCGCACTGTCGGGCATGGTGGACGCGCTGCCGGGCAAGCTCGGCGAGCTGCTGCAGCAGGAGTTCGAGCTGCTCTCCGGCGTCCGCGGGGACGTCGCCTTCTTCCAGGCGGAGCTCGGCGCCATGCACGCCGCGGTCGTCCGGTGCGAGGCCCTCGACGAGCCCGACCCCCAGACCACCACCTGGATCGGGCAGGTCCGCGAGCTCGCCTACGACATCGAGGACTGGGTCGACCTCTTCGCCCACCGCGTCGACGCCGGCAGGAGTACCCACGACGCAGATGCTGCTGGCGCCATCTCCACACGGGAGAGGTTCTCCAGGTGGATCCGCCGGGGAATCGACAGGTTCACCACCATCCCCGACCGCCACATCATTGCCACGGAGCTGCAGGACCTCCGGCGGCGCGTCGTCGAGGTCAGCGACCAGCGGAAGCGCTACAGCTTTGGCCCGCAGACCGTCGCGGCAGGGTCCCGGTACGCGTCCGCCTTCGACCACCGGCTCGTCGCGCTCTACGCCGACAGCGCCAGCCTCGTCGGCCTGGAGGGGCCGCGGGACGAGGTGGCGGAGATGGTGGCCAGAGCGGGCTCCGAAGGGCTCAAGGTGGTGTCCGTTGTTGGGATTGCTGGCTCCGGGAAGACGACGCTTGCCAGAGAGGTTTACAGGCTCATCGGTGCGGGCTTCAAGTGTCGTGCTTCGGTGTCGGTGGGCCGGAACCCAGACATCGCCAAGGTGCTCGGCGATATGCTATCCCAAGTGGACAACGAGTACAGAGGACGAGGTGATTCTGGTGATCCGGCTCAATTGATTGGGACGTTGAGGTTGCATTTGCAAGATAAGAGGTATAACCATACTAATTAATGGAGGATGATTTTCCTTAGTCCTCTCTGCCTCTTGGTTTACATACATACTAATTAGCGCATTTCCTTATTGCTACTAAATAGGTATCTTGTTATGATTGATGATTTATGGAGTACTCAAACTTGGGGAACAATCAAATACTGTTTTCCAGACAACAATCTTGGTAGTCGGATAATCATTACGACAAGAATTGAGACAGTTGGAAAGGTCGGTAACCATGTTTACAAGACTCGTCTTCTTGATGAAGCCGATGCAGAAACTTTGTTTTTCCGAAGAACTTTTGGAAGTGAGGGTGTCTGCCCTCACCATTTGATAGATGTTTCAACTCAGATCATGAGAAAGTGTGGTGGTTTGCCACTCGCTATAGTGAGTGTTGGTAGCATGTTAGCCAGCAAGCAACTCACTAGAGATGAATTTGAGCGTTCAGGACTCCATTGGCAGGAAAATTCGCAGCTGCAAGGGATGAAACAAAGCATCAAGCTCAGCTACAGCGATCTTCCTGCTAATCTCAAGACATGTCTATTGTACCTCAGCATATTTCCAGAGAACTATGTGATTGAAATACAGCGCCTTGTGAGGCGATGGATTGCAGAAGGGTTAATCAGTGAACAGCGTGGTCCAAGCAGAGAGGAAATAGCGAGAAACTACATCAATGAGCTCATTGGCAGAAACTTAGTCCAGCGATCACAGCTGAATCATGATGGCACCCACAGGAGCTGTGTCGTTCATCCAGTAATACATGATTTCATAATTTGCAAGTCCATGGAAGATAACTTTGTTGCGTTGGTACATGCTCAGCAGCAAGATGTCTCTCCTGGCAACGGCACTATACGACGGCTATCCTTGCTGAATAGCACTAAGCTTGATCAGGCTAAAGCACAAATTGATGGGGGAAAAGTGTCCCGTGCTCGCTCGATCACCGCAATTTCTCACACCAGTGGCACACCTCGTCTGAATGAACTCAGTGTACTGCGGGTTCTGGACCTCGAAGGCTGTGAAGGTCCACTATGCCTTGATGGCCTCTGCAAATTGCTGCTTCTAAGGTATTTGAACCTCACAGGAACGGATATCAGTGAGCTTCCGGCACAGATTGGAGAGCTAAGATGCCTGGAGACACTGGATGTGAGATTCACAAAGGTGAAAGAGCTACCTCCCAGCATTCTCAGGCTGGAAAAGCTAATGCATTTGCTTGCCGGGAATGCCAAGTTGCCCAGTGGGATAAGCAAGATGAAGTCACTGCTAACACTGTCGTGCAACAATGTAGGGGAGAACCCTGTGAGTGTCATGCACGAGTTCGGTAAAATTTCCAGTTTGAGGGAGCTTGAGTTATTTTGTGATGTTACTGGAACATCTGGGGGTAAGAAACAAGTCGAATTTCCGGGTGATGGATTTCGGAGTCTTGAGAAGCTTCGCATTCGGTGCAGCTTGCCATCAGTGACATTCATGAATGGCGCTTTGCCAAAGCTTGCCATGCTTGAGCTAAAGTTTGAAAAAGGCCTTTCAGTGGAGTCAAGTGGTGTGTCTGGCATAGAGCTTCTGACAAGCCTGAAGCATTTGCTTATTGATTCACAGCATGATACAGGAGCTGCAGATGCAATGGCTGAAGTGAGAAAGGTGGTCCACCCTAATTGTCAAGTGATAACCACATGAGCGCTGATGGGAAGAGTGGTTAATATATATTAGTAGGGTTCTGGAGCATTGTGCACATTTGTTTGTGTTCGAAGACCTCTGCTTCGGGGGTATAATTTGAAATACGCTGGTTAGTAACAGTTTGTGTTTTTTTGTATGCACGTTTCCTTTGCAGAGCAGCTTGTACTTTTTTGCGGGTATTGCAGAGCAGCTCGTTAGCTGTTCAGGATTCAAGTGCAACTGATGTCAAAGGAAACGGAGTGTGTTCTCTGTTTTCATCTGTTCAAGCTTCAGGGTTCTGTTACAAAATCAATGTTCCTTCAATACTAATAATGCTATGAAAGTGTATTGGTATGTTCTTGACTATTGGGTTCTGCCTGTCATATTGAGAATAGAGTAAATTGTCCAAAACCACTATTTTTAGATCATTGTTAGCGGAAAACCGCCAATTTGAAAATTTATTGCACAAAACCACCATTTTCAGCCAGCCGCATAAGGTTACGTTCAAATTGTCGTATCAGCGGCTCTAACCTTGATTTTTACGTGTTAGGTCCATCCATCAGGATACATCTATGACGTGGCAGAGATACGACTCAAAACCACCACTTCTAGAGACAACATTACTCGAAACCACCACTTTGCTAAAAGTTCTTTTTCCCACAAAACTACTATGTTCTAGGCAAGCTTTTGCACATAACCAAAATAGCTGGTTTAAATGCTATGACACGACTAGGTGGTGCTATGTTCGTTATTCATGAGGGGAGGGGGTAACGAATATGTATAGAGGTGTCACGGTGCAGGTGTGTTCCAGTCCACCCTACGGCGGAAGATGACACAGGAGGTGTCGTGAGCTGGTCCGTGTGCCCAACTATGGTACTAGTTCACCTTCCAGAGAGCTAATGAGCAAGGGCTGCTCACAACGGCCCAAATCCATTTCCGATTCCTTAGCCGTACACGACCACCCAAACAGCATGAATTCATGATATACAATTCCAAATTCCACAAGATCCGAGCCAAATTTAACATCCAAACAAGGTGATAAACTTCTTCAGACAGTTGTTTTTTCTTCTCTCCTACGCTTTAATAATTTTCAACCAAGAGTCAACTTGGTGCATGTCATGACACAAAATCCCTCGCAGATGTGATCACAGAGAACATAATATGATAAGGGAAAGTGGCCGAAAACAAACCAGCAATTCCCAATGAAGTATTGGATGCTACAGAATTAAGAATAATAATGAAAAAGGTCACACAGAGATGGTAAAGATAACTAATCAGCTTCAACCGATAAACAGAACATCGTTTAAGAAATAATCTTATAATCCATCACCATTAAATCCTTAGTGAAGTCCTATGGGAAAGCAAAAGAATTTTCGGAGATCAACATAACAAATGGCTAAAATATTCAGCATGGTCCCCAATGTTAAGCATTGTTTTTCTCTTCATACCCTCATGATATCATTGCTGTTGTGACAAACAACCAAACCGAAACAAATGACAAGAAAAAAAAATTGATGGCAAAGTATGCTCGCCTGTCTCGACAAAGGCCCTACTTGATGTACTGGGAGACCCACTTGAACCCGTCACCATAACCCATCTTGCGGACAACACTGCACATGAACACCTCAAGTGGCCGGACATTGGAGTCACCAAGGTTGACCTTGCCCTTCCCAGTTGTGAAGTTGCTAAGGCCTAGATGATACCGCAGCTCTTCTTCAGAGGCTGCATATGGGATGTCGATCTTATTGCCAAGGATGAGAAATGGGACATTTGCCAAAGAGTCGTCAGAAAGGAGAGCATCAAGCTCCTTTTTTGATTCAGCAAAGCGCTCCTTGTCATATGCATCTACCAAGTATACTACAGCATCAACCTGTTGAGACAAGAAAAAAGTTATGCAAACAATGTCACTACTCAGCTGGTGAACAAAAT
The DNA here is from genome assembly GCF_000005505.3 of Brachypodium distachyon. Classification (NCBI taxonomy): domain Eukaryota; kingdom Viridiplantae; phylum Streptophyta; class Magnoliopsida; order Poales; family Poaceae; genus Brachypodium; species Brachypodium distachyon. Next base: position 10,835,910 of record NC_016132.3, read on the forward strand.
TGGGCTATAAGAGAACGCAAATCCAGCCACGGAAGAGTACAGGAATAAGGTACATAGAGCAACAGACAGAACACAGAAAATAGAGCATATGCACCTCACCGAAACATGTCTTGCTACATTTGGCAAGCCGAATGAAAGAGGGTGAAAAAACTAGAGGATAGACCAATACATAATCAATACACTACTATATGATTAAAAAAAGGCCGATACTTTATCAAGTACCCCCCCCCCCTTAGGTTTGTTAGGCACAACTCATTTTCCCCGATTTTTCAGATTGTAAGCCCAGGTTGCTGAGTGAATTTAATTGGTGTCACATGCACGAATAGCTTGAGTACTCAAACCACGCAAATAAACTTTAGATGTCTCATAGTGAATTGTGATAACCAAAATATCATAATATGTATGCATGACAAAATAAACATATCACTATAACAATAAACCCAGTGTTGTGGTGTCGGGAAAATAACACAAAATCCCTCCAAGCAAAGGCATAGAGCATTGAGTAACACAAATTGTTTACAAAACACTGCTTGTGCATGTAATTTCAAGAAGACAATGTTAGAACTAACAAGGTAACATAAGTGGCATGACAAGCAAATGCTAATAGAACCAACTAAGATAAGAATATAGCATGACGCCATTTATTTTTCAAAACATTTACTTTTGCACCAAGGCGAACACTTTAGACGATGTCAATTCAATCATACATGGTGGATGCTGATCTTTTGCGATAGAGCCTCTAGGCTCTAACATATATGCAATCTCTTGTTTTTTGCTGGCACAAATGCTGATGCATATTTAACAATCCTCCATGATTTCCAAGCTACCACAAGCGAATTGGCAAATGTCATTTCGTCAAGTCAGTGGTTTACCTTTTCAGTTGCTATTTTCAAATTGAAAGCAGAAGATAAGAATGAGCAAAATAGAACCAAAAGGAATCGTTCCTTAGGTAGATCTGACTATCTGACAAGGCAACGCGACATAGACAATTATATATAAGAGAGGTAGACTGTAACCTTTGCGTAGTAATCTTTCCAGACTCGGCGAGCGATCTGGTGGCCACCGAGGTCAAAGGCTTTGAACTTGATCTTGCCGATGCTGAGCTCTTCCGACGTGGGGTGTTGAGTCGGCTGGTGCTGCACCAATCGCTGCATCCATCCAAAACATCCAAAACGTACAGAGTGAGGGATCAGATCTACCGTGACTAGTATAAGGGAACATACAGATCGGATCAGATCCGGGCGGGGCAAGTACCTCGTCCTTGAGCATGTGGAGAAGGGTGGTCTTGCCGGCGTTGTCGAGGCCGAGGAAGAGGATCTTGGCCTCCTTCTGCCACAGGCCGAGCGAGGCCAGCACCCCGTAGAACCAGTCCCACAGGAACATCTTCACCGCCTCGCGCGCCGCTCGCCGCCGCCTCCTCCTCTGGCTTCAGGCGACGCCGGCGGAGATCGCCGGAGGGGAGGGTGGATCTGGGGGTGGTGGGAGGAGAAACCGAGTAAGGGAGGGAGGCGAGGCTGGATCTGAATCTCCTCTTTGGCTGCCTACCTATTCTTTGCTTGGTTGGCGTTGATTAAGACATTAACTGCTCGGCGTGAGAGCTCAAGAGGGGGAAAGGTGGGCGCCAGCCATGCGTACTGCACGCGGGCCCGGCTTCCTCCTAATTCCCATCGACTACTCAGCCAATAAAAGCAGAAAATGGAAAAGGTGGGGAATTCCGCTTTGATACGTTTAGTCGTGTACTCCTCTCTCTCTCCATTTCTAAACACTTGTCACTGTTTCAACTCGATGTTTTAGCGAAACAGCGACAAGTATTTAGAAACGGAGGGAGTACTGTAATTTTGTCCGATATCAAAAAAATTAAAGTTCAAAAAGTATATTGACATATACAATTCTAAATAAGGATACTATGAAAATATTACTCTCTCCGAGCCATATTACGTGTCCTAGATTGACAAGTAATTTCAGAAAGGAGTAGTTTATTTTTCTATAAATAGGTTAACATTTAAGAAGATTGACTTATGACAAAGATAGAACATCTTATATTTAGAAACGGATGTTGCACTAGCTCAGTGTTGAGGAGTTACTACATACTCCACATGTTCTCAAATATAAGGCGTATAATTTTTATTGACTAATTTCTTAAAGTTTAACCAATTTTATAACAAAAATATCAACATCTATGATTACAAATCAAGATCATTGTGAAAAATATTTTTATCTTATAATGATTTGACACTGTTTATGCTGATTTTCTTACGGTCACAAGGTTACATGCCTTATATGTTTGGAACGGAGGGAGTAGTTCATTATATTCTATTTTAATTTCAATATACTCCCTCCGTTTCATAATTCTTGTCTCAAATTTACCCAAATATGGACGTATATATTCCTAAAAGGCGTATAGATACATGTAATATTTCGACAAAAATTATGAAACGGAGGTAGTAATAAATATTTTTTATGTAAGGTTTTTTTTTTTACTATTTTCTGAAGAACCTGTAAGGAATATATCCTTTTATGTAAGGAATATCTCTTCTCTAAAGAAGTACTAGCACTATTCCATGTGCTATGAAAAGAACTGTGCCATACATACGATGAAAATGGTATGATTTTTCGGTCTCGATGCGGTGTCGGATGGAAATCGTACGATTTCTCGCTATGAAATTTGACAACATGGTTGCCCTATTTGATTGGTTGTTGCAGTCCTGTGCTAGCAGATGAGCACCAGTCCTTAGTGGTCATGTTATTAAAATGGCCTAAATCTGAGGCATCTTATCGCGAACGGATTGATTCTCGGCATGTCATCTTCTATAGCAAATTACAAAAATATTTGTGTGACGTGTTTGGGTTGAATATTTCCTTCCTCACTTTGTGCTAGAATTGTGAAAATGACTGTATTTCCATATTCGCCCAAGTGAATGCATATTCATATCCATGCAAGCTTTTGCCATGGACCGCCCAATGTTGTCCCATCAGTTTTTTATTTATGAAAATGGCATGAGCTCTGCCGTTCAATTAAGAAGAGAAAGAGTATATCAAGATCTTGTTAAATGGTCAAAGCAAGAAGAAACGCCACACAACATGAACTACTCGCTCAACCGCTTGCACAACAACAACCGGAGGCCTCGTGGCCGTCCTAAACTCTTGAAACTCCTCATGACAGGCAAAAGCAACATTTTCCTCATCCTTAACTTGATGCTCAAAAATACGGCGATTTCTCTCTTTCCACACGCTCCAGAAGGTATAGATAATAAGGCCATCAAAATCTCGCTTCCTGGTTTCACTGAGCGTAGCTCTATCAAGCTCCCACCATTCATCAATGGAGGAGGCAATGCTGATTCTGGATGGAGGATCCCCAAACCAGAGCTAACCAAATCCCAATCCTTCCTAGTGAAAGGGCAAGTTCTGCAAAGATGGTCTATGATTTCAGGGGCTTCATTACAGAGCACACAAAGGTCCTCATGATCCCAGCCTCTTGAAGCAAGATTATCGGCTGTGAGCATTTTTCCATGAAGCATCATCCACGCGAAGAATTTGTACTTTGGCTCCGCACAAGCTTTTCAAATTTTAGAGGCCTCAAAGCCAGGGTAAGAACCCACGAACTGCGCCTGGTAAGCCGAAACCGCCGTATAATCTCCATTGGCTGTCCATTTGTCCCATCAGTTTGGCTATTTATTTGTGTTGTTCTTGTACTCGAAGCATAAGGTGCATTTACGGGAAAGGAGTTTGAAGTTGCACATATAGTTACTGTAGAGTTTTTCGCAATGATCAGTATCCTGCTTGTGTTTTTCCCTTTAGTTTGAAATCAGTGTCCACTACTTGTGATTAACATTTAGACAAAATGTCATGGATTTTAGCTAGAACATATGAGTCTAAAAACTTGTATGTGACCAGATTCAGTTATAGGAATGCATGGTTTCATAATTTGAACATAAAACAGAATCAGCAAATCTGAAGCTACTAATTTGAACACTCACTAAAACTAAACTCATAACCACACAATATAATTTATGGATTTACAGCGATTCACCCACTGTCCTAAATTATGTCATCCTATGAGCTACTCCCTCCGTTCCGTAAAGATCGGCGTGACTTTGAACTAGCTCTGGTTTAAAACCGGAGGTAGTACGAGTAAAACATTGTAACTTTGGATATCCTTTGGATAATATTTTGGGTAATATTTTGATGCTGCAGTTTCGTAGTTTACTAAGGAGTGACTTCGCTTTCAGTTTAAAAAAGACAACGTCGCGATAGCTCCACCTCGATAGCCCATCAGCATAATGGTTAACACCATATTAGAGACGTCCTGAATTTATACCATGTCTTGTGTTTCGTTGCTGCTCCAAGGCACGAAAAGATAATGCACTTTCCTGTCAGATGAACAAACCGATGACAACATGTGATAGGATGACCTCTAAGTTGGCTAAACATGCTACGTACAAAATTTGCAAGTATTTGATACATACAAGCAGCAGCAAATCTTCTCCTCTACTCGACAATTAGATAGCTTTGCCACTAAACAATGGAACTCATTACAAACTCTCCTCTTACGTATTCGTGAAGTAGCAAATGCCATAAGAGGGACTATGGCTTCCTCTCCTCTCTAAGCTGCAACTGGCTCGATTACAGAATGTGAAACGGCCGTATTAACCTGACGAGAGAAAAAAACATGGTATATGGTCATCCATAATTTCTGCACGAATAATTGTGATGGCTGGCGCGTCTCCGCCTTCGCTGTATTGCGAAGTTGTAGTGGAGAAGAAGTGATGACTGATCAGAGCACCAGTGCCGGTGTGTGTGACTGGAAGGTCACCATTGCCAACAAATCGTAAACATAACAAAAATAAGTAAAGCATATATACCTTGGCAGCTTTGAAGAGTTCATCCAGAACCTCAGACAAAGTTGGGTGCGCATGAACAACAAGCTTGATATCCTGCATGCAGCAGATGGTCATTAGCACACAAGTTTTAACAGTTGTTAGTATATACAGTCAAAATGTCAAATACCACATGAATAGCCAAACGGCTGCCACACTTACCTGTACACGAGTTCCTAGGGCAATGGCATTTGATGCCTCATGGATGAGGTCAGCAGCATGCAAGCCCAATATGTGAACTCCCAGAATTTCTCCTGTGTCAGGTCGGTAAATCATCTGCAGCGAAAAGCAGAGTGCTTGTCACTTTCAAGGTACAACTTCATGCAACTGATGCAGCAACTAATTAGCATTTGTCTCACTCTTATGTCCGCAGCGAGCACCCAACACATAGCACACAAGTTCGAATTACCTTAGCAATTCCATCTCCTTCATTCTCCGCCAGAGCTTTTGTGTTCGCCTTAAAGCTGGTCTTGACAACACTTATTTCAAATCCTTCCTGATCAGCTTGTTCTCTTGCTTGTGGCTGTTAAAAAAAAGTGATTTGATTGTTCTCTCAAAATAAAAAATATGATCTCATACAACACCTTTGTTCGTTTGTTTATGAAAAGGCTGATTACTCATTTCACTTTACTGAGCAAATTACCATTATGTGAGCAGCGGTGGTTAAGATGCAGGTAAAGAATTTGACCTACCTCTGTCAGCCCAACCATACTGATCTCAGGATGAGTGAAACAGGCAGCTGGGATGCTTAGATGATTTAGGACGTTGTCCTTCCCAGATATTTGCTCAACAACTATATCCAGATAAGCAAGTACTCAATCACAACTACATTAATTCGCAAGAAAACATGAATAGAAATAAAGCGTCAACAAATTATCTACCAGAGATTCCTTGCGCGCTGGCCGCATGAGCAAGCATGAGTTTACCATTGGCATCTCCAATACAATACAAATTAGGAACCTGCATCGTAATTGATGTCATGTGACTCATGTCGCAAATAAGTCATGATATGGAGGCATTTTTGTTGCAAAGGAAAACAACAGTAATAATGATACACAACAAACCCCCACCCCCGGTACTGAAATACAGTCAAACTTTTAAATATTTAGCCACTTATATACAAAGTGTTTTGGTTTGCCAAATGGAAATAATGTGAACAGATTTTTCATCAAATGTAACTGCGTATTACATATAGTTGCGTATTACATATAGTAATTATTATTAACATATAATATAAAAAATAACAGTCAATAGTGTGTACTAGTGGCTCGATGGTATAGTCTAAAAGAGCAAGTAAAGAAGAATGGAGGCAGTTTGTAATTAAGCATACCACATTGCCATCTGCATCCGTAACTTGCATCCGCTCATCAACAGGAATAAAACCACGTTGCGTGACAACATTGATCTAAAGAAAATGCATATTATTCATACATAATTATAATTGAACTTTGTAAATTCTGGCAGCAAACAATTTCATGTACCCACATTTTCCAAGCCAAGTCCTTTGGTGAACGGAGCCCTCCCGGTAGCTATAAGGGCTGCATCCACCTGTGAAAACAAATCTCAGTTTTTCAGATGACAAAACCCCACTTTTTCAGTATAAATTAAGTCACCATAAGATAACAACAGAAGCAAGAAACATCGCAAAATGCAGCCATTGTTTTAAAGAAAGAAATGCTATTTAATTTACCAATAACATCTATAAGCTAAACAAGTGCAACTAAAAGAGAAACTGGAATAAATAATGCGAATGCCTGACTCTCTTGTTTTGAAACAGGACCAGATTATGGATGCTTCTGCTGACTGCTGTTTCCCTGTCCAGCATCTGTACAGTTTGAGGTACTTCTAAAGATATGATGTAATGGTCACATTATTCCCACTTCCCAGAAATATGTCAAATGTTTTGGGACTACCAGTTTCAGTAATTCATAGTCATCAGGTAAACCAACATGACCTAAGCTGACATATTGACAATGATATATTTGGTAGTGGCATGAAATACGCAGCTATTGTTCCTTAGTTCATCGAGCTAAAGACAATATACTGCTGAAGGCATTCGAAGCACTTTTGCATCCAATCCTAAATTTTGTGTCTTAAAAAAAACAGCACAAAAAATTGTAGAATAAAGGTAGGGGGCAAAGGAAGAATTCTATTGTATTATACCTCAAGTGTTTCTTTGTGTTCCTTTGTCTTAGCATCAATCAACTCGATCAACACAGGCTTACCATCCTTTGCCGGGGTAATCTAAAGACAAGAATGCTTCAAGCTGTAGATAAGACAATATTCTCTACAGATTTTACATTATGGAGAAAGCTCAGTTGAAGCTAAAACTAACCTTACTTGCAAATACACCAGTGTGATAGTCAATTTTACGAGGATTGATAAGGATCCTCTGAGCCAGCTTTGCAATCTCAGGATCAAAACCAGGCATTAATTGATCAAGAGCTTCAACAAACGTAACCTGTCCAACATTTTTTGTAAATATAGCTGAAACTTCATCTGCTGATAGCAAAATCCAATCATACAAGAATGCATAATGCAGTTATGCTCGCATTCTGTTATACATTTCAAATTAGTCATCACACCTTTGACCATAGCATCAGATTCAGATGACATGGAAGAGACCCACTATAAGAATACAGCAGATCCATACTTCATAGAATCAAATAAATATACAACTTCAAGATAAGTCTGCTACTATTCAGTTTGCCTTTGGTTCATGCTCTGGGCCCTCTTGTAACAGATAATTGCTGTGCTGAAGATAACAATATGGCATGGCTGTTAGGAACTATTAAGGACATAGTTTAGGAGAAGAGAATTTTGGGGGAGCACAGATTCACTTATAGTGGGTATATAGCCCTTAGGTCTTTCCTAATTAGACAACTGTAACCATAGATTTCCTAATACAATACTAGTCCCTTCTAATCTCCCTCTGTTTGAACTCCCTGCTGCTCAGTATAGTCAAGAAGGTTATGCTCTTAACAAATGGACAAGGTACTGTCAAGCAACTATGGGTGGGCGTGGTTCTTACTGGTTCGAACCGCACTGAACCCCAATGAACCAAATTTCTGATAGGAGCCTATGCTTTGGACCTTTCGCCCAAAGAGTGTGATCCACGTGATCCATTGGATCTAATGTATCAATAGATTACACCAAGAGAGACTAAAAATCCCAGCCTAGCCCACCAGTATCTTATTGCGTGAGCAAGCTGTAGCAACTCAGTCACCCTTCCACACATCCACGGCTCCTACCCGAACCTCCCTTCCGGTTCACCTGGCGGCGAGGGCAACGATCAGCACCGCCCTGCTCCGTCGCCTCCTGTGTCCTTCTATGGCTCATGTCACAAAGTCGCATTCTTCCTGTGGTTGCGTGGGCAAAGGCTGATGGTCACAACAGTGAGAGGATAAGAAAAGGTTTGAATCCAAAATCCCTTGGATCAAACGGATCAGGTCACCCTTAATCTTAATTTTAAATGAATCGATCATCTGATCCAGAGTGGCTCTGTTGTTAGAGAGGTACAATGATCAATTGGCTTGAACCTAACCTGCCCATGCCTACGAGCAATTAAGTGTTGTGCGAATGAACACTTGAAATTTCAACGGCAATTGATGTTCATACTTATAGCTTATAGTACATGTCTTTGGATTTCACGAAATAATATTTTAATTGTAAACATAGTAGAGGCATTACTGCTATCGTATTGTTTGAATTTGATATCACTTCAACATAGGAACATCTTACTGAATACCAAGCATGCATGTCAGTACATCAATTTACATACCAGGAATAGCGAATAAAAATGCTACAGGTCATGGTCTACAAAATACATACACTAACACTTAAGTATGTCTAGGCAACAAATCAAAATACAATGTTATGGTGATTAAATACAAAAACAGTTGATGAATCATTTGAGGCAGAATGTTCCCTTTGGAAACAATGACAGTTTAATCAAGTGACTAGTCAACATAATTACATATCCTTAAACCGGTGAGATAGAGGGCCATTTTGGCCAATTAGTTGTCTAAGTATTTGTCCACCAATAGTAAACCACAACTTATAGTGTTTTTGGAAAGCGTTTAGCGCTTAAATGATTAGTCAACAATTTTCTTGATGAACCATCCTGTAACAGCTTTTTATTTTTAACTCAAATTCAGAAGTTACAGTTCATTGGTCTATAGTGTCTGTCTAAGGGTGTATGCAATATGTATGATCTAGACATCAGAGTAAGTAAGATTACTTGCACTATATATCCTGGCAAACTAACATATCTTTGTTGCATCGAAACAGAAGAAAAAAAAACTGATTTGTAGTTATCATGTTGCTAAAATAATGTATAACTCATATATATCTAGGGTTAGAATTAATTATCTATTGAAACAAAACATATTAACACTTTTAAATATGTTATTATATTACTTTAATACAGGTTTCCCATTCCAATTAATCATCAATGTTACAATTAATAATTTGTCAGTACATATCAATCCGTTAAGCATGTACACTATTTGCTAGTCACTGCATTGCATGAAATCGGGCCCATTTCATGATTACACGACCATAAGGAGCACTTACAAAACTACAAAACATGTTTGTTTCTAAGCATGTGTTAAGTAATCATGCATCGAAGGAACTATTCGTTTACCTCACTTCCCAGAGCTGTGTATACATCACTGAATTCTAGTCCAATGTAACCACTTCCAACAATAGCTATCCAGTCAGGGACCGACTCAAGTTTTAGTGCATGATCACTAGTAAAGACAGTTTTACCTGCATAAGATCGTCCAGCGAGCTTTCATAAGAATAGTACAAGTCAGGAACCTGAGGTAATAACCAGAAACACATTGCGACTGCACTAGACAACATCCACACTGGATCATTGGTACTTCAAATCATAATAAGCACTTCACAGTATATGCTGAACCACCTTAGAATGTGAACCTAACATATAGCAAGATAGCAACAGCAGTAGGTAGCTGTTTCTGCTTAATTCTCAATTTATTGGTTGATTAATTGAAAGAATGTGGACAAAAAAGGCACCAATGTAAATATCCAAGAAAAATAATTTAGTAGCTTTCGTTCCCATTTCCTGTCATGGTAAATCAACAACAAACAAAATGATGTTGTCTTTTACTGTTTTAGATTTCTACTAACTTATCGCAAAACAACGTGTGGTGATGGTCAACACAAATGGACCACTATGTAAAGTTAACTAAATATAAAATCCAACTGGTATTACACATGCAAATTCTTAGAATAAAGAAGAGGATTTAAGTGCATGGTACTGAAGACTCCTTGCAGCAAACTAGTCCTATGCCTTAATGATAATTTCTTTGTAAAACTAGTTCAATACTCAATGCTGGTACTAGGTAAAATGTAAAACACAGATCATGTTAAGCATGCCTAAATGATATTTTATTTGTAAGCCCTGTTTCTCCGTAGGTCAATTATATTGGAAAGTGGAGAAATAGAGTTGCAAAAACAACAGTTGTAGCAACTTACCATCTATCTCAATGCCCTTTGGAACAAAAGGAACAGATCCAGTGGCAATTATGATATTTCTGGCAGTGATTTCATTGTCTGGAAAACCAACTTTTCCGTATCTTACTTTTTGCTTCCCCTACACACATGAGAATGGAACAAAATTTAATTACTGCAACTGATACTCACTATCGTGTGTGCAAAACATATAAAATACATGCCTCACTCCAATGCTTGTTCCTAACATCTTATCTACCAGGAAATAAATACATTTAGCGCAGTAATAAATACTTTATTTGGCTCTACTTTCCGAATCCCGCACCACTCTGTTAAATGGGTGATATAGCTAGGAAACAGACTGATAGCTCCCATGTCTTTATCAAGTAGTGCATATGCATTAAAAAATTACCAACTTAAGTCATAGTTTCAGGATACAGTCAAGTATCATCCCGTGATAGCTAATAACTGCGAGCAAAACTGAACTTTATATGCAAATAAAGATATGTGAAGTTGTTGCGCCTGCTTTTTGAAATGAACATAACAGTCGTGCTGACAAAATGTATGGTTATATTCCAGACAAGGGAAATACATAGATGACCTACCACAACTGTGCCGAAACCAGTCAGTATATCCACACCCAATGATTTCATTGAATTAGTCAAGTTGCTTCGAATTTTAGAAGCAAGATTATTTGCATGATCAGCAACAGACTGTCTGTCATATCCAGATGATGAAACCTGTTACAGATATGGAAAACGGTTAGTAGAGCAAGGGGTAAAATTCATCACAAGAAAATGGTCCGCATTCATATTTAATGGTGGTATTACACGACAGATTCATGGTTGGTATTGAATACTTTGTTACAAAATCTAATTGAATGTTAGGTCACTTGGATCACAAAGATTGACCAGGCAGGGCATTAGGACCCAGCCTCCTGCTCAACGGCGTTGTGATGACAGCTGATGGCAGTGAACAGGGGGAAAGTAGCGGGGATGAAGGCGGGGGAATGGAAAGGAAGAAGTTTCTTATTAGTTCTTCACGGTCTGTAAGCAGTAGGCGTGTCTATCAATAAAGGCACTAGCAAACGAAATCTTTAGTGACAAGGTAGCTAACAATAGATTGTCACAACTTTTCAAATCAAATTATATCTCTAGTTTCAAGTCTCATGATCAATCTGTGCGCCAAAATGGGACTAGGGAGGCAACGGCGATGGTGGTGTACCTGGCCCTGCCCAACACTTTAATAAAAGAACAAAAGAGAAACAAATAGCTCACAAAGAATAAGGCTTAGAAGAGCTCGATGATAATTCTCTAAGCACTACAGTTTACCATGAGAAAAATTTGAGGGTGTTGCCTGTTCATTGTTGCCAGGTCTAGGATTCTATCAGACCTGGTTGATTCATGGAGCAAATAAATGTGCCAATAGTAAAACGATTAAAACGGCACGGGTTAATCAAGATTCCATGTGTTCTGCTAAACCATTTCTCAAGACATCAAATGATGAACTATAATCATATGTTTACTGTGAATATATCACCTGCAAGCCCAAAGACTTCATGTGGTGTTCATCTTGAAGTTCCCGCATCCGACCACTGACAGCAAGGAGTGCCTTTGATGGAACACAACCTCTGTTCACACAAGTCCCACCCACAACATCCCCCTCGATTATGGCAGTTTTCAGGCCCTGCATGAATCCATTTCCACCGACTCATCAGCAGCAGTTCAGCACTTCCTGTTATCTACAATAATTCAATTGTTGGGAGTACAGAAAACCCTCCGCGTTCAAAAAGCATGGAATTTGTACTATTCATGGTTCTTTCAACAGTTCACTCAAGGAAAAATATACTAGCACCAAAGACAAGTTTAGCATTTGATTGGAACATTACACACTAAGTCAACGCTTATGCTACAGTTGTGACTAGCAACAACATAACAGAATACCACAGTTTCCACCATATTAAAGCCAAACTCCAGCTCTGGTGACAAGATAACTGTATAACTTATACTAATAATAATCAATCCTTATGATTTCTTGGGTCAGTAGCAAATCACAAGCACTGAACTAATAAAGTAAATAAAAAAAAATGCAATTTTCGTTCAGAAAAAAACTCAAACAAACCAATCAAGGAACAGATCATAATTATGTTCAAGAAAACAAGAATCTGCTGACTAGTCATCCTCTTATAACAGACGCTAGATTTAGCATCCATTCAAATGAAAACAAATTTTCATCACCTATCAGTAATTCAGTATATATCAAAACAATTTACTGCATCACTATGCACAAAATGTATACCTGCTATCGAAACCACCAGAAATATACTCAAATTGGACACTTTTCGATCAATAGACCACGAACATGCTTCCATCAGACAGATGTCACCAGTCAAAATTATCCTCAGCCATAAAAAATCAACATGGCAATGCAAGGGATTGCTACATATAATTCTAAGACAAGCTCCTCTTAGGATATTATTGTGTTAACCAATTTAACAGGTTGTGCTAAATATGACATTACATTGTTAACTGCAGTTTATATGCATAGAACTGAAAATACAACATTTGATTACTTCCGTCACATTCCTCTTGTTGCAATGTATGTTGCCACATGATATGACTCTGAACAACGTTCCATGCCAACAACATTGGTCTGCAATTACCACCACACTTGCTAGTTCAGCATCAGATGATAGTAATGCCTGACAAATCATGCCTTGCCAAGTGGTAGAAGACTGGGTTCTAGCACCATGCTACTGAACGAAATGGTAGATTTCACTGTATACCTAGCCAAGTGGTGGTAGGCTGCAGGCAACTCTTGCATTATTCAAACAAATTTCAAGCTTAGGGATGCAGCATACCAAACAAAGCGTAGTATTTTTACCCTTTCTTGAACTACACTTTAACATAAAGGGAGTTAGTAACCTCTAGCCAGTTCAAACAAGCTTTGAGCTTCAAAACCAACTTCTCTCGATCGACATTTCAGCAGATCACGATCACAGTGACGGTGTTCACTGCCCACCATGACGACCCCGCGAGCATGGATGGCAGCGCAGCTAAACTGACCTTCTCGACAGCGTGGAGAGCAGCACCATGGCCACCGACACCGGCTCCGATGATCACGAGGTCGTAATCGAACCCGCCGCTTCCGGCCGCACCGTTCCCCGTCGCCTCCGCCGCCAAGACCATCCGCTTGGCGGCGGCCGCCTGCGGCGAGGAGCGTAGCAATCGAAGGCCGAAGGCTTCTCTCCGCAGGCCGCAGAATCGGAGGTCAGCCGGCCGGATCGCGTCGGACCTGGCGGTGCCGCCGACGACCGCCGCCGTAGTGGAGAACGACATGGCCGTGGAGAACATTGTGGCACGCGTGGAGGTGTGGCTGGAGCTAGGGCTAGTGTACAGGACGTAGGGGCAAGGCGTATAAGAGGAGTCCACGAAGGCGGAGACGACGAGGCTGGGGAGTGCGGGTTTTGGAGAAGGGCGGAGGATTCGAAGTTGAGGAAGGAAGGGGATGATAACCAAGGTGCTACCTGCCAGGTAAGGGTAAGCCGGCACGTGAGCACGGCAGATGGAGCTGTGCCGCTGTGGAGCAGAAAGAAAATACTCTCTCTGAATCCGACGGAGCAGACGATGACGGCGCGGTAAAAGAGTGCCGGAAATAAATTATTTCTATCTTAATTCAGAATAACTTTTAAATGCTATGACAGTTTATGCAAAGATTAAGCCTATGGTCACGCGTTATTTGTTCAAATTGTGCAGGAAAATTTTAATTTTTTGTGCCCTCTTCGAGAAACCTGACTTTTATACAAATTAGCATGATTAGTGTGCTTCACTATACTGACATATTATGACAATGTCTACTTACATAAGTACTAAGCAAATCGTAAACCAAACAATACTCATAAGTTCACAACCACAAGGGAGGAGCAGTAAGGTTGCTGGGGAACCCCTCGTTCTTCTCCGTAAAAAGCGAATGAGGAGGCGGCAGTCCTTTCCTCCAAACCTCGTCAGCGAGGCCGGGGTCCTTGCTGAACTTGTCCTCTCCGCTTGTCGCTTCGTCGACAAGTGAGAATGGGGGCCTAGTGCTCCGACTTTAGTATGTAGTTAGCGCAGGCTTAGTTGTTGCTGGAGATGCCACATTAGTGTCGGGACATCATCGAGTCAATCACTGTCGTCAATCAATCGTTGTCGTCAAGAAGTAGGTGGCTCTTCACTTCGCTGGTCTCCAAAGTCAGTGAGTTTTGGTTGTGGTGGTCGGTGTTTCATGTCCAATCTTGTAGTGCCAAGAGCAACCTTTACAGAAAATACTGGTGTTTTGAAGAGGGGTTATGGTTCATGGTTGCCAGTGACGTTATTCTTCTTTGGCTATGGTTTATGAAGATGGTGATGTCGGCATCTGGCATGCATGGGGCAGATCTCGGGCAACGTGGCACAAAACCTCGGTCACTTCACATGCAGTGGTTCAGTTCATCGGCTAAAAAATTAGTGATCCATATGATGGTGGTCCTCCAGATCTAGGATTGTAGGCTACCCTCTTCCCTTCTTCGATGACACCACAGCGTCGGGGTAGATTGATGTATGGTGGGTAGCGGTTTAGGTTGGTGCAAGGGTCTTCAAGAATCAACTTGTAATTTTCTTCTAGGGGTTCATTTATGCAAATCTTCATGAAATCTGTTTTTTTGGTTGTCTTGTGTGGTTTTCATGTGTGTGTGTGCGCGCGCATTGTAACCTTGTTGTTCAATGGGGCATGGCTACTTTTCTAAAGAAAAAGTTTAGAAAAAAAGACACCATTTCTTTCAAATTTCCTAATGTAACTTTGAGGGATCGAGATGGTTGACTAGACGGGGGTGAATAGTCCAATTTTTCATCTTTAAATTGCATCTAGGTACAATAGAATATAAGGTTCTCTAAATACAACCAGGTGAAACAATCATATATGATGCTACACAAACTAGTAAGGATACAAAAAAGATAATAACACAAAGTAATAAGCTCGTACAGAAATAACCATAGGACTCGAAGGAGACACGATTTATCCCGAAGTTCACTTCCTTTCGAGGAAGCCATCACAAGAGGTTTCCCAAATAACCGTGATATGGCACACCTTAATATCCTTGAACCTCCCCAAATGAAGTAGGACCTCAATCACTAAGCGAAGATCTTGAGGTGACCTCCGAACCTTTACAAACTTCAACGTAACGAATCCACAAATAATATATGCTCTCAGTGTGACTCCAATCCATCTAGGAGTCCTCAACAACTCCAAGAGTAACAAGCTCTCATTGAAGAACTCAATAGGGGAACAAATGATCTCACTCCAACCTCTGCTCTTCTAGACAAGATTTCGGATTTTAGGTTTCTTGAGGGCGAAAGGAAAAGCTAGGGTTCTTCTTCTGGGTGAGCTTGCTCGAAATGAAGAACAATTGATGGTCGAGGCGAGTGAAGCAGAGAGGCAACGCCTCAAAGGAGTGGGGCCGAGCTTATAAAGCAATGCCTATAAATCCGCCTTACTCTCACACATCAGGTTGTCTGGAGTCCGGACCCTCCGGATTTCCGGACTTTCCAAACTCCCTTCAAACGGTTTCCAAACTCCAGTCGCATCGAGGTGGGCAAGGCCGGGGCAAGGATTTCCACTGTGACAACCAACGTGAAATCAACAATTTATTGTGTGCCCCGTTGACAAAACCTCCGCCACCGAACCGACAACGTCCACCATGAGGTCAGAACCATCCACAATGGATGAAGGGAGGGTGACGGCATGCTTCTTGGCATAGAAAACAAAAAGGCACAAATGGTCGACAAAAGTCAGAATGTGCTATTTTCTTTCTCACCCTTTTGTCATCGTTCTTCTTTTTTTGCAAGACGGCCATAGCCATATTAACTTAACAACCCTTACATAGTTGTCTTTAAATTAAAAGAAAAATTATATGCAAGTTCTTGTATGTAAGCGTCGTTGTCTTCCTTCTGCACTCGCTAGTGGCGCACCTTGAGCGAAGCTTGATGCTGCCTCTTTACCTCTGAACCACGTTGGAGTCAGGAAAATATTCTTGATGTAGCAGCTAGGAAGTCGTCGATCGAAGCCAAATGACGCCGGCGATAGTGATTTGAGACACATACCACCATTCTGAAGAAGAAGAAGAAGACAAGGAAGAAGGTTGGATGACCATTCCAGATCTGGCCAGACGAATTTGAGAAGGCCTAGCCTCACTAACTCCACGATGAGCCCGGAGACGGCCAAGCCTCGCCAATTAAGGAACCCATGCACCGATACACACAGACTACCTACAACACAAAACTAAATCCACCACTACAGAAGAGCAGCGACCAACCTCCCCGTACTTCTCAACGCCACCGACGAATCGCCGTTGACGAGTTGGACGAGGAGTTGGGAAAACCTTATTCTTGACCCGCACAGTGCCACCATCACTACCATAGTGCCGTTGTCGCTTCATCAAACTCTAACTTTTGAGTACCTACTATAACACCAAGCCGGAGGTAGGAAAGTAGTTGCTTGCCAGCCAGCCGGCCAGAAGATGAGATGCGATCCGAGGCTAGGCGGCGGCTTGGGCATGGAACGGAAAACAAACAGATTAGTTCACTCTTTTGTCCTCGTTATGACTTAGTGCTCTTGGTAGAGAGGTGATAATGCGAGCGAAAGCTGTGTTTTTCAATAATTCTAGGGGTATGTTCTATATATAAGTAGGAGAACACCACTACTCAATTTTAGAAGGAGAACATCACTATTTGATTTTTCTAAACATGCAAGCATGTCACATCATCACATCATTAATTTGTTCACACCTATTTAGTGAAAACTCATATTTTTTGCACATGTATGCATGCTACTTTCCATCAAGCTATCACCACAAAGTGAAAACTTCCAATCTTTTCAATTTGGATTGCTATTCAATTTCACTCATGTACCGCAACAACATGCGGGACTTCATGTATATACAAGCTCAAGGCAATCAAGAAGCATAAGTAAATATATAACCCACAGAAAATTGGGCTAATACAACCAATCAATGTATTCTGCTCTTATGTATTCCCGAATCCGTGTTACGTCGAAACTTCTTTGGCGACTCAAATTGCCACTCAAAATAAAATTTCTTCTTTGCTTCCTCTGTAAGGGGGTCATTCTTAGTGAGGATAATTTGGTCAAATGAAACTGGCAAGAGGATACACGTTGTGACTTCTTCTGAGCACGAATCAATTCAACATCTTGTTTTTGATTGTGCAATGGCTAGACTTAGGTGGACGATGACGAAGTTCCACTTCGGCAATGCCCATGTTGATGGGCTTTGTGTTTAGGAAGAGCGACATGCGTGTGTGTTGGCGATCCCGTCGGCTAACAAGGAGACATTGGACACAGTTTTACCCAGGTTCGGGGCCCTTGGAAGGTAATACCTCTACGTCCTGCTCGTCTGATCTAGTATTGATGGAGAGATTACTGTTGGGAATATGCCCTATAGGCAATCATGTATGATGTAATTCCCAATGTATTCATAAATATTATTAAGTTGTCCTTGTTTGAACATCTGATATGTATCATTGAATATGTGATTTGATTGTGGAACTATGTATTCATGTTGTTCATACTAAATTGTCCTTACTCATTGAGGTTGTGCTGGACACATAATCTAGACTAATGTGAAAGTTGGCTGATGACTCAGTTCCACTTGTCATGGGCATGGTGATGTCATTCCAGCTTATACGGACTCGGCTAAAGAGTTTAGCGAGTCGGACTGGCCCATATTGAGATGCAACGAGTAGGTCGTCATTTGCATGTCTCAATCAATGTAATCCTTAGACCTGAGGTTATCGCACAATCCGAGTTGTGGATCACCAACTTAGGTTCTGTCAAACGTTGTTCCGTAACAGGGCAGTTATAAAGGCAGAGTTCGGGTTGACTGAGAATCAAGCTGTGTGATGTGGATAACCAAGATGGGATTTTGCCCCTCCGACTGGAGAGATATTCTCTGGGCCCTCTCGAGTGATATGATTCGGGAAGCATGGCCATGCGCGACTCGGTTAACTGTTAACCGGGTCGATCGACTAAGAATTAGTCGGATGAATCGTATATCACAGATCGAGAAGAGAGTTGAACTATTAAAGGGATGACGATTAATCGCCTATAGTTTGACAAGGTATATCGTGAGGCAAAAGGGACTAAGACGTATGTCACATTGGAAGGTACGTCGTCATGACTCGATGGTACTTGGGAGTCGGCACATTCTGCTAGGAGCCGCTACCGATTGATCGATTGAGAGTCGGACTCCAATCGTGTCCAAGTCGCCATGAGCCTGCGGGGTCACACACTTAAGAGCGGGAGCAAGTATTTGGTCGGGTTGGACCCGAACCGGAATTGGGCTGACAATGCGAGTTGGACTCGCAGAGTGGATGGGCCACAAGTGCTGGAGCCCACTTCCACTCGGTATATAAGCAGGGGCGTGGGATGCCTAAGGGGCACGGTTTTTCCATTCTCATGCGTTGAGAACCCTAGCCCCATTCAGTCCAACCGTCGCACCGGACCTAGCAGTCCGCCGCCGGAGCTCCTCCTCGCACGTGTGGATACCGGCAGAGGTGTTGTACGTTCAGCACTTCGACGATCGCGGGATTGGATTGGCTGGATCGGATCGAGGGACTGCACTGCATCAAGGCGCCGCATCGATAATCCGCAACTGCGCGTCTAGTGGTAATCCTCGTGGCCTTCTACCTCGGCTAGATCTTGGGAGTTCGCGTAGAAAAAGTTTTTGTTTATCTCTACGCGCCCCTTCAATTACAAGGTTGCCGTAGAGGCTATGGTGCGCAGATCGGATCTGGCGTGTATAACAGATGAGATCTGTCTCAGGGGAGAGGGTTGTGAGTTGTCCTACTTGTCTCCCACTCCTGGTCCTTTTTATATGCAGGAGGACAGGTCTCGGATGGAGTCCAAGTCGGTTACAATAGAGATATATTATAATTAAGCTTCCTTATCTTGAGTTGCAAGATTAGGCATCTGAACACCTGGAGCTGTAATAGGCTCCCGAGTGGGCTTCATGCTGGGCCATAAACCCGTAGTGGGTATGCCAAAGATGAGGACCCGAGTGGTCGTAACCACGTCAGACGACATTTCATTTGGCATTTAATATTACGCCTCCAAATAATATGGCCCATATTTTTGGGGTATGGTTGCAGGGACTTGACAAGACTTTGCGTCATCTCATTTTAGTAGGGGCGGTGGCAGTTTTTTGATCTATTTGGTTATGCCGCAATGACATTGTTTTTGATTAAAAAGAAAATACACTCATGTATGCAGGTGTTGCTCTCATGTACCAATTGGCTGCGATTATGGGCGTTGTTACAGAAGGTGCAGCACAAGAAACTGATGGAGTCTCGCGCCAAGCGACTAAAGTGAATCACCACGGAGTTTATATCCCGGTTTGAGTGGCATGCTAGCTTAGACTTCCTAGTTTGTAGATTGGTTTCCTGTGCGGCATGTCACACTTGTGTATGTGGTCATGTGTTTTCAATTGTTGAGAATAATGTATGACTTTAAACTATATGCATTTGAATGTAGAGGCCAGAGGTAATAAAGATCACATTATCTGAAAAAATGCAGCCAATCTTGCTTGCACAATGGAAAGAGCCCCGGGCTTGTCTCTCCAACGAATTAAATTAGCCAAAGGTGTGCGTTCATGAGCCCATGCTAAAGTCTCAATTAATTCCTGCCAATATCTAAGCCAGGAATCAAATAGACGTACGTACGAACACAGACGCCTACAGGCAGGCAAAAGATGTCGATACTCTATACGGAGTATACGTATACACGGACGTCCCTACATGCGACAAGTAACGCACGAGTATTTCGCTCGCGACTTGGAACCTGTTATTTCCTCCGTTACCAGAGAAATAGCAAAACTGTTGAAAAAACACAGATCATTGAGCAATGCGTATCATCAGTGGTGAATAATTCACAGAACGAGTGGATTAATATCCAATGTTTAAAAACACAAGCCTAAACTTTTAAGTCCCAGAAACACGCACTTAAACTTGAGCCTCAGGAGGACAAACTTCTCAAGCAGCAAATTCCTGGACCGCAAGACAGGGAAGTAGTTTCAGTTCCAAAATTGCACTACTATTCTTAAACCTCCTAATAGATTAATCTACCATAACACTCGTCCAAGATAAAGTATTTCCAGCCAAAACTATAAATCAACAAATTACAACTGTATAGGATATAGATAATATAAGCACAAACTGTTGCGAAACGCTGATCAACCGAAACTATCCTTTCCTACTTGTTTTACAACAGGAATATAAGACAATGATCCTAGGAAGAAATAATGGAGAAAAGTGCATATTCACTGCTCCTCCATAAGCTCATATATAGATATATAAGACAGTGCAGCAGCAGGAGCAAGACTCATGTCAATGCTGAACCCAAAGGCACGCCGATTCTCAGTGTTTCAGATCTTTCCTTGTGAACATAACTTTACAGGCTGTGATGGTAGCTGCAATTTCATTCAGGATATACAGACAAGTGCGATCTACATGACCCTGAATCATGCTCTTGAGATTTGAGATTAATGGATTTGGCCTTCACCAAAGCCAAACACTCGTTTGCTCCTTCTGTTGGCCAGCATTTGACGGGTCAGGTTCAGGGGCAAGCCAGCGCGGAGAAGAGCAGGTCAATTTGTCATCTCACTGAATATGGCTCTGAATCGTTTGCTTTTGTGGTATTTACAGTCTTCTCACTAGATAAATTGCCCATGGTTTTGATACAATCACCTCCAGTTTGCCGTGAAGTTTCTGCAGTCTCTGCAGAATGTTGCTGCTCATCAGAATGCGGAGCTTGCTCCCCCGAAACACCATTGGCCTCACAACTTGGCGAGCTCAAGGCAAGTGAATCCTTGTGTTTGCTAGCCAGACTAGTCAAAGCAGAAAGCTTGCCACAAGTAATCCTTGTTTCTATCTTCTGTCTCTTGCGAACCTCCCCATCTGCATGTTTGCCATCCGCACTGTTTACTAACTTCTGCTTCCTTGTGGTTATCTTTAAGAGCTCATCATCCTCTGCGGTCCTGTCGGGCTCCTTAGGTGGGGGATTGAAATCCTCATCGTCGTCATCAGCATAGTCCACGAGTCCACCAGATTTAGGCCTGCAAATATGAAAAAAGAAGATGAACCAGCGTCAACAAAATAAACTATATTATCGTATTATTTTTGTAAAATAAACTTTTTAAAAATTCTGTGCCATAATATTTCAGATTTTCTCATTTTGTGTAATGAAGGAAAGCATGTATTTAATAAGACTGTATAAAGACAATATACCTTGATGATATGTCATCAGCTTCACTTCCATTGGAAACACTAGCCTTAACTTCATCATTGTGTGCTTGTTTAGTCCGCCTGGTTGAATCTTCTTCATCACTAAGAAACAGATAATTACATCAACATTTAGAGCAGTCTAGTGCAGAGGAGGCCAAAGGGTAACCATCCTATGTTGCAAACAAGATGAAGCAACCAATGGCAAAATAAACGGAATACCTATCCTCGTTGAAATAGTCTTCCTCTTCCTTCTCAAGACCTCTTCCTTCTGCCTTCTTTCTCATGTCAGGCACACTAGCACTTAATTTCGTTTCAGAACTCTCCAAGAACTTGCAACAGAAAAATAGAAGGCTCACACTCACTGCAAATACTAATAGTAACATGGAGAAGAGTTCAAGACTACATCTTGGTATTTGTCTACATAGGTCAACCCAAAGCTTTTCATGGCTAATATAATTTGCTGGAGATAAGCCCCCAGACTTGTCAGAAGCAGGAACGGTTGGATTAGCCGACCCCCAACCACCACATGCAAACAAGTTCAAATTCAGAAAAACTAATTAAATCTTAGCTGATTTACCCGAATCTTCAATGCACATTTTAGGGGGTTCTGTATGTTTGTCAGAATTCTATTTTCCGAAAACAAGAGTACAAACCCAGGGGTGGCATCAAGATAAAATGCGGAAGTACCCAAGAAAAGGCTCAACCTGTTGATACTTGAGTTTGAAGGCCTGAATGCTCCCAAAGTGTTCGAACTTCATAAGTTTATCTGAGAAAGACTCAATAACATAGATAACAAGAGGTTTTAGATTTTCCTGCACAAGAAAGAAAAACAAAGAGTAAGCCACAGATCAAATTTATTACTCCCTCCCAGTACCAAAAAGTTTCGAAACATGTACCTTCCGTATGTGTTCCAACAGTTCAAGTATCCCTGACTGTAGCATGTTATATCTATCCCCATTTTCAACAAAGGCGTCAATAATTGGTTTCAACAAATTAAACTTCACAACATGGCGAATAAGATGCTCATCCTGCATAAAAAAACAAGTTGGGTTCAAATATAGTATCAAGGAGCTCGTTTTTAACTTATCACTTCCAGTCAAGCGTGCCAGCTGGCATGCTGAACATGCTACCAGACAGTAACAGCTATTGCATGCAGTCCACTGCCCACAATATGCATAATGGTAAAATGCTAACCTTGAGAGCAACAATGTTTCCTCTTTGTAGATTGGAAACGTGTAAGAGTGCATAATAAGTAGTAAAAGGTGAAGCACATCTAGTCTATGAATTTTTGCTGGATTAGCCAGATGTATGACGCATCAAGCAACCATAGAAACATTGCTCAAGCAGACCAAACAAAAGTATTTAAATTACTAGATTGGAAGTGCCCACAATCTAATCCAATTTCAGCTATATCAGAAGTGTGTATAACCTAATGATGGATGTGCTGACCAAACCAAGGAAAAAAATGGTACTGACTTACATTTCTGGATATAATGGTACGCATAAACCTAACAGCTGCGACAACCAAAAACTTCTCCCTCCGTCGAGTCAAGGAAAGAATTTTTTCTATCGCATTGTTCATAAGGAAGTTGCACCTGCAAGGATTATGAAGCTCATTTAGCAGGTGGGTAAGAGTACAGAAGTAAAATGTTGGATTGGTGGAAGAAGGTATTACTTAATTCTGTAGGGATGATGGACTACACAAAAACATAATAGTTCACAAACATTTAATAGAATTTCAGGCTTAAGACGATGCACTTCAATGTTTCTGCCAGTAACAGCTGAGTCAGATGTTGTTCGAGTCATAATCCTCGGGGGACAAGAGGATGCTATTACATCAACCAAATAGTCAAGATGCCTTTCATAGAAAATCTCAATAATAACATCTCTCTGCAACAAGGAGAAAGAAGAGTAAGTACCGACTGAACATTATAAAAAATACTTGCAGATTTTAGATACACTGGAACTGATTCAGGGCAGGGAGATGGAATGACAGTAAACAAACATCTCACGGGATTAGAACATAACAGCAAAGATGCAAAGTATCATAACTAGCATTAAGTGACACTTGAGGGAATCTTCAGATAACAGTGTTTACAGCAAAAATGCAACATTGCCAAGTGAATAGTGCACAAGAGAAATGCGACCGGTGGATAGACTTTTCCCACTGGTGATGACAAACAATAAGTGAAATTGAGGGCTGAAGACAGCATATAACATTCAAAACCTATTTCAGTATTAAAAGTAACTTACATGTGCTCCAGACATGGTGAAAGAATCCATCAATATACGCAGGATCTCTAGAAACTGACAGTGCATTTGCTCACCTAAGTCAGTTACCATTCCTTTAACCTGAAAATCAAATGATTTAAGCAGTTTCATTTTGATATTAGCCTCCAGAGTATGAAAGGAAAAACAGTTTTGCTATTTCTAAGTCGATGCTAACAACCATCTGATACAATCACTGAGATTCATGCAAGATTGATTCAAGCATAATAGATGTGAAAATCTTCATCAGATGGCTACGATTGTTGACTGAGAAATAACTATTTCTAAGCCGACTGAGAAATAGACACACACAATGAAAAACCATCTACAGACTAAGCCTTTTGTCCCATGCAAGTTGGGATAGGCTAGACATGAAACCCAAACAGAAATTTGTGGAGACTAAGAGTAAACACAAAAACAAAGAAATAATCAAGGTTCAGGCACATGGATTGCACAATTTCCAGGCAGCCCTATCGAAAACCAGATCTCTGGTGTTAAACTGTCCATGAGAACAAGAAAAATGTAAATATGCTCAAGTACAAAGATGCATGATGGAATATTTTTTGAGCATGTTAGCACAGTACTTCCATTTAATTAAATATCCGGAGCAAGAATAAGGTGCCATACATACAAAAGGTACACTGAACACCATTTGCCCACAATCCTATATACCTATACAAGGGATCCCCACTACAAATTTTTACCACACATGCAAGCTTACCACATCATCACATGCATCATCAATATATTCACACCTATTTAGCCATCCCCACTTCCTACACATGCAAGCTTGCCACATCATCACATGCATCATCAATTTCTTCACACCTATTTAGTGGGAATCTCATCACTAAATGTATTTCTTTGCCCATGCATCACGGTTAATTATATAACATAGACCAACTACTTTTTATGTAAAAATCGTTATACATTTTTTGTTATTTAGTTGGACCATAAGATTATTATTTGTTTGTGTACCAAGATTCCTTCGGATTATGACTCAGAATAGCAATTCCCTTATCAAGTAAACCGATAAACATTTGGTACAATTCTTAGATATACATTGCTTTAATTTTTTGTTGTCTAGAAAGTAATTGATCATATAATTTCATTATATGCTTAATCTATAATTTTAGATACACATTCTTTGCTAATCAATTTCACCATGTATGTTAACTAAAATATCTCGCAACAACATGCAGGGAATCATCTAGTTGTTTCTACAGATAATCCATTTTACACCTTAACTATTACCAAATTCCAAATTTCACTTTACTTCAGAATCGTTCATGTTCAGAGTTCAGACCTGTTGAAACACCCCCTTAAGATTGAAATCATTGTAGTTTCGGATGGCACCTGACGTGGCAAAATTGCGGCACACGGATCAGTGGCAAAAGAGGGGAAGAGATTGTTTTCAAGTACATTAATTCTGGTGGAGCTCTACCAGTGGCTAGAGCAGGGAAAGCCAAAGGTGGACAGCCTTAAAAATGAAACCCAATGGAGCAACAAGGCCCCAAGGGTGACAACAGCACACCAGAGTGAGCTGGTTTACCGATGGCAGGGCCTCCACAAAGCGGCAGCTCCAACCTGTTTTTTTTTTTTGAATGGGATGATGATTATGGGCACTAGGGAGGAGAAGGATGCATTGGTGGAAGCTTATGTCATAAATGGCGACAGCTATTTCACCTTTGAGTGCAGAAAGGAGGATGGTGCGGCTGATGCAGCTCTCATTCTTTGAGGGCTGACACCTAAATGGTTGCGACATTGACAGTACGGTAAGGGCACTGTTCGAAGAAGGTGGTGAAAATGGCAGCAATGACGACTATATCACGGAACCCTTATTTTTGAACATTTGTTATCAAAAAATCATAACTTCTGGAATTTTTATCACTTAACCACAACTATTCTGCTAATCCTTTTCAAGAAACCCATAATTTGACAATCAAGCATTCTAACCACGGTTCTGACTGGTGGGGTCCACACATCAGCTTCTATGGAAGAAATAAGATGGGATTTTGCGTTGCGACATTGACAGTATGGTAAGGGCAGTGTTCGAAGAACATGGTGAAAATGGCAACAATGACGACTATATCACCGAACCCTTATTTTTGAACATTTGTTATTAAAAAAATCACAACTTCTCAAATTTTTATCACTTAACCACAACTATTCTGCTAATCCTTTTCGAGAAAACCATAATTTGACAATCAAGCATTCTAACCACGGTTCTGACTGGTGGGGTCCACACATCAGCCTCTATGGATGAAATAAGATGGGATGTTGCCTACCCGGTCCAGTTCTACTCAGTTCAGGCCTGGCCGTGTGGGCATCCAGTTTATGCAAACAGGTGCACTGCCAATGTGATGTATCCCGTGCATATTATGCAAACAGGGGCACAACAAGCAGCTATACATATATCCTAGTTTCGCGCCATGTTTCTCCAGTTATAGGAGGCTTGGTCAGGCCCGAACCGGGGTCGAATAAGGTAGAACCAGAACGGGCAGGCAAAACCCCATCTTATTTCTGCCATAGAGGCTGACGTGTGGGCCCCGCTAGTCAGAACCACGGTCCGCATGCTCGACTGCCAAATTATGGGTTTCTCGAAACGGATTAGCAGAATAGTTGTGGTTAAGTGATACAATTTCCAGAAGTGGGGTTTTGTGATAACAAATGTTCAAAAGTAAGGGTTCCGTGGTATTTACTCTAAATATTACAAGGAGGGGGCAGTGATCAGCGGCAAGGCCTCGTCAAAGAGATCGGAATAAAAGGAGAGATAAGTATGACATAGTAATTATATGCGCCTATTTACCAACCGCTGTCCTTAGGTTTTCATGTCAGCTAAAACCACTCCTGTTTTGGGGTCAAGAGGGGCAGAAACACATAGGTTACACCCAGGAACATGACCTGCTCCTTGGTGAAAAGAAAGTATGCTTCAAAGGCCAAAAACAATTGGAAATGTTATGCTGTAAAAAAAAACAATTGGAAATATTTGCACATGTAAATGTGCAAGAACTGTGTGCTTGTAAGTTGTCATGGAAAAAAAAGAGCAGTTATCAGTTATGCGTGTAAAGAAACGACTTGGTGCTTACAAAGGTTGCTTTTTTAGAGCATTGAAATTTGTTTATTTTGTCCAGGGCACAGAACTCATTTTTCCATGAAAATTGACAAGTAACTTTTTATGTTTCTAAGTTTTATTTCTCAAATTTACTGTCCATCCCGGGAGCACATGCTCTTGGGAGCTATTTTGCCTCTCTCAAGAAGAGGGGCTATGTTATTCGGTTTTGAGAGTTCGAGGGTGAGAAGCTACATATTCGCAACTGAGGTTAAAATTTGGGCCGGCATGAGTTGAGGGGTGTAAAATGGGCATTTTAATACATAGCCGCAAGCCGCTCAAATATTTCTTGCAGAATTGCAGTAGATGATAAAATAGTGCAAAAATACTAAAATGATGCAAATAATCAGACACAAAAATAGCTATAACATGAAAACCCTAGGCCTATGAATTACTGGATGCAGTACTGCAGACCTAAAAGAAGCTGCAACTTACCAAAAGTCCAAGAAGAGAATTTCCTTCTTGCTGGACAATATATGACCTCAATAGGTTAGGGTCCTGGTTAAGAAAAAGTATAACAATGTCCGTCCTGCATTGGTCAAATAAAATGCAAAGGAAGTTAGAACAAAACAAGTTGCGTCAACAATGAGGGTTTGATTTAACAGATCTTGATAAGTACCCAGCCAAAACAATTTTTTTGTCTTCACTCTGTAACACATCAGAAACGATTTCAAATACACCTTCACCTGAAAGATCCCTGAAAAAAATAGATAGTTAACTAATAATTTTCTACTAGGAAGTCCTACAGTTCAACACAAAGTTCGCAGTAACTAATTTCAAACATCAGCTGCTTTGTCTTCAAATTTAATCCCCGATGACCTAATTACAAGATATGCTTTAGCAAATGTGAAGCTAAAATGATAGCAAGTAAAGCATGGAGCTGCCAGAGAGTTAATACAATGGCGCTACCACCTCAGGCACAGCAATGTGATACGCTCTATTTACAAAGAAGATAACTTGAGACAGCTAATCCGCAGCAAAAATCTTGCTTAGCCGAGCGCCCAAGTAAAGAAGCCAATTATGCAGATTAACAGGTCAACCACCAGTTAGGCAGTTACAAGGACACATAAATGGTTGTCAATCTTTTGCAGCACTAGCCATTGTTAACTGGTGTGTTTGGATTGTTGCCAAAGAGCACCAAGCCAATTTTTTGGTCATGACAAAAAATTTGGTGTTTGTTTGGGTGGTTGCCAACTTTTTGCCATGCCAACTCTAGTTCATTTGTTTGGCCAAAGATGGCCAGCTCATGGCAAGCAAAACCTTGACCAATATTTTGGCAACCAAATTTTTGGTAGGACAATGCTGAGCTCAAACCAAACAGCCCCTTAATTTTCAGCCCCAATTGCAGATGCGGTGTGCTCCAAATGCATAAGCTAGCAAGGGCTGAGCGCAGAAACGGGTGTGCACTCTGCAGTGGCAGCGACACCTATTCGAGTGACAGCAGCTGCAATTTCAATTTTTACAGCAGAGGCGAAGCGAGCGGCACCATCCATGGGAGGCAATGCGAACAGCAGAGGTGACACGCTAACGCAGCAACGCCTCTGCAAGAGAGCTTGCAGACGGTAGCACCAATGGACGGAGGCTTTCCCTTAAGGTATGCAATAAGCATGTGCAGTGTGCTCTTTGAATACTAGAAGCTTATGGGCAGCCCAAACAGGTACTAAGCTCCGTTTGATATTCACGTAACTATTCTCCGATAGGAGTTTCACACAGCAAGGCACACAATGAAAGAAGAGTTGTAGAACCAACAGGGCTTATATTTGCATAATCGACAAAGCATGAAGAAAAAACCCATGGACCATGGCTTTCTTGTTTTGCAAGACAAATAAATCCTAGCCAGAGGGCATAGGACCAAAAAAGAAACAAAGCAAACAAGTACATACCTAAACAGCCGTAGTTGTTGAACAAGAGGCAAACTCTTACTAAGAGTGCAAAACTCATGCAAGAACAGAACCTGCAAACACCAGAAGCGTCATCAGCATTGTCAAGAGAGAAGACCAAAAACATTAGGTACGTCCAACTCAGCATTCCAGTCATTGCAACAGATATAAATGCATGTAAAAGCAACCACCATCTAGATCACCTCAACCTGAGACAACATAAAATGGCATTGAGCATGAGGCCAACGTGTGCCCCAGAGCACATGTTAAACCACAAAACTTTGCAGTGGGGCGTCTATCTGGACTCGTGTAATACTACGCAGGAGAACTCCAACATCCTACAGAAAAACAAACTGGTCTAGATAACTATCAAATTTAATCATTACGCGCCATTACGCATCCAAATTCCCTCTGATGAAAACATCATGAGTTCATGACTGCATCAAATAACTCGCAACAACAGATTTTGGTACTTAATCATCACGTGCAACAATGCCAAATTAGGTATTCCTCTGACTATTCAGTATAGGAATTGTATCTGTCAGCTACATTATTAAATTAACCAAACTTTGTGGCAATAGCAATGCTAAGGAATCGATAATAATGTTCATCCAGAAACAGTTCCACCAAGAGAAGGATATTTCAAAATATGTGGTGAAGCCATGTCTCACCAATTCTCTTTTGGATTCCAAAGAAATATTTGGCGATCTCATCCTAGAGAATAATTCTTGGATAAAGCAAGCATCGTCCTTTAGCAAGGAAATAACCTGAGACAGAGTATTAAGGTATAAGTGGCCAAAAAAGAATTTATGAGGACACCTTAACACTAGGTGAAGGCTGGAACACTAACAGCAGCGTTGTTCGTATGTATCATTGTGTTAAGACTTGCAAGAGTGGCATCATCTAATATCCGTGGCAATACAACATCCTGCATATACCAAAAGGAGACCAATTTTCAAACATGCAAAAATAAAATATCAACAGGATTGAATCGTGAAAAAAATGTTACTGACCTTAAGATAGCCAATTCTATATGTTTGATGTATCTTTGAAACCACAGAAACATTTTTGATAGGTATGGCCTGCGGAGGGAACAGAGCTTACAATAAATTACGTAGTATTTCTTTAGGAAAAGCTAGAGAATGCAAAGATCAGTATACCTCTTTAAAAACTACATGATCCTTCAGAAAAATACGATGCTTTTGCACTTTAGCAACCTCTGGATCATCTACAAGTTAGAACTCACTAAAATTAGAAGGAAAAATTGAAACAGACTCTGGGCTTTCAATTAAAACCATATCATACATAATTTCAAGATATGATAAAATTATGGGAGAAACAAGAGAAAATAAGAAACTGAAGGAGAAATCATACATTCAAGGGCACCTATGATGTCAAGAATAAACTCGTCAGAGAAAATCTTATCAAAGATTGATGGACTGTTCAACAATACTGCAAAACAGAAATTACAGTGAACAGAAGATTAAAATATTCTACTGAGCATATTCTAATGCAGATATGTACTTACTGATTCCCCTGACAAGTTTGAAAATCATGTGAAGATCATCTAAATTCTCTAAATCCTCGCACATCCTAAATATGTCCAGTAGCTTCGGGAAAAAATCACGCTGAAAGGATGACAATCTGTAAGTAGTCTAGTTAAGACTTTAATTACTTTATGTTGAACAGGCATAATAAAATAAAAAATGAGGCCTCCGAATCATCATTTCTAAGCATCTCATACTAATCCCTTCTAAGTTTTCAATTCTAAACAGTTTGATGCTGATGCTATTTACACCATGCCAACAAAAAATGAGGCAGCAATGAATATCAGCAATAAGGCAGCATGGATCAATTATTAAACAATCCTTATTAGGACATATGAAGTGGCTAAGTAGGGAAAAGTCCAACCACCGTCATGGAGCTATCTGTAACATCAGATTAATCTCAAGTGACACCAACGCGAGATCATTCACATAAACGGTAACACTTCAATGAAATCACTACAAAGCCAAAATCGTTAAATTATGACGTTCATGGAGCTGAAAGGTAATATCATAAATTGCACTTTAGATCAACATTGATTTTTTTTAAGGGAAGCTCAACAAAGTCATCTTGAGAAAACAAATCAGGAAAACACAACTCTCAAACAAACATTTGCGTACAATGAATTGAAAAATATCGAAAACACTTAACATTACGCAGACAAAATTAAGCTAGTTCATTAATCAAGAGATAAAATAGTCCCTCAGGATACTGGTACTATACCAGAATCATATGCAGAACAAAAAATCATGTATAAAAACAACTATTCTGAAAGCACACCAGATGAATTTATTTCATCTTATGTCTCATCCAAGTCACTTTCCCAGTGGAAAATAACCTAAAAAGCAAATCGAGCAAATGCGAGCACGCAAATGATGAATGACTGCAACTACGTCAAAAGTGGCATCTAAACAAGTAAAACAGTATAGTAATAACGGTGCCACATGCCGCACAAGGAGGTCCCTTCAAAACAGTAGGTCCTATACAAAAAGATGTGGGTTCACTTTTTATTATTAGTAATGAGAAGGCAGCAGACTGATCCCTCTATGGGCTTTTATCAAGATGGAGCTTTCCTACCCTTAAAATTCTTCGAGAGGAGGAAGGATTAGCTTCGCTTTCATGACTAAATGAAAAATTTGTTTCACAAGAAAATTGGCACAACAAGGTAATGGGAGTAAATAAATATGGTACATGTGACCATGGCACCATGCCACAAAGAAAGGTTAGATGACTTACATCTTGTGTTATCAACTCAGCCACACGCATTTGATCTGTAATGCCACCCTCCAATATAGTCTGCAGATTTTGATCAGCGGTATTTTAGCAGTAAATAGATGTTTGGATTTTGTAGCATAGAGTACAAGTCATCCAAGTACTGTAAAGCATATGTCAAAGTTCCCTACTTGTAAGGATAGCACTCAAATTACTCTAAACCCGTTATTATTCTCGAACACACTCTAACCCCCATACAGTTCAGGCTTCACCACAGCACATGTGATACCTAAGGCCACCCGAAGGAAAAGAAATGGTGTGCAGCTTTAGAACCATTAAAAAGATGAACATGCCAAGGATAGTAGTTAACTAGTTAACATTATCAATAATGTCATTCAATGGGCAGGCAAATTGTCCTAATTTTGGAATATTTCATATGATACCATAGTTATGGAAAATATCAGTAATTACATCTGAAGATAAGGAAACAGAGCTTTGCCCTACACATTAGTGGATGGCTGCCAGCACAACAAGCAAAGACTTGAAGGTTGCATACTGGATTCCTGATTTTCCACATGAATATTAATCAAAGATGAAACTTTAAAAACGTGATCAGACAAAGCACAAACCTCACAAGACAAGAAACATATAGCACTAAACCAAAACAGAAGGGAATAAATAACAGTTGGAACTTAGCATGATAAATAAACCTAATAAGAATTAACTTTATACAAGAAAAGTATAAAAATAAGCCATACCTTTAAAATCAAAGGAAGATTGGATAAATCAACAGGTGGAAGTTCCCTCAGCTCACCATTAACAGAGCGGAAGGACTCGTCTGCAGACGAATCCACAATTAGATACAACAGTGCAACGGGGACACTTCTAGGGCACCAGGTGCACGGCTACGCAGAAAGGTATGCCAAAGCAACTTAATGCATGCCTTTTATCAGCAAGGGTAAGGCACTGAGTGCACTTCAGAGTATAATAGAGGGTAAAACAGAAGTTCGAGAAGAAACCAAGGAACACAAAACATCCATTGATAAATGAGGCCCCACAGGACAGTGGGAGCGCTCTAACTCTTGAGCTTTCATGGATTCTCAGTGGTCACTTCAGGAGTTATAAGTGGAGAGCTGTAATTCTATCATCAACTTTACCCCAAGAAAATGGCAAGGTGATGTTTGCTTTTTTGGCAGATTCTCATGTGTAATAGCCACAAACAGGGAACAGAATAAAATTGATCCAACCGAGATGTGTATGGGGGCTTGCCACCAAACCGAATCAATCCTTTCCAATATTTGCACTTGATGCTTCTCGAGCACATGTTTTGTTTGGCGTGAACGCCAGGAAAATTAAGGACATGGTATCTCAAGTGTATTTGCCATCTTTGACAGCAATGAAAGTTCATTACAACATGATGTGCTCTTAAAATTTATGAATACAAACAATACGACTCTGATATTGAACCACATTTTAGGGTTTTTGATCGCAACTCCTTCGAATGTATTTAATGATAGCAAAGCCAGTAATAATTTTAACTGTGAAACTAATATTGCAAACCGAGCCTGGCGGCTGGTTACTAATTCTACTAAGATAGTGCCTGATTTAGATTCTGATAATGATAAAGCCACTGATCATAACATAACACCAAGCAGCAATGGTTGATTTGGCTAGAATTTAAGCAGTGTAACACGTATTTAGCAAAATGGGATCTACCATGTGAATGCAATACTCTAGAGGCTTCTAGATGTTCCGACGCTGGACGAGGACCAACTTCAAGAGCTGCAGAGCATAATTAAAGTAAGACAAAGTAGGATGATATGAACAGCAGCAGGCTTTAAGCAACTCACCACCAAGGTTATTGAACTGAAGGTTCCTCTGTATATCACAGATGTTATCCCTGCAGATAACCACCAAGCATACAAAATAAGACATCAGTGAGTAATAATTGAAGAAAATCGGTAGATACAGCGTGGTTCCTTCTCTTGAACTACCATATGTAGGAGCACCCTGCAGCTTCCTGAAAACTCAGTGCTAATTCTGTTGCTGCTTCTGGATCCCTCCATGAGATGATTGTTTCTAATGAAGAAAATAGGTATAGTAAGTTATGTGATGAATAGAAATGCTTAGCTAAATACAGATAAGTAGAGTACAGTAGCTCACCTTCTTGCTTTCTGTAGATATCTTCAGACGTAATGTTGTGAACGAGCAGTGTTTCATTATCCTCCTCATCCAAAACAGTCAGACCAAGTTCTTTTGAACCCTGAATCAACCCACGATTGACTCAGTTAAGATCCAACAATGGTACTACCACAAATTGGAATTGATGACACATCAACAGAATATAGCAGGACTGTGCATCTAGTTTATGCTAACTACCTCCGTTTCTGTTTGTAGGTCCTGCACGTACCCCTAGGTCGACAATTTAACTCATGTAACATAAATTTGAAATCACAAAGATGTTCTATTTTCTAAAGATATAACTATTGTGAGTTCAAACTTATGTAACATGAGTTAAATCGTCGACCTACGGGTACGTGCAGGACCTATAAACCGAACAGGAGGTAGTAACAATTACTTGTATATTTTAATAATACATTGGCAAGATATTTTAGATTTAAGTAGATTAGATAACTATGCACACACCCAATTTGTTATGCCAGCCCACATGGCTCATCAGTGGCTGTTAGTTTATTTGAACAGTTCAAATGGGATTGGTCACCATATAAATCCAAGTAGGGAAAACTAGCAGCTCTGGATTAACCCTTTGGGGAAAGCAAGGACTAAAGCCCAAGATGCTAAGGTATGTGTGATTTCTCATGCATAAGGTTCCACTAAATAACACACATATGTAGGCCAAAAGAATACATTTTTGCTAGTGGGCCTATGTACCATTTGGACCCAAACGAAGCAAAGCGATCAACAGAATGTGTCGTTAAAATAAGACGTGAGAAAACACTACTACTAGTCCAGACTCCAGAGAATTCAGAATTGTTCATCATGGCACGAGGGAACAACATAAACATTCTCCCCAGAATAGACAACAGTTAGAGAAAATAAACAGCTGGCAAAGCGTAAAATTTAACTTATTAGAACCTTACAAAAGAAATAAATGAAAGATATCATCCATGTTGATGCATACCTCAATGTAGTCAATAGCAACATGCCCTGTTCCCTGATCATCCCATTTCCCTCCATCCCTCAAACGGTACACTTTCACACGCTGGAACAATTACCAGATGTAGATACCATTATTTACACAATGTACAATAATATACACAGACAGAAATGAGATGCATAAACTTCCTTAATAGATATGTCCGCACAAATTGAACTTATATAATAGATAAGTGCAGACTGGAACTTGGTTAAAGTGGCTTAGTACAAAGAAATTGCTCTACATGAGAAAAAGCATACAACCATACATCAAAATAGGACGCTCTCTTGACAATGGCCTGGTACCAGTTTATGGTATGCTACTCCAAGGAACAGGTAAGTTAGTTTTTTTATTGAATCACAGTATTCGGTCTGGAATCCTTATGAACTTCAATATTTGTGCCCAAAACACTTAGCAAGTTGCGGACTTTTGGTTTGGCAGTGCTGCTAAAAATCAGATCATCAAAAGTTGAGCGTCCAAAACTTGGTTGCCATTGAATTTGAGCACAAGTTATTCATGTTCTAGACCTTATTATGTACAATGATGGACAAACCATGGCCATCAATGTTTGCTAACAAGTGAAAACTGCAAATCTTGCTTGTCAGTGAGCCACATAAATTCAAGCCATAAAATCTGGTTTAAGAATAAATGACAGCCAAACCACTACCTATAGAGACATGTGTTCCTTTTCCTCACCCAGTTTCTATGCAAAGCTACGTGCGCCAAAAAATTCAAAGCACAATGCATCCTTATCCCATTAGGCCCTGTTCGTTTGCAAGATTCCCTGCAGGGATTGAGAGGGATTTGAGGGAAGATGAACTAAAATTGAAGAGTTCCCCGTTGATCCTGGCCGGGGTGGGCACAACCGAACTGGCCCTTAGTTGATTAGATCTACTTGTCAATTAACAGCCAGTCTAGTTCTTTTGGGCTGTTGCTATGTATCAATTTACGCAATGAATAAGCTGTTAGATCATTTTATCCTTGCAACCCATCATACTGTTACTGACTGAATAAACCGATCCTGGTTTGTTGCACAGCAAGTGAGCAGCAGAACTGTAGCACACAGTTATCATCATCATCGTTTGAATGGCAGAATAAGTACTATAAGATGTTTGGACAGTGCTCTCAGCAGACGTCCAAGGAGCGTCATAACTCAAAGTTCTCTATTCTCTTTCACAGAAGAGGCTGGCACATTAGGTAAACCAAGGACCCATTTTTCAGCCAGCTGCTCAAAAGCTTGACAGGAACACAGAAAGTACTTGTGCCAGCATAGGGCTAGCTCTACAAACACAGCATACCCTTGGTCAGTTTTATTCCACAAAGATAGTAAAGTAAATTTGTAATTTCATTTAACAACACATGCATCAAGTGGCAAAGGATCTCTGGTGGAAATATGTCTTGAAGCAATTAAAATGTTCAGCCATCAGTTGCCACACCATGGCTGGGAATGGTTGGATAATCTCCCGAGCACACCTTCGGTATGGTTCTATCTCACAACTTGCACAATCTCTTTTATTGCATGCTACAGAGAAGGATATTATGCTTCGTGACTACTTGGCACTAAAGAATGGCAGTTGTATGTGCTTTTTTTTCATCCTCTAAAGCATTAATGCTCTAAAGTCGGCCCAGTCAGATCAAAGATAAAGATTGTCTCCGATGCAGATTACTCGTCTAAGTTTAGTGCTTACAGGCTTAGATAGACAATGTCACCAGACAAATATGCACAGAACCTATTGACAGATGGGTTTGAAAGAACAAATGTATGCTAGAACCCTAGCACACAAGCCTTAGTGAATCTGAATTGTGTGCTTCTAGTCCTCCTAATAGTCTAATACCCTGGAAAACCAGTGGGTATATGATTTTCAATTGTCAATTTAACAGGGACTGTTGGAGCGCAATTGCCATGACATGTAAATGAAAAACTAGGTTTTAAAGCTTGCCCGTAGCAAAACCTAAAGCAGTAATAAGTCGAGTTTTTTTTTCTATGAATAGGTTACCCGATGATGCTGGCATAGTCTCGGGCATATTTATCTTCAAAGGACAAATGCATGTCTGAAAAGGTGAGCAAAATAAATTTATGTGGAAGAAGCATCTTATTGTATATTTTGTACTTGTACAGTTTGACATTAAAAAAAATATCAGTCGAGCTCCCTACTACCATTCCCCATCAGACAAAAGGAATGTACTATGGGCCAAAGTAGCATAAAAAGCAGGAGATACCTGTTGGGCAGAAGATACATGATTGTATTGTGCAGTTGCATGCACTGACATCGTGATATGATATGACAGTTACTATTTAGTATTACTGTTAGTGTGATTAGACGGATTGCTAGTATTATGTGCAGGTATTTGAGTGCAACATGTCTCAAAGTTAAGATAGTTCTATTAAAAATGGTCAAGATTATTTTGGAGATATCCATCAAAAGGCTCTTTTGTTGAGAAAAATCAATCTGATCCAGGAATATGATTGGACATAACCACAATGACCGGTCAGTTACCTCTGAGATTCCAAATGATTGGTGTGCTTGCTTAGGTTCTAGTAGGTGGTAAATAATACAGCATAGGGAATGAGAAAGCATGCAGACTGTTACCTCCGATTGCATATGAACAATGATGCTCCTCAAAACTGACATACGTATGTTTAGAGTTTAGACCCCCTTAAATAAATGCTTAGTAAATAAGTGATAAATTAAAGGTACGTACTACCACGGGATCACATGCACGTTAGCTCACTGGAGCGACGGCTCATCCCCCATCACGCGAGCATAAGACAAAAGCAAAGGGCATGCATGCATCCCTGGAAAAAAATACAGCAAGAGTGATACCAAATCTAAGGGTCCGTGACACGTCTCGCCACAAGACCAGAGAGCTGTCGACCTGTCGTACACCCCATATATTTCCCATGAATTAAATACGAGTCTCCAAGACCTCAATAAAGACACATTTGAACAGAACCCTCATATCCCATGCAAGTTGCACGTAAGGTCAGTACAAAACTAGTCATGGCTAAGCACAGTAGCAGACTATGTGTGGCTTTGTTTTCACTCCCAGATATGAACAGAGAATAATAACTATGTGTCGCTTTGACTTCAGCCTCATACAAACAGGAAAGAACGAAGAAACCTTTTTATTAAATAATCAAATTATTTATGCTGGAAAGTAATTATTACATGAATTTCATAAGGCCCAAACTCCTCACTTAGCAGCATACAGTTCACTGGCAGAACTTAAGGCCGAGTAGCTCTATAGTAAAGCATATGTAGTTAGTTCAGCAGACAAAACATGGAGCCTTCATTCCCTTCTTTACCAGAGCGACATCCCATAAGCGTCTGACAAAATATAAGTTATGCCCAATCAGCCAATCTCTCGATAAAACACAGAACTGGCCGATGCTAAAGTATCAACTGGGATCTAGGGCATGTTGGGCTTCCAGGAACTTCCCACCCCTTATATCCCCATGACGTATTCGAGCAGCTTCCTCCAGAATCCGCTGCGCCCTATAGCAGCGGAGAGTCAATCGGAACACGCAACCGTGGCCGCCCAGGCTAGGCTAAGAACGAGCCCCGCAAGTGGATCTATCTACCAATCTAGTTCACCAACAATAGAAGCTTCCAGAACCCTACAGAGCAACCAAGAAGTGCGGAGCCCTCACCTGCATGCTGCTGCTGTGCGCCGCCGCAGCCGCCGCAGCATCTCCCCCGGCCTCCGCCTCCCTGTGCTCCAGCTCCCCCATCGCGCTGCGGTGACCGCCGCCGCCGCCTTCCAGAGCCGCCCTAGAGATAGCGGGAGCCTCTCTGCCGCCTAGGGGAAAGAGCCTCTCTTGCCGCCGGGGCGCTCCGTCAGTGGGTCGAGGACGCGGGCTGCGAAACCCTAACCACCATCGACGAGCTCCCCCGCGGCCCCTCTCCGCCCTCGCTTCTCGCGGCCTTGGCTCGCCTTTCCCCTTTTGCCCCCTCTCGTTTTCGCGAATATTTCGTGTTC
Organism: Brachypodium distachyon; assembly: GCF_000005505.3. NCBI lineage: Eukaryota > Viridiplantae > Streptophyta > Magnoliopsida > Poales > Poaceae > Brachypodium > Brachypodium distachyon. The sequence continues at coordinate 10,874,723 of NC_016132.3, forward strand.
GTCTGTTTACCGACTCCCGCAGTGGAGAAAGGAATTTGAGGGATTGGCACGCGTTGGATATGTCATTAAGGTTTTCTTCTTTCTTTCTTTCTTTCCTTCTTGTTTGTAACTTTGTCAGTATTACTGTTTCGAGGAAACTGCACGAATGGTAAAAATGGGAGATTTTTTTAGCGCATGTGCTAAACCCAAGGAAAAAAAAACGTAGTGCCATGGACAGCATACAAGTAAAGATGTAAACCATGTCGAAAAGACAAGGTAAAGATTTTGGATCGGTGTCAAACTCACACCGGGAAGGAGAAATCAGGGTGAATCATGGAACGCGAGAGTCAGAGATCATCAGGCGCAGATCCGCTTGGGTGGAGGCAAGAGACGGCGGGTGGTAGAGTACGCGATGTGCTGCAGGACATCAGAGGTCGAGTGGGGACCGAAGTCAAGAAACAGTGGTGGAATCTGGCTCAACGATGACCTCGATGCGAAGTGGTGCCCGGGGGGGGTGGGGGGGGTGGCGGCAGGAGGTGGAGCGGCAGCGAGAGGCATAGTGGTGATGGGCGACGGTAGGAGGCGGAGAGACGGGAGGTGGAGTGCTGTCGGAGGTAGAGTGGTGGTAGGGCGGCGCAAAACGCTGCTTCCACTGTCGCCTACCATCATTGTGCGGGAGAGAGGGTTGGGGGATTCGAAGGATGGGGGAGTCTATTCGGGGAAGGAGGTGGGAAATGGGAAGGGTTTCCTAGTTATATACCATATGGAAAGTTTGTTGTAATATTGATGAACTCTGCGGGCAGTGGTTGAATGGGCATCGGCAGGATGTGTCAGAAGCCGAGGAAGCCTCCCGTTTGATGCTTTTCCACCAATGGTAATTCGGGTGAGCTGCAGGATGGAGCTGATTTAAGCTTTTGATTTGTAATACACCAAGGCAAAAGTGGTCCCAAACTGGGCCTAAGCTCGGATGCTTGAGAGTCACTTGACTCACAAAATGCAGAGACGCCTGTCGAGGTTGGTTGTCGGCAATGATCATTGTTATGCACTTTGTATTTTAGGGGAGTGACGTGTGTGTTGCTGATTCCTTCAGCTAATAAGGACGCAAGAGGCACGATTTACCCAGGTTCGAGGCCCTCGTGGAGGTAATACCCCTACTCCTGCTTGTCTGAGCTGGTATTGACGGAAGATTACAATATTGCCGGAAGGCTATGGTGCTCAGATTGGATCTGGCGTGATGTGTATAAGAAGTGGCTTGTATGTGTCTAGATGGCTCCTCCTTGGTGCCCCTCCTAGTCCTTTATATAGGAGGCCAGGTCTCAGGTGCAGAGTCCGGGTAGGTTACAAGTTGAGAGGATTTCCTTATCTTGCGCAGCACTCCAAAGTTCTTGGGCTTCATGAACCGTAGTGGTCATGGGCCTCCAGTTGGGCCGCACAAGGTTTGCCAACTGCGGGAACCTGATAGGTCATACCACGTTGACGCCTACAGAGAAAGTAACTTCCTGATGAAGGAGAGAGGAGAATGGAAAGAAATACGAGGCGCGTGAGAGAGAGAAAGACGAAAAGGCAGGAATCTATTATTCATTGTCTCATCTGTGTGGTGAAAGTACCGTGTGATATAGCAGGATTCGAACTCGATATAGCACATTGTCCGAGTTGCCATTGCATGCAAGTGTGATGGCATCAAGGAAGACGATGTCATGACAGATTTGGACTTTGGATTTGGTGGATCTAGTTCTATATTCCGATGTTCATCAGTTCCGTTCTTGTCGCGAGCAAAGCCACCCGTCCATCCAGCAGTGAACTGAACGAATTGAAGTAGCAGGAGCGTTTTCTATTGTTCTCTGGATTGAATTTTTGCATTGCGCGATTATATATAATATACAGACATAGATAGTCGTTTCTCACGGAGATGGGTAATTAAGGTTATTTTATTTGAATATGATGCCTCCATGAGCCGCGAAGAATGGCGCGAAGACGAGCGACTCGACGGCCATGAGCTTGATGAGGATGTTGAGCGACGGCCCGGATGTGTCCTTGAGTGGGTCGCCGATGGTGTCGCCTATGACGGCGGCCTTGTGCGCCTCCGAACCCTTTGGTCCCAGGGACTTGGCGTGCTCCGACACGCCCGCCTCGATGTATTTCTTGGCGTTGTCCCACGCACCCCCGCTATTGGAAGCAGATATGGCCACCTGCACGCCGGATGCCAGCGCCCCGGCGAGGAGGCCGGCGAGCGTGTGGACGCCAAACAAGGTGCCGGCAACGAGCGGCGCTAGCAGCACCAGCGCCCCCGGCGGCATCATCTCCCTCAGCGACGCGTCTGTGGAGATCCTGACGCAGCTGGCGTAGTCCGGCGTGGCGCGCCCCTCCATGAGCCCCGGGATGGTGCTGAACTGCCGCCTCACCTCCTCCACCATCTTCAGCGCCGCGCTGCCCACGCTCTTCATCGTCATCGCCGAGAACCAGTACGGGAGCATGGCGCCCACCAGCAGCCCTGCGAACACCTTGGGGCTCAGCAGGTTGATCACCGTTACGCCCGCGCGGCTCACAAACGCACCGAACAGCGCCAGCGACACCAACGCCGCCGACCCGATGGCGAAACCTTTGCCGATCGCGGCAGTGGTATTGCCGGCCGCGTCAAGCGCGTCCGTCCGCTGGCGGATCCTGCGGCTCATGCCGGCCATCTCGGCGATGCCTCCGGCGTTGTCGCTTATCGGCCCGTATGCGTCGATGGCCAGCCCTGTGGCCACCGTGCTTAGCATCCCGAGCGCGGCGATGGCGATGCCGTAGATCGAGGCCAGGGTGAAGCTGACGTAGATGGACACGGCGATGGCGAACACAGGCACGATCACGGACTTGTACCCGAGCGCCAGCCCGAAAATGACATTGGTCGCCGCGCCGGTCCTGCAAGAATCGGCCACATCCCGAACAGGGCTGCCGATTTGTTTTGTTTCCCCGCAAAGTTAACCACACCGAAATGAATGCACAAAATTAAGTTTGTACTAGTAAAGCAAATGAGCGTGAAGTGTGATTACCTGTACGCGTTGCTAGTAAAGTACTCGGTGGTGAAGCCGATGGCGAGACCTGCCCACAATCCAATAGCGACGCAGAAGAACAAGTGCCTGCCAGGATCGAATTGGTTACCTCAGTGGCAGCAAAATGCAAACACGGAGGAGGGGCCCGGCAACGTCGAAGCAAACTAATCAAGGCGAGCGCGCAATGAATTACCAGTTCTTGACCTGCTTCTCCTCCCCGAAATCGAACAAGGTGAACTTAGCAGGGAGCGCGGCGAAGGTGACGACGAGGGCGGCGACGGTCATCAGCCCGGTGGAGATGACGAGCTGCAGCTTGAGCGCCGGCGCTACGCCGCGGGCGGTCTTGACCTTGAAGAAATCGGTGGCGAAGAGCGTGGTGGCTAGGCACACCAGGAGCCCCGCGGAGCTTATCAGCAGAGGGTAGCACACCGCCGCGAAGTCCTTGTCGGCGCCGAACGACGAGATGGACGCGACGAACAGCGCGGCGCAGGTGGACTCGGCATAGGACCCGAACAGGTCGGACCCCATTCCGGCGATGTCCCCGACGTTGTCCCCCACATTGTCCGCGATCACCGCGGGGTTCCTCGGGTCGTCCTCCGGGATGTTCCTCTCCACCTTCCCTACCAAGTCAGCGCCCACGTCCGCCGCCTTGGTGTAAATCCCGCCGCCGACCCTCCCGAACAGCGCCATGGAGGAGCCTCCGAGCCCGTACCCCGTGATCGACTCGTACAGACCCTCCCAGTCATCTCCATAGTAGAGCCCGAAGATCTTGATGGCAATGTACAGCACCAGGAGGCCCAGCGAGGACAGGAGGAAGCCCATGACGGCGCCGGACCGGAACGCCGTGGAGAAGGCGGCGCCGATTCCCCTACGTGCCTCCAGCGTCGTCCGGGCGTTGGCGAAGGTGGCTATCCGCATGCCCAGGTAGCCCGACACGACAGAGGTGACCGCGCCCAGGAGGAAGGCCACGGTGGTGAACGCGGCGTTGGCCAGCGCCGGCTTGCAGGTCTTGCCCTTGCTGTACTGGCATGGCTGGCTGGCAGTGCTGAACCGGTGCACGGATCCCAGGAACAGGAAGATCACCACCGCGAAGATCGCCGTGAAGGCGGCCAGGTACTTGTATTGGGTGTACAGGAACGAGTTTGCTCCTGGATCATTAAATAATGTTTAACACGTTAATTACTCAGACTGAAACTATTGCCAAAATAAGCACAAATTTCTCTCTAAACATAACAGGACGAATTTGAATTTGAAACTTTGCCGGTCTTCATACTTGTTTAGTGATTGCGATGTGGATTCTATTTAACTTCAAATTTTATCTTTATCTTCTGAGTATACAGTTCAGCATAATATTCAATCTTCTTTGTAATTTGCAACGGTAAAAACTTGCTATATTTCGACAGGCACTAATAACGGGTCAAGCAGCTTATTACAAAGTCCGCAAAGTTAATCAAAGAAATTCAAACATGCATGCTTCTTAGCTAACAAAATGCAAGGGGGAGAAAAAAGGTGGACAAGAGTTGGAATATGGCGCCTTCGGCCTATAGCATGTGCTACTTGGTCAATGCTTTGACAGAGCATCTTTTTCTACTAGTTTCCTTAAACCAGGAGTAAGTCCCTAACAAAAGGTGTGTGTTTTTCAAATGCAGATCTTGGATTACTTCAGAGTTGACTTCCGGCATAAAAAAAATACTCCGCAGTATAAAATAGTATGGCAGCGGCTAAGATGTTTCATACGAATCATCTACTACTTGGTCAATGCTTTGACAGAGCACCTTTGCTTAGCACGAGGAGCAAATTTCTAATCAAACAAGTTTAGTAATGAATTCCGGATGATGACAATGTGCAGTACGATTACAGTCGATTTCTCATCCGTTAATTTGTGGAAAACGAGAATCTATCAAAGGTGTCGGAACCATAGATAATTTTCCTCAAAATTTCAAAATGATGTTCTACCAGGATGAAAAATCTTCCTGAATGCATTAATTTTGGTTTAATGTATTAGTATAAATTTTGTTCCCGTGTAAATGATGATCAATCGATGGTAGACAAAATTCGCAAACCTGAGCGAATCAGTAACATGGACCAATTTGAACTCGCCCGATCAAAAATACGAAGTATTCTCCCGACTTACCAACCGCAATGGCATTCTGGATCTCGGCGCACCTGGCCACGGCCGCGGCGCCGTCGCCTCCGTCCTCCTCGTCGTCGCTGTCGCCTCCGCCTCCGCCGATACGGGCGGCGTCGTCGTCGTCCTCACCCTCCGCCCGGAACACCGCCCGGCCGTGGCCGTTGCCGGCCGGCGCGTAGGCGGACACCTTCACCTTGGCGACGAGGAACCATTGCCACAGCGCGAAGGCAATGCCGATAACGGCGCACGCCGGTATGACCACATCGGCCGCGGAGACGGAGCCCATCGCGGTCGCCAAGAACCGTCGAGAGAGAAAGAGAGAGTAGTTGTTGTCTTGTTGAGGTTTATGTGGGGCGAGAGAGGTGTGGCAACTGCAGGTTCAACGGATACACACACGGCCGGTATATATGGGTTCAACGGAAACACGCGTTGGGTATGCGGTTTAGCTCTAGCTTAACAGGGAGGTAACCTAGGTTGGCTTCGTTACGAGGGCATGGGGAGCTATGTAATTCGGGTGTTCTACATGGTCCATTGGTCTTGTTTCCTTGCCTTGCCTTGAGCTTTTCAACACTTCAAGTGGGCAAGAAAAATCGAATTAGCTAGAGGCGGCACAGGGCGTATCATACTACTTTTCAGCTTGTGCAGTCAAAGTTCCATACTTGAGGTGGAAGTAGAGCTGATTGTGACCCTCAGATTATCTTTTGATCCTCCTTAGTTCAACCAAATGAACTAAAATTTTAAAATGACACTTTTTTTCTGGAAAAACTAATTCATTTGTTTGAACTAACTAGGATCAAAAGGTATCCTGAGGGTCTCCATGTTGCACCTCTGGGTGGAAGAAACATTGGAAGGTTGAACAGAAATTACTTTCTAATCGTTTTGTATCGCTCTCCTGGTCCAGGTCTAATCACCCATTTTATTTACAGCTTAGTAGTTGCATCCATCAACTAACAAGAGTGCATATCTGCAAAGAACATTTTACAGGCCGGGAGCAACTACCTATATAAGTATTATACCAAATCCTTCGATCTGATGGATACAATTCCAATCTCCAATAGACAGCTCCTTGATTCGGAGAATCATGTAAATAATTAAGAAATACTGGTGATAGCCCTCGTGCAAAGCAAGCTGCTTGACTGGGAGTAGCAAAAGCCTAACAATCGGGACCTATAGGATCATTCAATCATACGGATGAATCACCAGACAACCTGAAGACGGTGCGTCCAATAATCCAAGGGCATCTCCAACGGTGACCGCCTCGGTCACGCCCGCGACGCGCCAAGCCCGAGCCGCGCCTGCCGTCCCTGCAAGCCCAAGGCACAACTAAGATGTTCGACGAAATGCTCGCAAGCCCCGCCAACGACCAATGAGCGTCGAAGCTCGTGCCATGGGACTCTGCTTACCCTCACACGAGCAAGAAGGACGCGGCAGACGGCGAGGGTCTACCGGCTGCACTTGTAGGCACGACCGGCACCTCGCGCCTAGCGGCCTCGGGCGTGCTCCGTGTCCCCACGAAGACTCGACGACGAGAAACTTCCGCGGCGGCTCCTCGGCCACCAACGCGACCTCCATCGCTGCTGAAGAATGGCTAATGCCCCTGCGAGGCCCCTACAAAACACCAACCTCTCGAAGAAATGTCGGGCACCACCGAACTCGTCTTCGACACCGGACAAATCAAACAAGCATGGTGTGAGCCTCCTCAATGCCCGGGGATGCCATTTTATAGGCCGCCGGAGCTCCTAGGCGTCCGGGTCGGGCCAATGGTGCGGCGACACCTCGCCGTCTTTCATCCCAAGGAACAAGACAAGAAGAGGAAGAAATGGGCAAGGGAAGCTTCGCCTTTTCCTAAAAGGAGGCCGGCCTAGTCAAAGAAGGGCGCCCTCCGGCCGGGCCCCGCGCCCCGGCCGTGCCGGCGTCACTCCGGTGACGAGCGCTGCCTGCAAAGGCAAAAGCCAGTGCCGACCGGTCCCTCCCCGTACGAAGGAAGAAGACAGCCTGTGGCCGTCCGATCTAGGGCGCCCAGCCGGCCACAGCTGTCGGATCCTCTTACATAACACCGAACCGGTATCGGGCCTAGTTGGGCCCCGGCCCAGTAATAGCCCAAAGAAGCCAGCCAAAAAAAACCAAGGAGAGCCTCCCGGAGGCAGCCCCGCTTGCGGCCCAGCCCGCGTCCGTGCGCGCGCACGGCGGGCCTGGCTGGCCCATGTGGCCGGCAGGGTTCAGGAAATTTGCAAAGAAGCCCAAAATCTCAAGAGAATTACCAATAAGACCTCGGAAATTTTGGAGAGGCCCGCAAGGTTCCTGATTTTTGCAAAAAAGTCCCCCAGGACACCGGATTTCTCGCAGAGAGGCCCTTGGGGTCCTGTTTTTTTGCTAAAATACCCCCCGAAACTCGATTTCTCGCAGATAAATTCGCCGTAGGCATGAAATTTCCCCAAAACGCCTCCTAGACTCCCATTCTTTGCAGGAAAGCCACCAAGTACCTCTGTCTCTCACAAGGGAGCCCGTTAGGGAATTCATCGAAGACACCTTTGTAAATACAAGAACATGACTCAAGAGTCTCGCATTCGAAGGTTGACCCGAAGGCATTCTTAATGCCTCCGCCTCAAGGGGGCTACTGTTGTAGTAAAATAAAACCCTTATATGGGCCGGGCCGTAAATCCTACGTGGCGACGACTAAGTCAACATTTCACAAGCATGAGTCAAGACGCCCACGTGGCGTAGTCAATCGTACGTGGCAAAGGAAGACAAGTCAACAAGTCAAGTCTCTGATGCCATGGTCAAAAGGTGGAATGAGTTAGAGTAGGGGGCAAGAAATGCGTGGGGATGAGGCCTTTGGTCCATGGTGGACCATGGACCAACTCTCTCTTTCCCCCTCATGGAGCACACAAAAGCTATAGACCAAGGAACCACTTTTACCATTTTACCCCCACTTTTCTCTCTCCCTCAAGGATAGCCGTGGTCTTTTGTCATGGATCCCCTAGGCTATAAATACCCCCCCATGAGGGCATGTACCATTCACTCTCACTTGAATAAACTCAAGGGGAGAGGGCTAGAGTGCTCCCTCTAAGGTTCACTCTTGCGCGCCACTCTCGACTGAAAGTCGATCGGCCTCAAGGAAGCCTTCTAGGGGACTCTAGTTTCGAGGCTCTGAACTAACCTTGGTTGGCATGGGCTCGAAGGAGAAGGGGTTGGGTTAGAGTTCCGAGTGTATCTTAACCACGATACTTGGAAAGATGCGTTTGGTCGAAGTACGAGGCGGCCCCGACGAATCTCTCGCTAAAAGGTGTCTTGGGAAGATCCACTCGGCCCAAGTCCTTGGCTAAACACCCCCTCGAAGCCTTTTCTAACATAGGATTAAGTCGCACCTGCAGGGTCGACCGAATTTATTAAAAGAATATCGACGTGTCAACTTGTCCAAGTGTATGGCGACCTTTGCTATAAGGCTGGCGTACACGCCCTACTTTATACCCGTACTTGTGCCATCGAGTATTGGCACCCCTTACTCTAATTGTCGTCGAGAACAACAACAGTGGCGTCGACCGTGGGGAACCCTCGCCGCAATTGAAGATTGAATGGCCCCGACGAAGACTACTTCATCGGGTCCCCAACTTGCCGCGAAGTCTACACGGTTGCAAACAAAGAAAGCAAGTGCTTCGGGGGCTCCTGAGGAAGAAGGAATCCTCACCAATCCGGACGTCGCCGCATGCATGGTCGCCCCTTCGCTACCGGCCATCCCGGAAGGAACCGAGGTGCTCGAAACCTTCGTAGGCGATCCCTCGACACTCACCAACGTGGTGGCAAGGATCGGCGAGCTGCCTACGGTTGCCGCCCCCGCAGGGGATACGGAACTCGACATTCCTCGCTCGATGGGCTTCACGCCACCTTCCCTACAACCGGTAGTGACCTTGCCCTCGGAAGCTACAAGACGAAACAATGTGGCGTCGGGAGAATCCGCGCCGGAAAACCAAGGAGTCCCAGCCTACGACCCCTCCAACCCGGGATTGCCTCCACGGGCGCTCGCCACGATCGCCCATGGAGCTCCTTGGTACCATCCCTATTGGGGGCTTTCGCCGTAAGGCGCTCCCCAAGTCGCACACGCTCAGCATCAACCTCGCTTTGCGAGTGCCCCACAAGAGCCCCTCGCTTCCCCCGTCGAGGTCGAGCAAGGTGGCAACCAGGTACCGTCTCAAGCTGCGCCTCGCGAGGAACGAGACCCCAGCGTGCATGGGAACGAGCAAGTGGCGGAATCCGGAGCCCGTGCCGGCGGCGAAAGGAATTCCCGTCGATGCTCCGACCCCCCAAGAAAACGCCGAGATCATTCTCCAAGCGACTCCTCTAGCGACGGAAGCGACGAGGTAGGACCTCGCCACCGAAGGAACCAAAAGAATCGGCCGACTTGCAACCCACTCACGCGGGAGATCCAAGACGCGCCTTTTCCGCCAAGGTTCAAGCCGCCTACAGTACGGCCGCACGACGGGGGATCGAATCCTCTTCAATTCTTGGACGTCTACTCCACCGCAATACAGGCCGCCGGGGGAGGACCCGTCGAGATGTGCAACCTTTTTCCGCTCGCGCTCTCCGGAATGGCGCCAATTTGGTTTTATAACCTGTGGAAGAACTCCGTGCACTCGTGGGAGGGCCTCCAAGAGGTCTTCATCGCCAACTCTCAAGGAAACTTCAAAGAACCCGTGCGGGCTCACGAGCTATACGTTGTGAAACAAAAGCCGGGCAAATCCATCCGAAACTTCTTCCATCGCTTTGCGAAGGTGCGAAGCCAAATCACCAATCCGCCGTCGACAACCGTGATCGACGCATGCATGCAAGGTCTTCTCCAAGGAGAAGTGAATCGGGCTCTAAGTCGTAACCCACCGAAGATGACTGAGGAGCTCTATCGAATCTTGCAAAAATATGCCCGAGGTGAAGATGGGGACATCGCCAAAAAAGACGCGCCGCACGTCGCTCTCGAAGGAGCTCCCTCGTCCGACAAACCCCCTGCGCCCACTTCGTCTTCAAAGAAGAAGAGGAGGTGGAGGAAAAATGCCCCCAGCGACCAAGCCCGTAAAATCTTCGCCGTCGAAGGACAAGCATCATCCCAAAAGACTTGGCAATCCAAGAAACCACCTCGCCCCGCCGAGGGAGGAACTGGGAGATGCCTCATCCACAACTCGGCAAGCCACAGCATCGAAGAGTGCCACACTCTCATCGCGGCTCGCGAAGAGTTGCAGGCACGAATGCAAGCCCGGCGCAAGGATGAGAAGACAGTCGAGGTTCCACGCCCCGCCAACGTCCTTGTCGCTGACCCAGCACCCAAGGAGGATAACCTCCCGTTCCAGGAACCCGCACATCACGTCGGAGTGATACTCGGGGGCTCCGCCACGGGACGGGGATTAAAGCCGCAACGCAAGGAGTATGCTCGCGAAGTCAACGTCGTGGGAACCTTCACCCCGACACCACCACCCAAGTGGGCGAGCGTGCCAATTGCCTTCATCGAAGAAGACGCCCAGGGGATACGCTTCCCACATGATGCCGCCTTCTTTGTGACGGCGATTGTCGCCAATTGTGAGCTCAAGAAGATTCTTGTGGATGGCGGAATTTCCGCCGACATCCTATATCTGAGCACGTTGAAGAAGCTGATGGAACCACAAGGGGGATATAAGAACGGCTCGCTGCAGCCATCCCTTTATCTCCCCACCAGCTTCGTGTCAGGGAAGTCCATTCAGGCGCTTGGACAAATTGAGCTCCTCATGACCTTTGGAGATGCCACAAATCATCAGACCGAGCTCGTGCGCTTCGACGTGGTGGATATGGAGGCTTCTTTTAACACCATCCTCGGAAGGGCGACGGTAAACCGTCTTTGCGCCGCCATCCACCACAATTTCTTGTGCATGAAGATCACAGGCCCAAAGGGCGTGATAATGGTCCGCGGAGAGCAATTTTCCAATAGGAAGACACTCTACCGCCACGAGACCAAGTACGCCGAAAAGGGAGAATCATCCAAGAGTATTAACATGCTTTCGAACGCGGGAACATCCGAAACCAATCGCCCAGAGCGCTACATCCCTAAGCCCCTCCCCGAAGGAGAACTCAAGGAAGTATGCGTCTCCCAAGATGACGCCACGCACACTGTGAAGATTGGAGCCGACCTCCCGAGTAAACTTGAGTAAGAACTGGTCGACCTGCATCGAAAGAATTCCGACCTCTTCGCTTGGTCACCTTCCGACATGGGAGGAGTCCCGCGCGATGTCATGGAACATCGCCTCGCCGTGGGACCCGACAAAGCTCCCATAAAGTAAAAGCTTCGGAAGCTCTCCACCGAGCAAAGCGAAGTCATCAAGCAAGAAATTTCCAAGCTCTACAATGCCGGTCTCATCCGAGAAGTTTGGCACCCCGAGTGGTTAGCCAATCAGGTCTTGGTAAAGAAAGCCAACGGCAAGTGGCGAATGTGTGTCGACTTTACCGACTTGAACAAGGCGTGCCCCAAGGACGACTACCCGCTCCCTCGGATCGACCAACTGGTCGACTCCACGGCGGGATGCGGATGGTTGATCTTCTTGGACGCCTATTCAGGGTATCACCAAGTCCACATGGCCAAGGAAGATGAGGAAAAGACCAGCTTCATCACTCCCATCGGCACCTTCTGTTATCGCAGAATGCCTTTTGGTCTGAGGAACGCCGGCGCAACTTTCCAATGCCTCGTCAGCCTCATCCTCAAAGAACAATTGGGGAGAAACGCCGAAGTCTATGTTGAAGACGCCGTCATCAAAAGTCAAATTGCGAAGATCCATCCCAAGGACCTGCAAGAAACCTTCGACAATCTCCGCAAGTATGGCGTGAAGCTCAATCCGGAGAAGTGCGCATTCGGAGTTCAAGGAGGAAAACTCCTGGGCTTCCTCGTCTCTCAACGAGGAATCGAGGCCAACCCGGAGAAAATCCGGGCCATCATGGAGATGGAGCCTCCTCGCTCCGTCAAAGATGTGCAACGCCTAGCGGGAAGAATGGCGGCCTTAGGGCGATTCGTCGCCCGGTCAGCCGATAAGGGTCTTCCTTTTTTCAAAACCTTGAGAGGCCTCGACAACTTTGAGTGGACCGACGAAGCTCAAAGGGCCTTCGAAGAGCTCAAGACCTATTTGTCGACCCCTCCGCTTCTCACGAGCCCAAAGCAGGGGGAGCCCTTGCTCCTGTACCTTGCCGCGACCCCAGTAGCCGTAAGCGCAGCACTCGTGAAGGAAGAAGACGGGTCACAACGCCCAATATATTACGTGAGCGAAGCCTTGGGAGGAGAAAAGGATCGGTGCGCCTAGATCGAGAAGATCGCATACGCCCTCCTCATGGCCTCTCGAAAACTCGGTCATTATTTCATGGGCCACACCATCACAGTGCCAACTACCTTCCCACTCAAGGAAGTCTTCGGCAATAAGGAGGCCACCGGAAGAATCGCCAAATGGGCAACGGAATTGGCCCCTTTCTCGCTAGAACTCACGGCGAGAACGGCCATAAAATCCAAGTCATGGCTGACTTTGTGGCTGAGTGGCATGCTCCACTAACCCCACCCGAAGAATCCGCATCGAAGATCGAGCCCCTCGAACCACATTGGATAATGTGGTTCGATGGCTCCAAGCGCCTCGACGGCGCCGGGGCTGGAGTCATACTCATCAGCCCCGAAGGCAAAATCTTGGAGTACGCCGCCCATCTCGACTTCAACGCCACCAACAATATGGCAGAATATGAGGCGCTACTTCTCGGGCTTCGACTGGCCAAGGCCATGGGAATCCGATGCCTTCTCATCCAAGGAGACTCCCAACAGGTAATAAACCAAATGGACAAGTCATATCAATGCCTTGATGAAAGGATGAAGAAATATATTGAAAAAGTTCGCAAGATGGAACGGTATTTCCTGGGCATGGAGGCGCGACGCATTCCACGAGGAGAAAATCACCTGGCCGATAGGTTAGCCCGAACGGCCGGTTCCAAAGAACCGTTGCCACCCAGTGCATTTTTCGAAGTAATTCGCGCCCCATCCATAAAGGAAGAAGCCGACACCTTTGGCGAAGATTCAAAGATCAGCATGGTCATCGACACTCCACCCTCTTGGATGACACCTATTATCCGCGCCTTGAAAGGCGAGGTGGACGAAGAAGCGAAAGGCCCAACCGCCAAAGCTCTGCTACCAAAAGCCAAGATGTACGTCCTCCTTGACGGCATCCTATACAAGAAAGGAGCGGCTGCATTGCTTAAATGCATAACTCTTGACCGAGGAGCCGAACTCCTCATGGAATCCATTCAGGAATATGCGGCCACCATCTTGTGCCAAGAGCCACCGCGGCAAAAGCCTACGTCAGGGATTCTATTGGCCCACCATGGTGCAAGACGCAATCACCATATTGCGGAAATGCGAAGCTTGCCAGAAAATGGCTAAGTCAATCCATGCGCCCGTAACTTTCCTGGAAAACATCCCGATAACATGGCCATTTGCACACTGGGGAATGGACCTTCTCGGGCCTTTCCCCGCATGCAACGGGGGCTGCAAGTACCTCGTGGTGACGATTGATTACTTCTTCAAATGGATAGAAGCAGCGCCGCTTGCCAAGATCACGTCACAGGCGGTCCAAAATTTCTTCTGGGAAAACGTCATATGCCAATATGGCGTCCCGCGGGAGCTAACCGTGGACAATGGCAAACAGTTCGACTATGCGGAATTCATGAAATTCTGTGAATGCCTTGAGATCAAGCTGCAGTTCGCATCCTTAGCTTACCCCAAGAGCAAAGGCGCATGCGAAAGGGCAAATGGACTAATCCTTCAAGGACTCCGCTGAAGGATAGAGCACACGGTTAGCAAAGCAAGGGGAGCATGGGGAGATGAACTATCTAGCGTGGTTTGGGGCATACGCACCTCCGTAAGCCATTCCGCGGGCCGAACACAATTCTCTTTGGTGTATGGAGCCGAAGCAGTTCTTCTCGCCGAGGTCGAGTTCCGCTCACCTCGGGTCGAAAGGCTCCAAGAGGCCACTCCAGTTTCCTTCATCGAAAATGAAGAGCATCACAAGGCGATCGTCGATCTTGTGAAAGAAGCTCGTGACAAAGCCCTCATGAGGCACGCCGTCTACGAGCAAAGCGCCGCGCGCTTCTACAAGGTGCGAGAACGAGCCTTCTCCCAAGGAGATCTTGTGCTGAAAAAGAATGTCGACTCAAAACTCCAGCGCAAACTCGACCCTAAATGGGAAGGACCATACCGCATCGCCGCAGTATTGGGAAATGGTGCATATCACCTCGAGAATATGAAAGGGCAAAACCTTATCCATGCCTGGAACGGCGACAAACTCCAGCGTTTCTACGCCTAAGGAGGACCTTCAAGGGCAATCCTTGCCACTCCAAAAAGGAGACTACCAGCGCCCAACCAGCCTTTTCCCTACGAAACTTCGAGAGATCGTAAGCGCCAATGAGACCACGTCTACGTAAGGTTTGTAAGTGCCCATCGGGCCATACCTTAAGACAAGAAAGTAAGGATCAATAAAACAAGTCCTCGAGGAAAAATTAAGAGTGACACGAGACACTCACACGACTCATCGTCGTAAAAGAGCCGCTGCCCCTGTGCCGCTCACCGAGGAACACGGAAAGGCCTCCGTTGGCCCAAACATCCTCTAAAAAAAGGTCCACGGACATAGGTCGCTACTAGCGGTTTGTTCCTTGGTGGATCCTAGCGTGCCCCGAGGCCATCCACCAAGTAGAACCAAGTCCCCCGAGGGCCAGAAGCTCCTTAAAACGCATTTAAGGGGAACCATAAATAAGCGAGTTATCCGTGAGCTTACTTACCTCGGAGAACCGTGCTACCCGTGTGCAAGACGTCGTGCACGGGCCTGCATGATAGTAACCGGATTAAGGCTCCATAATAATCGCGGGAAAGCATAACTTCCTGAAGTCCGAAGAGGGAAAATTCCGCATGAAATTTCCCGAACGGCAGGTCGAAATGACCGGATCACCACCGGCATATCGATAGCGACCCTCACAAGGGTACTAGGACCCATGGCTCGTAACCATGACCTATGGCGCCGAAGCCAAGTCGTATCCCAACGGCGACAGCAATTGATAACACAAAAGTGCAATCATAGCGAACGATCGCGAGTTGTATAAACTGAGGAAATATAGTACTTCACAAGAAGGAAATATAGTACTCCAAGAAACACATGTTGAGCCAAGTTAACATTTCTGATAATGTCGACTACATGGTGAAACATGAGAAATACATGGTGAGCTAAGTTAACATTTTCGATAATGTTGACTACATAGTGAAGCATGAAACACAACAAAAAAGCTGCCTTACAACCTCTACGACTAAGAGCCTAAACATGCTAGCCATGGGGGCTAAGTCAAGTGGAGATATGCAACATCGCATAAGTAAGCAGCTGAGGTACATCACCACCTCTGAGGGATACGAGGCTCACGCCTCACCGTCACCCTCCTGAAGAGCGGGCTTAAGGCAACACACGAAGCGTCGAGCCTGAGCACGAAGAGGAGCACCCTGGTCCGCCAGAAACTTCTTCGCCCCGTGAGACATCTCACCCTCAAGCCCGCTCATCCCGGCACCGCTTTCCAGGACTACCGCAATCGCCGACGAAACAAGTCGGGCACCCGTACTCAGGAGGCACTTCTTCACAGTAGTCTCAATGAGCTCCACCTGGCAAGTAAGCACCCTACTCGCCTCATCCACCGTGCGACACGGAGGAAGATCTGGCTGGGGAACACTCCTCAAGCAAATCATCGTCTCCCAAATCTCGGTGGCCTGAGCAAGTAAAAGCAAAACCACCTCAGGACGACGATCCGGAGGAGGACGAGCACGAGGAGCAAGCATCGGGCCGTCACCCGCTGCCGCCAACTCCACCTTGAGGGAAGCAGCCTCCGCACGGGCATGCTCCCTATCAAGGTTGGCCACCACCAAGTCCTCCTCAACTCGACGGGTCCTCACGATCTCGTCCTTCTGGCACTCCTCAGCAAGTCGAGCCCTGGTCTCCGTGGCCGCAAGCTCCGCCGAAACGCAAGAAAGCTCGGCCTCCCCGGCCTCGCGCCGCACCCTCTCCGAAGCTAACTCGCTCCAGGAAAGGGTAGACTTGGACATCTCTACGTCCAAAGCAGCGGAAAGCGCCCCCACCTGAGTCTTGAGGGCAGGAAGGGCGCCCACGGCCTCGACCAAACCCCTCACCTACAAAGAAGAGGGAGTTAGCATAAAAGCTAACCCGAAGGACCAAGAGAGATACGTCACGGATGCTCACCAGCTCCAGTGTCATGAAAGGGTCTCTCGCTCCATCCGCGGTCGTCGGAAGCACTCCATCCCTCGTAGGAGTCGGGGGCTCGCCCTCAAGAACTCCGGGCTCCGCGACCCTCGCACCTAAAAACAAACCAAGGAGATTGTGTCAAAATCATTCGGAAAAAGAATGACGTGACTAAAAGAGAAGGGCACTCACCCGAGGTAGGAGCATCCTCCTCGGGACGCTCGCGACCAATGGAGAACACCTGGACGCCCGCACTGCTGGCTCCGGACGACAACTCCACCACCGAGTTGCTCCGAAGCCGAAACCCCGTCTCGCGAGTGAAAGCCTCAACCTCGTGACTTGAAGGAGGAAGAACTTGCTCAAGTCCAATCTTCCCCTTCATGTGCAGGTCCAAGGTCACCCTCAGGGGGGACCTCGACTCTCCCACGATGGGATCCGCCGAATTCGCCGGGGCGTAGTCAAGAGAGGAGAAGGAGTCGGAGGAGCTTTCCTCTTGCATCCACTCGACTGCCAAGCCCAATACCGCCGTTCCCACCTTCGCCCTCCCGCAAGAGTCCTGTAACTTGGACCCCACCGCCAACATCGATGCTGTAGCCAAGCGGGAGTAGCGATCGCCCACTCGTAGAAAGCGACCAAGCTTCGGGTCCTGTTGCATCGGCACCATCTTCCCGAAGCACCTTGCGATGATGTTGTGGCATCCCCCCTCGCTGATCTTGGTCTCGTAGTCGCAGTGCTCCGGTCCGCCATACGGACCTATCAGCTGCGTGGCCCACAACGCCGCCCTCTCCTCGGAAAACGTCACTGAAAAAGACAAGCCAAAATTGTTAAGTACCTTCACAAGGGAAAACAATCAAGGCACGAAGGGGAGAGGAGTGCCACTTACGTGCGGTGACGAGCTGTGGAGGACGGAAAGATCGAGAGATCCCAATATCGGACCTCGGACGGCTCCTCATCATGAAGCGCCCCGCCATTACCATCTCCTCCATTAGGTCACAAAGCTCCTCTCGGCAGACACCTCCTTGATCTTGGCCACCTTCCAGAGGTCGGCCGACCAAGGATCGCCAGGGTGAGACACCTCCCTGTGACCTCCGGCCTCAGAGTGCCGAGGGAGATCACCCGTGTGCCGAAGACGGGTCTTCGAAGCCCGAAGGAGAAACCACCAGGACTCCCACTTGACGAACAAATTCTCCGCGCTCTTCCCCGGCATGAACAGGAAGTCATCCCCAAAGCCGGAATGAAGCCTCAGGTTCACCGAACCAAAGGCGCTCAGAGCAAAGCCGTCCGGAGTGAGCAACTCCCTCACCTCCACGGTGAAGTAGAACAGCAGAAGCTTCATCAAAGGCTCCTCGTGAAGCGCCGTCTCACACAGCCACCTGAAAACGTTCAACCTCAAGATCGTTGACGGGTGAAACCGGGCCAACTCGATGCCGTACGTCTCCAGGAACTCCAGCAAGAAGGGGTGAACATGCACACACAGGCCGGTGTGGAACCAAGCCGAGAATGGCACGATGCATCCCGGATGCCGCCACTGGTTGAGCCTCACCTCCTCGCCTCGGGCAGGATACCATCCCCCTTGGGGAAGTATCCCGCCTCCTCCAGCTGGGCAAGATCCTCGGGGCTCATCGACGAAGGGAGAAGGTGGTCGTGTGCCCAACCTCCGCCGTCTACCGGCGCTGTCGGAACCAAGGGAGGGCCACCACGAGGGTGGAAGGAGACCTTCTTCTTCCGCGATGGTCGGTTTGCCGCAAGCTGCGCCGCGGAAGACGCCCTCGATGGCTCACCAACTGGACGCTCGACGTCGGATCCCGCCATCTCACCTGCGAAAAAAGATCCGCCAAGAATTAGCAAAGTGCCGAAAATTCCGAAAGGAATCAAAAAAGAGAGGGACCAAGCTCCTCAGGCCAAAGCCCATGCCGCCGAAGCAAAAAGAGGAGGGAGAGCTGTGTTCTTTGGGCCGGAATCCTCGGTCTGTGCAAAAAAAAACCCGGGAGGGCAAGGCCCCCCAACGGCCGGCCCATCTAAGCCCCTCGGCCTGCCTACAGGCGCCCCCCCCCCCCCAAAAAAAAGAAGAGAAGGAAAGGAAGGGAGGCCGGATGAATGTTCGCCAGCACCCGCAGGGTGTTCGGCAGAACGCATCCGCGCCCGCGCCGCGCTCACTCTTCCGCCGCACCGCGCCGCGCCCCGGCCGTGCCCGCGCTCCCGCCGCGCCGCGCCGCCCCCGTACCAAGCTCGTGCTGCACCCCGCTCGTGCCCGTGCCCGCGCCATGCCCTCGCCGCGCGCGCACGCGCCGTGCTTACGTCGTGCTCGCGCAGTGCCCGTGCTCCCGCCGCGCCGCGCCCCGGCCGTGCCCGCGTTCCTGCCGTGCCGCGCCGCACCCGCACCCGCACCGAGTCGCATTGCGTCGCCCGTGCCCGCGCCGGGCGCGCGCTGCGGCAAGCCTTGCACGCGCGTCGCCCGTGCCCGCGCCATGCTCTCCCAGGCCGCACGTTTGAGTGCCGCTGACGCCTGGGAAGTACTCGCGCCTGTCGGGCACCGCCTCGGTCACGCCCGTGACGCGCCGAGCCCGAGCCGCGCCTGTCGTCCCCGCAAGCCCAAGGCACAACTAAGATGTTCAACGAAATGCTCGCAAGCCCCGCCAACGACCAATGAGCGTCGAAGCTCGTGCCATGGGACTCCGCTTACCCTCACACAAGCAGGAAGGACGCGGCCGACGACGGGGGTCTCCCGGCTGCACTTGTAGGCACGACCGGCACCTCGCTCCTGGCGCCCTTGGGCGTGCTCCGCGTCCCCACGAAGACTCGACGACGAGAAGTTTCCGCGGCGGCTCCTCGGCCACCAACGCGACCTCCGTCGCTGCTGAAGAATGGCTAATGCTCGTGCGAGGCCCCTACGAAACACCAACCTCTCGAAAAAATGTCGGGCGCTGCCGAACTCGTCTTCGACGTCGGACAAATCAAACAAGCATGGTGTGAGCCTCCTCAATGCACGGGGGTGTCATTTTGTAGGCCGCCGGAGCTCCTAGGCGTTCGGGTCGGGCCAATGGTGCGGCGACACCTCGTCGTCCTTCGTCCCAAGGAACAAGACAAGAATAGGAAGAAATGGGCAAGGGAAGCTTCGCCTTTTCCTAAAAGGAGGCCGGCCTGGTCGAAGAAGGGCGCCCTCCGCCCGGGCCCCACGCCCCGGCCGTGCCAGCGTCACCTCCGGTGACGACCGCTGCCTGCAAAGGCAAAAGCCAGTGCCGACTAGTCCCTCCCCGTACGAAGGAAGAAGACGGCCTGTGGCCGTCCGATCTAGGGCGCCCAGCCGCCCACAGCCGTCGCATCCTCTTACATAACACCGAACCGGTATTGGGCCTAGCTGAGCCCCGGCCCAGTAACAGCCCAAAGAAGCCGGCCAAAAAAAACCCGAGGAGAGTCTCCTGGAGGCAGCCCCGCTTGCGGCCCAGCCCGCGTCCGCGCGCGTGCAAGGCCGGCCTGGCTGGCCCATTTGGCCGGCAGGGTTCAGGAAAATTTGCAAAGAAGCCCAAAATCTCGAGAGAATTACCAATAAGACCTCGGAAATTTCGGGGAGGCCCGCAGGGCCCCTGATTTTCGCAAAAAAGTCCGCGGGGACACCGAAGTTCTCGCAGAGAGTCCCCTGGGGTCCCGGTTTTTGCTAAAATACCCCCCGAAACTCGATTTCTCGCAGATAAATTTGCCGTAGGCATGGAATTTTTCCGAAACGCCTCCAAGGCTCCCATTCTTTGCAGGAAAGCCACCAAGTACCTCCATGGGGGCGGCCGTGACCTCGGCGTCCGACGACGGTGGCTGGGGAGGGCGTGGGCAGCATCGGCTTCGCATGTGGATGGGAGGTCGTGGGCGGCGGCGGCGTATCTGGCCCCTCTCCTCCCTTTGTCGCCTCTATGATACGGACTTTGTTCTTCCTCTGTTCTTGAGATGAAGGGGCAGGGCAGATTCGAAAAAAAAAACTGTCATTTGGGCCCTGGTCGGAAAACTGTTTAAAAAAATAATCAGAAAATGCTATTTTGTCAATGTTCCAATGAAAAGTGTGCTATTTTGTCTAACACAAGGAAATGTGTGCTTTTGGGGCAAAGTACAGAGGAAGCAGTGACGTTTTGTGAAATTTCTCTAAAAGAGAAAAAAAAGGAGAAAAACGACTACACCGGAATGAATGTGACTCGTTCCCAAAGTTTGCTGCTTCCTTCCAAATCCGCTTTTCGCTAATTCTCGTCGCCAAGAACTCATCAGAGCAGAGGAGCTCGCCGGACAAGGCCATGGGGCCACCAAGACCAGCCAGGGGAGTCATCAGCATCGAGGCGTGCGCGCGGCCGATCGCCGTCGACCACCGCATCAGGCTCCCCTACTACTTCCGCATCGCGGGCTCCCTCCTCCGCCAGGTCAAACCCTAGTCACCTCCGAAATCTCACGCGCGGAATTCCTCCTACGTCTCCAGATCTCACTTTCTGCGGTTGGAAGTTAACTTGAAGTAGCTGTTCTGTTGAGCAATTCGTGGTAGTTTCCTTCGTTCAGGCGATAGGATGTGGTGAATTGGGGTTGTCTTGTCCGCAAGTAACGCGAGTGTTATCGAGTCTGGTCTCAAACTGTGTTAAATTTTTGTGCTTTTGTGTGGTCTCTGCAGGCCAAGATATATCGGGATGAGAAGAACATCCTCGACTTGTATGTCATCCTCCTGAGATACACGAGGTTGGCTGTTCGTTGATTGATTCATCTTGATATTCCTTCTTAGACTGTGATCAGTTGTCACGTCTGATGTCTTACTGGTTGCAGCTTGCTGTGCGAGACGATCCCGAAGCACCGTGACTACCCTGTGTTCAAGTCGAGAGAAGCTGAGTTCTTGAGGAATGCTAACTCCGCCGTAATTCTTCTCTTGAGCTCATCTACTGTTTTTATGGTTTGAAGCGTTATGTGTACAACTTTCCATGATTATACAGCAGAGCTGAAGCCTTAAATCTGTCACTCATAGAGTGATGTAGCATTTAGGATTCTGATAGGTCCCGTTTCTCTAATTGGCTGTTTTTGTTGTAGACACTCATTGATGTTGTCAATGAGCTTGAGTCTCTGAAGCCAGTTGTGAAGCGGCAGATCGCTGAGTATAACAGAGGAGGTTCTGTTGAAGCTAATGGTCTAAATGGAACCCACACCATAAGTCAAAGGACAGAGCAGCATCCTCGAACCACATATTCCACTCAGGTGATATGGTGTTGCGCAAAATTTTATAGGTTGTACTCCCTCCGATCCATAAAAAGTGTCGCCCACTTAGTTAGTACAAAATGAGCGAAACTTTTTATGGATCGGAGGGAGTAATATTTTGAATCATTTGTGAAAAAAGAGTTATGTACTGTCAGTTTCTCAGATGTTTTTTCAGACTATCCTTTCTCACTCCTTTTCTTCTTCAGCCACTTGTAGGAAGCAACAGTGGATCATTGGAAAAATTCATCCCAGGTGGAAGACATCAAGCGACATCATTACCGAGTGTCCAAACTGATAGGCAGATTCGCAAACAGTATGTGTATCTTCTGATCATGTTTATGGCTACCATATGCTGTATTTTGTTTGGCTGAAGTAAACAGTAGTCATCAAGTGATTTACTGATTGAATGCCACCAGTTATTGAAAATGAACAACCAGTTGATATATACGGTAATTAATCTAGAACACTGTAGTAACTTGATCAATTTGTTAAGCATAGGCTTATGGGGAACACTTCACAAGCACACCATAACTTAATTTTGGGGATGCAAAAATTTCACTGGTATTTTGCTGGATACATAATATATCAAATATCCTTCAGTTTAACTTCATTCCAGTCAGGACCTTAGTTCCTTGATCTGTAACAGATCAAACGTCAGTTATAGGAGATTTTGGAGATCTAGCTGTTGTTGAGTAGTTAGTTTTTTACAAGAACATAGTTTTTTCTTGGTCCGATTTAGTTGTCTCGTCCAATCTCTCTGGGTGTCGTATATGAGTGGGTCATCCTATTAGAAGTTGGACGTTGCATCACGCTTCAGAGTTGTATAGCATAGAAACGGTAGCAAGTGGCAGAACGCTAGGTGGCTTGCAAAATCTGTTATACTGGTCTTGCGAAGAGCTAACAGGAGTGAATTTATGTGATCTGTCAGAATTATAGCAAGATTTGTCTCTTCTAGAGTTCTAGTTGCATGCATCTGACTCGTTATTTTGTACTCCCTCTGTCCCATAATTCTTGTCTCAAATTTGCCCAAAAGTGAATGTATCTATTCCTAAAAAGCGTCTAGTTACATGTAATATTTCGACAAGAATTATGGGACGGAGGGAGTAGTTTCTAAGTGCTCCTTTATATGATGTGCTTTACATACACAAAAAAATCCACTATCTTTTCCCGACATTGGCAGCCATTAGTGTTAAATAGGTTTATGAAAATATTTATTTATGATTTACTAAGCTAGACCCTTTCTGGTTTCTTGCCAAATTATTCAGATTTGCAAATCTGCCTTTTCCAAAAGAAGAAACACTAGCTAGACACTCCATATTAGGACCTAATGGGCTCCAAGGACAATGGACTGGGCCTGTTACGGCAATCAAGGTATGCTTGTTTTCCTCTCATTTTCCCAGTATGTTCACTTGAGAAATTAACCATAGTCAAGTACTATCTTACAAATTCAATTGCTGCTTGCAGGTCCAATATCCAAGCAATCTTGAATTTACACAAAGCGATATGACAAGGTGAGAACTCAGATAGTTTAGATTAGTATCTCTAATACTGGTTTTCTGTGTTTTTGTCTCGTCTATTCTAAACCTTGTGCATTGTTTCTTTCAATTTGGAAAATTGGAATCTTTGTTTAAAAGCTGTCCTAATTGGTCCCTCCACTGAATGACTCGACAAATCCTGTCTGGGGACCTGGGAATTTCTTGGGATCCATATATGAATTGAACTGTCTTGAGTGGAATCTTTATCTTTACTCCTATTAAGATCTGAGTTGGTGGTGGTCCGTTCATTCCACCGATATTATCCCTTAGACTGTTAACAAATCTCAATAATTGCCAGACATTTTATGTGGCAGATATATGTATCACAATATTTGGATTATAGTTGATTTGATGTATATTTTGAGATAATCATTATTAGCACAAAATTTGGGAATTTGAGGGTACATACATTTAAACAACTCATGCAATACATATTTTTAATTCCATGGCGGCACGGCGTGCATTTACTAGTTCCTGCAAAGTTTGTACTTTCCAAAATAGTCGAAACTGCTACTCCCTCCGTCCCATATTAAGTGACTCAAATTTGTCTAAATATGGGCGTATCTATATACTAAAATATGTCTAAATACATGTAATATCTATTAATATGGGACGGAGGGAGTATAAAAAATAAACAATGAAAGCCTCCAAATTATTTTATTGGATGGACTAGATTTAGAAAGAAAGAGGGACTTGATTAGCCAAATAGAATAAGCGGTTCTTGTGAACAAGGTTCGAATGTAACAGTGATTGCAGGAGTAAATAATTGTAAGAAAATTAGTCCATACTCATTCTGACATTATCACTCTGTTGCCTTTGCAGTTTAGTGCCAGTTATGTTGAACCAAGATGTTCTGCATGGTTCCAGTACCATGTATCCGGATAGCACTACAAAGGATAATGATGATATGAAAAATGTTCTGTCTCTTGATGATGGTCGATGGTCTGCACCAGCAGAAGAATGCACCTCTGTGCCTTCTGTTAGTCTGGACGGAGAACTGTCACAATTGAATATCAGACAACCTTCACCCCCGCCAGTCCTGGCAGAGGTGCATCCTGAGCGTAGACCAATTTCTCCATCGAGAATTGCTGATCCAACACCAGGACTTGCTATATCAGAGACCGGCCGTTATCAGAACTTGCATGTTGTAAGTTCTTATGCCTGCATTTCTTTGTAACTGATGATAGTGTTAATTTATTTCGCCTGATGAACTTTATTTTCTTGTTAGCCGGTGAAGTTGATGGAGTGTTTTCTAAGGGTTGCCGAGTCAAACACCAAAAGAAGTTTAGAAACATGTGGGGTTCTTGCTGGTACCCTGGTACGTATGCTGTTCCTAAAATGAGAACAGTAATGTGGCTAGATTACTAATGTTACATTGTATGTTCATGCAGAAGAAGAGAACTTTTTATGTCACAACCTTAATAATTCCAAAGCAGAAATCTACATCTGATTCAGTAAGTTGTTTCTTGCACTTCTCTTGCATGTTTTAGTGTAAATTATTCATTGTGTTGCAACAAATTATCTGAATTGCAGCAGTTCAAGAGAGTACTGAATTGCATAGTTCTCTTTTTACAGTGTGAAGCCACAAATGAAGAAGAACTATTCGAAGTTCAGGACACCGGCTCACTTTTCACTCTTGGTTGGATCCATGTAAGTTCAGTTTAATGAATTTTATGCACCATGCTTTTGTTGTTTGCTGTCAATAAGGTTTTATAATATGTCTAAGGATATGGCAGTAAACATGTTTTCCTTGGTTCTCCATCTTTTTAACTCGTCGCTATAGAACCTCTGCTTAACCACTGGAAATGTTTTACAGTGGTGGATACTATGATATCAAATTATTTTGCTTGCACTGGCATGCCACTACTTATTTTGGATCATATTGATACGCCTCATGAATTTAACCTTGAAATTGACATGTGTCTATAACATTACATGTATTACATCCATGTCGTCTTAGAAAATGTTGGACAATGCATCATACTTACCATACAGAAATGAAGTTGGTGTTATAAGGGCATCAGGCAATTTTGTATTTGATCGGGAAAGCTAAATTGTCACCACCATATTTTTGTCTTTTGTGTGTTTGCAATGTTGCGTTATCTTTCTGCCACTGGATCATGTCACTGAATTGCGGATCCGAGGAGAGAGAATGAAGAAAAGGAATGTAAAACGTGCACAGTGGATAACACCATTTGGTTTAGGAGATTCGTTATACACACAGTTGTATCTCATGCAACATTTGGAGTTTTGTGTAACTAGACAAACTATTGGAATGAACCGCATGTAGTATGATCACGTCAAGTAGTAACCTATCGTTTAATACCTAGGAGATGGTAACATGTACTCATTCATCATGTCAAATAGTAACCTGTCATGATCACTTTGTTATTTTATTTTTGGTCATTTGAATTGTACCATATGATAATAGGTAGGGGCCACATGATAACCCATTGTCTTATTGTGATATAGAAGTAGGCTTAAAGTGTCATGCTCTATACCTAGGCATATCTTAGTGTTTTACTTATGAAATTATTTGTCGATGGGCTGATTGACTTCCTCTGCTGTCACAAAAAAAGGTTGCTTTCCTCACCATTTGTCTGCTCACCTTTCCAGACACATCCAACACAGTCCTGTTTCCTCTCTTCCATTGATCTCCATAATCATTATTCGTATCAGGTAATTTTGACAGACTGAATCTCACAGTACCATTTCTGCTTATTTGGTGCACAGTTCCATAGTAATTTTTGTTTTGGTTGTCCTCAAGGCTTGATGATGCTATTTGACTCAATAGTCATACTATAATAATCATAGTTAATTATGGATTCAGACAAGTAAAATGTGAAGCAAATGAATGTCTATATATATATATATTAATATCCTGTATACCTATTGTTGAAATATTATGCAATATTGCAATTTTGAAATCATATCTGCAACTTTGCAATCATGTTTCTAGATCAATAGCTAAATGGTATTTGGTTCATCTGCTTGTCATGTTATTTCGTATGTATCTGTATCTGGATACCTACTTGTGGCCGTGACACAATTTCGTGCTACCTGTTTCCCCCCTCTGGACGTTTATGTGATTCAATGATGTTTGGACTTATCCAGATATATTTTAATGTCTATATTTACATGTTCAATTGTTACTAGTTAGCGTATGTCTTGGTAATTTGCTTAATATTTACTAGCATATCAAATTGAACAATGTACTCTGTATCATGGTTTTCTACATGAGAATTCTTTTGAGGAAAAAAAAATCAGTAGTTTTAGTTTATCATTTGTTTGGCATTATCTGTATCAACAGGTCATGCTACCGGAGGCAATTGCGATAGTTATGGCACCTACCGACACAAGAAAGTAAGTATTTAGTATGTTCTGTTGCCATTCATGTTTGTGGTCACTCATTGTCTTTTGAGTTTTGATGCTGATGCTAATCAAGATCATATGGACTTGCATTGGCGTGTGGTGAATTTTAGGGGGTTTAATTCTTTTTTTTGAGGGGTTTAATTCTTATTGCTGCTGATTAGATCTAATTATGCAACATTTCACTTCTGTAATCTATTCCATGTTGTTTCATGTGTTACTACGAACTATATCCTAGTATTCACTAATGAGATAATGACATTGGAGCTCCCTAAAGTCAGTCAACTTTCCCACTGTCCTCAAAATTGTAAATTACATTCCATTCCGTAAACTTGTTTCCATTTGCGCCTCCAAGATGCCGTATGTTAGCTGTTGAATTTTCCTGATGTGGCGTCCATTTAGTTTTATCATTGTAGGTATTACATGGCTTCAGATGTGGATCTTCACTCTCAAACACACACTCAAGCCGTGGGGACTAACTGTAGGGAGCATGTTAGGCGTAAACCTAAGGGCGTGTTTGGTTCATGACTTAAGGTTGCCATGCGACCTTAGTCATGCCACAACATCTTAGGCATGTGTCTGGTTCATTGCCATGCTTGTGGCTTGCCACACTTTCTTAGCCATATGGTCTACATGTTATAGGGTCATTTTTTGCTGAATCTTGCCACTCTTTCCTCTCTTGTACAATTAGGTGGCCGGTGAATCCCCTTTGTGGTCCACTTCCAAACCTTCATTTTCTCAAATTAGTGACCCAACCCTAAAATTTATTTCTTCACCATCTTCCAGATATCCCCATGAAGAACTTTAGAGATATCTTACCCCTCGATACTCGCTGGCTACGAAGCACTGATACAGGGATACGGATACGGGGACACAGGATGCGACATTTTCCAAAAACAGCCATACGGGGATACGAGCATATATAAATAGTAATAAAATGCCATTTAATGAAGTCAAAAAGGATTATTTTATAATGTGAGATGAGATAAAAATACTCGCAGTTTGTCAGCCATGCCACTGCCCCCAGATGCCATGCTTCCTGGCCAGCAACTACAAGTGAACAATAGCAGCAACTCAGCATTCAGAAAGCAGCGAGCGCGTCAGCAGCAAGTCAGCAAGCCAGCAAGGGCAGCACACCAGCAGCAAGAAGCTAAGATGATGGAGCGGAACAGCAACTCAGCAACAAGCAGACGAGGAGGGATGGAGGGGAGAGATGAGGGCAAGGCACTACTCGAGCTTCCTTGCCACCGAGAGGAGAGCCGGGGGCCTGGGGATTCAGTGTCGGCATCGTCGGCGACAACCGACGAGGCGGCGGCAAAGTCACTCGAGCCAGGAAGGTGGACAGGCATGTCCCCGTGGTGGTGCCTGTGTGGCTGCAATTGGCCTTATTGGGCTTCTATATCCCCTATTTAATTTTCACTTTTTAAAACAAAGAGGATGAGATTCTTCGGGATATGTAAATCCCGCCATAGCAGATATCGGTGAAAATTGCTGCTGTCATCCCCAGTGTTGGAACAACTAGTGGTTGCTCCTCTTCTTCCTTGCGTTGCTTCTCACAACGAACAGACGAACACCAGAACACGATAGTTTTTGGCCAACAGCTGCCTCACGCAGCCAGCCCTTATCTCATCTCTCTTGATCCATATGACCCGGCCAACCACTAGCTAGCTAACAACCCAATGCACGCACACACTAGTTTAGCTAACAACTAACAAACCTCCTTCGCAAAAACAACAACAACTAACAAACCTCACCGCTAACTCCCTGTGCACAACGTACTAATTCATCCGGCTAGCTAGCTCCCATGCAGAAAAATAAATATGCTGATACAAAGATCAAGATTAAGCTAACACCCAGCACCAGCATTGGCACCGTGAAGGAGGTTGTGATTGTGCGCGTGCGTGTGTGGCTGGGTGGTTCCTGTCTATATGGTGGGGCTTCATCATACCAGCAATTTCCAGCACCAACACATATAGGGCGGTCAACGGGCCGAGTTTGAGTTATGTTAAGCTAGGCAAGCCTGAGTTGGTCTTCGAGCTTGCTGACAGGCTCGAGCACTTCACCAATAATTTCGTCGGCGAAGGAATACTGTACTCTATTCTTTTCTTTTTTGAGGAAAATACTGTATTCTTTTCAAGATTGTTCTCCATTTATGATCTTAAAAATGTCCATCCTTCACTGCTTGCATATTTATAGTTTGTGCAGCCCCTTCGCCTTGTGATGTACTGCAGATGATCATATGATCTTTGAGTATATGTTTCATTTTGAACAGAAAACATGGTATATTTCATCTAACGGATCCAGGCGGCATCGGTGTGATCCAAGATTGCCCAGAGAGAGGTTTCCATCCGCACAAGGCACCTCTAGACGGCTCACCAATCTATGAGCATTGCTCCCATGTGTACATGAATGCCGATACGAAGTTTGATATGATTGATCTCAGAGAGCGGTGAGAGATATCGACTTCAGTCATCATAGTTTGGAGGCTATACTTTTGGCAGTTGAACAAATCATCTGCCTCTATTCTTTCAACTTGCTGAAGACTTGCGAATCCTGATGTAAGTGATTGTACATAGCATGTATAGAGATATGTGGAATCAATGATCATTGATATCTCTTGGAAATTGATGATTGGCTGTGTAGCTCCTTTTACCTCGACATGTATGTTTGTGAGACAAGATGTGAAGTGTTCAATCTCACTTCATGCCAGGTTAATTGTAAACGCATTGTATGTTTTGCTCCACTATTCTAAAATTCGTTGATTGTTTTATCTCTCTTCAGTCCTGTTTTGAGATATTTGCTTATTTTGAGGTGGGTGATCTTCAAAGTTAACTTGGGTGGGATCTAAATGTGTTGCATATAGAGGAAGCTCTTTATCTGAGCAATTACTTTATTTAAATTCTCATTACGGTCAAAACAGTTCTGAAAATACAAAATATTGATGCAGACCTCATCGTTTGTCTACGTGAATTAATGGTCTCACTACTTAATAGTTGGACGTTGGAACCAGTCCGTCTATGGGAAGGAGGGTGCATTTTGATTTTTATTGATAAAACGAACGGCAGGAAGAGATCGTGATGGCGGAAAGCCAAAAATGGTTTTGGAGATCGGGCTCCATGAACCCGACTTTTTTTTAAAGTGAGAATCTTATTTTTTGAAGTTTCAAAAAGTTCTGAATTTTTTTCCAGTGTATGTTACATACCTGTAATTTTTGTCAAAAAATACGTTAAATTGTACTATGTATAAAAATCACAATTCTGGTTATTTAAAATCTATGCCGTTTTGTGTAGCCCGTAACATCTCGTCCAATCCAAATTAATTGTCACAACTTTGTCTGCATATGCATATATATGTAGACGTGTTTCTGTGTGTAGTATATTCCTATTTAGACAAAACTGCAACAATTAATTTGGATTGAAGAGTAATATATTCTATGAAAAGTGACAGAACCGTAACATACATTCGCATGCGCATGTTTTTTTTTTTCATAATTTTTTTAAAAAATATGATTTTTAGGAATTCTTTAACCAAGATACCTAGAGTTGGGAGTAAAAACACCGTGTTTAGTTGCCTCTCGTCAACACATTTTTTTGACAACTTTTAAAGAAAACCGCAATACCCCTGCCTCTTGTACTCAAGGATTCATTGTGTGACTTAGTGTGCACGTGAGACCCACGCATGTGACAATATATAAAGTCACAAGCCATCAAGCAGAAGATCTGCGCCGTCAAAGATTAGGTTTGTCTAGTTCGCTCAGGCGTTTTATCATTAAAATTTAGACATATGATAACCGGTGTTATTTTTTATGATAAAAATAGCAACCATCGGAAAAAAAAATCACTGTTTTTGTGATAATTGCTAAACCTCGGTTATTTTTTTTAGCGACGGAGGTTTTAGCATCGCTAAAAAAAATAACCTCGGATGGGGTAAAACACTCAACTGGGGGAAATGACCGTTGCTGCTCCGCCTCCCCTGCGGCGTGCCGCTCCGGCCACCACGGCCACCCTGCTGATGCTGCCCTCCTCCCTGAAGACCACGCTCCCACCGCCGCCGTCCATCCCGGCTGGATTCCAACCCGAGAGGTATGCCCCTTCTTCTTCCCAGCTGTTTCCTGCTGGCTCTACAGCTGCTGCGCCGCGGCAGGCGCGTCGAGTGCGCTTCGATCTCCGAGCTTCTCCCTCGAGTGCCGAGCGGATGGGTGGTCTCATTAACTCCGGCAGCTCGCAGCTTTCCTCCGGCTCCTCGCGCGGCGCTTGCAGGCCGGAGTCAATGCATCTCTGCTCCTCTCCGAACTGGCCATGCCCGCCTTCAAGCCAAGATCTGCGTTTTCCTGCTGTGGAGGATTCGTTGCAGGGCTGGCGTTTGGTGAAAGCTCCATTCTGGTGGAGAAAATCGACTGCCACAAGATCTCCTCAGCTTTCAATGCGTCCCCGGTCATCTCCAAGTTCTCCCCCGCATTCAAGCAGAATCTAGCGCTCCCCACCCCACTTCAGCCTCAACCCCTTCAATAAAAGGCCGGAGAAGTTGAAGAAGCACTAGATCCGCTGCCACCACTGTCTTGCGCTGGGACACATTGCCAAGAACTGCCGTGACCCGTGGAGGTGCGCCTCCTGCCTCCGCTGGGGTCACCGCGCCCGGGACTGCAGGCCGCGTTGCTCCTCCCCTCCGGCTCGAGCCCAGCGCACTCCACTCCCTCCTCCTGCGCAAGCCATGCCTCGCTTGGGGGATGCGAGCACCAGGTCCGCTGAGTCACACTCGGTGGTTCAGTGCACGCCGGACATGCAGGTTCAGCGCGCTCATCTTGAGGGGCACGGAGTCATCTCCTGGCTTGATGACGCACGGCGTGGTGCGGACAAGGAGGCCATCGCCGACGCCATTGCTTCGCACTTCGGGATTCGCCGTTCCGACATGCGTGCGGCGAACCACCGCGATGGCTTCTTCCTCACCTTCGAGCATCGTCACCACCAGGAGACCGTGGAGGCCGCGTGCTCCTTCACTGCCAGCTTCGGGGTCATCAACCTGCGACCGTGGCGTGCCAGCGCCCACGCCTACCACGTCGCCTTGCGCCACCACATCCACATCTCGCTGGAAAACGTGCCCCTTGAGGCATGGAACGAGGTCACCGTGCGCTCCATCATCGGTGACGCTTGTGAGCTGCACTACTTCGACTCGCGCTCCCTGCGTCACGAGGACGCGGTCATCCTCGGCTGTTGGGCGTGGACGACGAACCCGTCCAAGATCCCTCTGGTGCACTGGCTGACGCTCACTGATGCGCCAAAATCCTCCACTACGCCGGCGACCGAGCGTCCTGGGCTTCAGCACCGCATCCTCGTGCACCTGGGGATCCACGAGGACCACACGAAGACGAAGGTGGAAACGAACGAGTTTGATTGGACTTATGGCGAGATTGACGGCCAGGGCTCGCGACGCCAACGCCCATGCTCTCCAGCATGTTCTGGGCGTTCCAACCGCAGGCATGACGATGACGACGACGACCAGCGCCGTGGACGCATGGACGACCGGAACTCCGGCTGGCGCGCCTTCTTCCGCGGCCGCTCACGTGCGCCGCGGGATGATGGCCGGGGTGGCCACGATGGTCGCCGCGCCCGTGATGATGACCAAGACCGGCAGCGTGGCCGTGACGGCCGGCGCATTCAGGAGGACCGCCGTCGCTGCCGTGGGGACCGCTCGCCCTCCGTCTTGCGCCCTCGCCGCCCCACCCTGCTGGGTCGCGGCCTCGCCACCCTCGAGACCAGGGGCCGCAGCCGTACACGTCGTGGTCCAGCAACGTCGCCCACGGTGGGGCGCCAGGACATGCCTCTGGAGGCGCCTCGCCCGGCTTCGCCGATCTCGTCGCTCGTCTCTACCCCGTTATCTCCTTCTGCACTGCAGGTGGAGATGCCCACTGCTTCCCGCTCCGCTGAAGCTGCCCCAGCCTATGACGCCTTTGACATTGATGCCTCAATCTCGCCTCCAGGTTTTGGGTTCGGCGGCCGCCGGTTGGAGTCGGACCTGTCCGTGCCACCGCCGCCCACCCCCACTTTTGCAGGTTCGACGACCCTGTCGAGGACCCCGTCCCCCCCTCCTCCACCGCGACGCTCGACGAACGCCTTCCTCCGTCGCCTCACACAAGCCGTCCCGGCTCCCCTCCTGCCGACTCCTGCCATGGCGCGTCGCCGAGCTGCCGAGGCCACGGCGCGGGGCCTCCCTCTGCGGCGCAGCGCACGGCTCGCCCGCCGAGGCGACAAGGGTGGCAACCCGGTTGCTGCGGCGCGTACGGTGCTCCTCAGGCGGCTCGGCATTTCCGACGTCGGGGGCTCTGCGCAGTCCGCGGCTGAGCACTACTTGGACCTCTTCACGGGACCCCTCTCGCAAGCGGTGATTCAGGCGATCGCCACCCTCTGTGGCCTTGATGCCCCGGTGCCCCTGTCGTCCATCGTCGCTCTGGACATGGCTGGCTCCATCGCCGCCTCCGCCCAATGAATCTCCTGCTTGTGCTCCTCGCCACCGTTGACGACCCTTATTTTATCATGTTGCATGTTGATGTTAGTTCTCATTACTGTTCGTGTCTAGTTGTCTGCTCGCTGTTGTGGGATGGCATGGCCCTTGTCGAGCTCTATTCTTTTTTCGTCAAATGTATCTGTTGCTACTGCTGCTGTTTGCTACCGTGGGATCACACGGATGAACCTGCTCTATTAATGTTAATCTGTCAAAGTTCTGTACTGCTGCCCCATGTACGCATCATTGAGTCTGCCTTGTTTTCCAATGGCTGCTAAAAATTGCAATATTTGTTCTTGGAACCCCCGGGGGTTGAACTCAGGTGCTCGTCAAGATGCAGTTTGTGCTGTTGTCCGTGACGCTGCTGCCACTATAGTTTGCCTTCAAGAAACGAAACTAGACTTCATCGACTCCACGACTGTTGCGCGCACCCTTGGTCACTCGTTCGTCGACAGTTTTGCGTACCTTCCGGCAGTGGGCACCCGTGGTGGCATCCTCCTCGCTTGCTGAGCTGACCACTTTACTCTCACTGATGTCGCGCTCACCGAAAACACCATTTCTGCCACCATCACGTCTCGTGACGACTCCACGTCCTGGTCAATCACGGGGGTCTACGGCCCTCAAGGGGACGCTGAAAAAAGAGCTTTCCTTCAGGAGATTCGCCTCATTGCCAACTCCATGCCTCCTAAGTGGCTGATTCTAGGAGATTTTAATCTCATCTACAAACCTGAGGACAAGAACAATGATAACATCAACCGCAGGCTCATGACCTTATTTCGGAATGCCCTCAATGCTTCCCATCTCAAGGAGATAAATCTTAACGATCGTCGATTCACATGGTCCAATGAGCAAAGAAATCCAACCCTTACTCGCATCGACAGAGTGTTTTGTTCGGGTGTTTGGGAGGCGACGTTCCCCTTTTGCTTCCTTAGGTCGCTCTCTACAAACTTTTCAGACCATTGCCCACTGCTCCTTCATGCTGATCTCTCCATCCCAAGATTTCGTGGCTTCAGGTTTGAGAATTTTTGGGCGAGTATGCAAGATTTCCCTGAGGTGGTGGCCTCGGCTTGGGCAAAGCCGTGCTCCTCCCTAAACCCCATCCGTCGCCTTCACATCAAGTTGTCCCGTACATCAAAAGCTCTCAAAGCTTGGAATCGCTTGAAGATTGGCAACACTAAGCTGCAGCTGGCCATTGCCCGTGAAGTCATCCTTCGCCTTGACTGCGCAAGTGAGTTGCGAGACCTCTCTGATGAGGAATTTGCACTCCGAAAATTGCTTAACACGAGTTTCTTCCATCTTCGGGCAGCTACGAGGCAACGGAAAAATTTCATTCAATCTCTTGCAACCGAGCATGGGACGACATTCGTGCAAGAAGACAAAGAAAATATTGTTCATGACAACTTCTGTGCTTCTTTAGGTACGTCTTCCCTGAGGGGGTCGGCCCTCAACTGGCGGGCTCTTGGATATCAACCTTCTAATCTCTCAGACCTAGAGCTCCCTTTCACGATGGAGGAGATTAAAGACACAATTTTCTCTATGCCTATGGACAAAGCCCCGGGTCCGGATGGTTTTACTGGCCTATTCTTTCGCACTTGTTGGAACGTGATCAAGGAAGATATGACAGCGGCCTTCTCTCGTTTGCACTCTCTTCAATCTGATGGTTTCGCTCTCTTAAATACGGCCAACATTGCCTTGCTCCCTAAGTCTTGCAATGCCACTTCGATCTCTCACTACAGGCCGATTAGCCTTATCCATGGGGTCGCAAAGATCTTTTCAAAGCTTCTTGCAAACCGGCTCGGCCCGAGACTCGACGACCTTGTTTCTGCTGCCCAGAGTGCCTTTATCAAGCGCCGATGCATCCAAGATAATTTCCTTTATGTCCAAAACGTGGTGCAGTCCTTCCAAAAAATCAAAATCTCCGGCTCTTTTCCTCAAGCTCGATATTGCTAAAGCTTTTGACACTGTCAACTAGAGCTACCTTTTGGAGGCCCTGACGGCTCTTGGGTTTGGATGTCGTTGGCGTGATTGGATCTCCTTGCTCTTTGCCACTGCTACCTCTCGCCCCCTCCTCAATGGCTTGGCGGGTGAAAACTTTTCGCACCGCCGTGGAGTCCGGCAGGGAGACCCGCTGTCCCCTATGCTCTTCATCCTTGCGATTGACCCCTTACACAGGCTGTTCCACCTGGCCTCGTTGCAACAGGTTCTATCCCCGCTGCCTTCTCATTCGGCGAAGCTTCGTGTTTCTCTTTACGCGGATGATGTGGCGATCTTCATCAACCCCACCGTTCAAGACCTGCACGCCACTCAGCGCATCCTCGAATCCTTTGGTCAGATTTCGGATCTTATTACAAACTTCTCCAAATCGTCTGTGCACCCCATCTGCTGTGATCACCTCGACCTTGACCAACTGCTCCTCCATTTTCCAGGCAGCCGCATGGGCTTCCCATGCCGCTACCTTGGCCTGCAGCTCCACGTCCGCAAGTTGAAGCGAATCCATGTGCAACCCCTCATTGACAAGCTTGCGACGCGTCTACCGAGGTGGAAAGGGACCATGTTGTCCTCTGCCGGCAGGCTTACCTTGACCAAGACGGTCCTGTCGGCCATCCCGATCTTCCACATGTCGGTCTTCCCCATTGCAAAATGGGCCATCAAGAAGATGAACAAAATCAGCAGATCTTTCCTTTGGAAGGGCAAAGAGGAGGCGAATGGGGGTCACTGCTTGGTCAATTGGTCCAAAGTTTGCATGCCTAGGAAGC